>NC_053163.1:51743382-52048967 GCF_016835505.1 Polypterus senegalus
AGTAAGTATGTGTCAATATGGCATGCTAAGGTGGCTTTTTTCTGCAGTTATATTTTTGAATAAAAGCATACTTGTTTTATTATATGTGTACCTTTTGTGGAAGGAAGTGTTTGATATTTGGACTTCAGGCTTCATACATTATATACTTTATGCTTACATTTTGTCATTTACTATTACAGTACGAAAAACGTTTCTGTTTTAAAGATGTGTTTACACGGATTACTGTAGAAACGGAACATACGTGAAATGCGTGTGTTCCAAATAATGATCTATTCTTTCCACTCTAAAACTCCACTTCACTCCCAGATAATCAATCAAGGCATGAGCTGGGAGAAGTTTGTGCACGTTCTAAGTCGGTGGGGGGATGGAATAGCCGGCTGCTTGCAGCCTGATCTTTATCAGCACATTTAGATGACAAAAGACGCTGGTGGAGAGCTGTGAACGATTTTAAGAAGCTATTTAAGGTGGGACGGAATTACGAGTTTTTTCGTAGGCTCTGGTAATTCTAGTGTTAAGGCTGATCCTCCAATTAGCTTTGAACCACCCAATATCACTGAGATGGCACAGGTGGTGAACCAGCTGAAGGGGGGAAGGGCTGCAGGGATCTATGGTTTACGGGGTGAACTTTTCCAGAATGATGGTAAGGCTGTCCTCCTGTCTTTGCTACCATTTGGGAGACTGGCATCATCCCAACTGACTGGAAAGCGGGACTTGTCGTCTCTATCTGGAAAGGGAAGGGTGATCGCCTGGATTGCAGCAACTACAGGGGGATAACACTGCTCTCGGTGCCAGGTAAGGTCCTTGCTAGGGTCGTCCTCAATAGGATCCATGATCACTTGCTCACCTACCAGCGACCAAAACAGTCTGGTTTTATGCCTAAGAAGTCTACCATCGACTGCATCCTGACACTGAGGGTTCTCATAGAGCGCAAAAGCGAATATCAGCAGAGTTTCTTTGCAGCCTTTGTCGATTTTCACGACTTGCTCGTCCGGGAGTGTATAAAAGGGGCCGTCTCCCTTTATTCAAGGCTGGAGTCGGGTGGAAGAAGGACGAGCCAAGAGAGGAGAGTGGAAGCGGCCCGAATAGAAGCCATTGTGAGGCCAGGACTGTGTGTTGGGGTTTGTGCACTCGACTATTTGTGTGGTGGTGAAGAACAACATGTCCGGCTGTCTATGTCCGGGTCGGCTACACAATATGATATCATTTTCATGTTGATAGGAGTTAAAGCATGTTATTAAACATGGGAACACAGTGATGCAGTGATTGTTCATGTCTCAAGCAAGATGCTTGCTGTGCCATGTGCGACCTTCAATGAAATACTTTATTGTAGCAGTACTGTCTCTTTCAAACGTACTGACCTCCATTTTCTGTCCTTACTCTTCTTTATCCAAATACCCAATCGCCACACAATCAGCTCTGTAACAGATGTTAAGCCATCTGTAAGCTTAGAATGCCTATTCTTTAAAACTTTTAAGGAACATTGAAATATCTTCGTAGTATGTGTTTAATTATTCTATCCATCTATCCTTCCAGTGTCGCATCAGCAAAAGTAAGAATACAGCACAAGGCAGGAACAATCCGTAAACTAAGCGCCAGCGGCTCGCTAGCGCTCCGGCACCGTGTCCTCACATGTTTAATTAATAACAATATAGATTATTTAAATGAAGTTTTATTTGTATATTATAATAAACATATTTTGCTGCATTTCATCTTAAAAATTATATCATCATCATATGTAAATACGTGCTTTATAAAGTTGCTCAGGTTATGCAATATTCTAACTGTTTATTATAACTATGCAAGTTTACAGTGAGGTAATTGTACTTATAAGTACAAACAGTTCTACAAGGAGCACTTGATGGACTGATTGAGTGTGTTTATAGTTCTTGGGATGAAACTGTATCTGAACTACGAGGAAAGGCTCTGAAGCGTTTGCCTTATGAGAGCAGTTCAATAGACAGCATGGGTGAGTTAGCGTGTGCTTGATGCTGTATACCAATAATTCTCTTTCCGATCAGCTGCTGTACAGCTGTGATTCACACTCAGATATAGTGCTATAAATACTTTGAGTGGTGCAGTGAGAGTAATATGGAAAAAGTCCGATGTGGCAGCCCCTAACGGGAGCAGCTGAAAGAAGAAGAAGAAGGTGCAGTGAGAATAACAACGTTAAAGCAGTTATGGTATTTGAAATAGTTTGACCATTCTGTGGACCATTATATTGTTACAGGTTAATTACAATAAGATGCATTAAACTAATATGCAAATAATTTCATTGTATTTATAAAGCTGCGTCAGGGATGTAGATCTATACAAGAAATGGTAACCTCACAGGAACAGTAGCAATGCTTTGATGCAGGGAGCTGGCAGTCTGCAAAACCGAGCAGAGAACTTGCGTACGACAGGGTATGAGCTACTGTGGAAATGTACGTGGCTTTACTCCAAGTTTAGGTTTTATACATCGCGATTTGAATGTGGAAACGTTCTTACGCAACATTTTTGTGCGTACGCACCGTTTATCAATCAATCAATCAACATTTATTTATATAGCACATATTCATACAAAAAAATGTAGCTCAAAGTGCTTTTACAAAATGAATAGAAAAATAGAAGACACAATAAAAAATAAACATAAGTCAACATTAATTAACATAGAATAAGTAAGGTCCGATGGCCAGGGTGGACAGAAAAAACAAAAAAAAAAACCTGGAGAAAAAAAAAAAAAAAACTGTAGGAGTTCCAGACCACGAGACCGCCCAGTCCCCTCTGGGCAATCTACCTAACATAAGTCAAACAGTCCTCTTTGTATTTAGGGTTTTCATGGAAGGAACTGATGATGATGGTCACGTAGACATCTGGCTTTCAGTCCATCAATGATGCTTTGAGTAGGAAAAAGAAACAGAAAAGAGAATTGGGGTCAGTATGGATTTTAGAGCCACCATGAATAGTTATTGTGATGAATTGAACATACAGAGTATCAGTATTAAGTTAAAGTGAAGTTATGAGAAGGCCATGTTAAAGTAATGTGTTTTCAGCAGTGTTTTAAAGTGTTCTACTGTATTTGCCTGGCAAATTCCTATTGGCAGGCTATTCTAGATTTTAGGTGCATAACAGCAGAAGGCCGCCTCACCACTTCTTTTAAGTTTAGCTTTTGGAATTATAAGGAGACACTCATTTGAATTTATATGTGAGGCCCCTGGTGCTTCCTGTCGTGCTATATGGTTGTGAGAAATGGACGCTATCCAATGACCTGAGACGAAGAGTGGACTCCTTTGGTACTGTGTCTCTCTGGAAAATCCTTGCATACCGTTAGTTTGACTTCATATCGAATGAAAGGTTGCTCATGGAGTCCCGAATGAGGCACGTTACCTGCATTGTGAGGGAGTGTCAGTTACAGCACTACGGCCATGTGGTGCATTTCCCCGAGGGTGATCCTCATTGTTAGGGACTCATGTGGCTGGACCAGGCCAAGGGGTCGCCCACATAACACCTGGCTGCAGCAGATGGAGGGTCATTTCCGGAGGGTAGGACTGGACCGCGTGTCTGCCTGGGGGGTTGCCAACCGGGATCCCGAGTTGTTTCGCCGTGTAGTGGGTGTAGTAACGCACTGTTCCAGTGGATGCTTCCCAACTTGACTTGACTTATGGAGACCAAAACAGTACTCTAGGTAATGCCTTACTAGTGTGTTATAAACTCTCTTTTAACTTGTTCACACAAAATGACATAACATGACCTAACATCATATTAGCCTTCTGTACACTGTCTGTATGGAGTCAGTGAT
Organism: Polypterus senegalus; assembly: GCF_016835505.1. Lineage (NCBI taxonomy): Eukaryota > Metazoa > Chordata > Cladistia > Polypteriformes > Polypteridae > Polypterus > Polypterus senegalus. Next base: position 51,747,161 of record NC_053163.1, read on the forward strand.
GAGACCACTATGACTCCACAATCCTACTCATAAGATGTTCTTTAAGTGTCAGACCTTTCATTGTGTATTGAAATGTAACATTTTTACTTCCTACATGTAACACTTTACACTTACTTGCATTACATTTCATCTGCCACAAATCTGCCCAAAATTGTCCAAGTATCTCTGCAACAATTTAACTGATTCTACATTATCTGTCTTTAGACGTAGTCTACAAACTAAACTAGTGTACTGACTATATTTTTATCTACATTGATTATGTGCATTAAAAAGAGCAGTGGTCCCAGCTCTGGACTCTGAGAGCCACCACTTTTAACATCACCTTATTCTGAAAAAGTTTCCCTTCACTACTTCTTGTGTTTGGGCCAATTTCATACCAAACTACACACCGTGCTTTGAATTCCTCCTTGTTTTAGTTTGATCGCTAACCTTTCATGTGGTTCCTTATCAGAAGCTTTGTAAAAATCAAAATAAGTAATGTCTCATGCATCTCTTATATCATATGCTTTTATTGCTTCCTCACAGAATTCCAGCATATTAGTTTAATACGACATTACTCATCTGAACTCATGTTAAGTATTTGCTAATGTTACAGGCCCCACTAGTGGGCCACAGCAACAGAAATGACGAAAGTAGCAAATCCCGAAGTGTACGCGAACTTCGCCTCAACCAGAGGATGAGCTACGTCAACCAGGTCTGGAACTGAACTCCACTGGCCCTCAATGGTGACGTAATCCAGGTCTTTGGCCCTGTGAAATAGGTAAAGTGGAGCAGCAATGAGAGCACACCACTTTCAGTTTATTGTCCAACTTGAGTCTCTTTATTCACATTCAATAAAGTCATTATAACCCTGCATATAAACTGCTCAAAAAAATTAAAGGAACACTTTGAAAACACATCAGATCTCAATGGGAAAAAGAAATCCTCCTGGATATCTATACTGATATAGACTGGGTAATGTGTTAGGAACGAAAGGATGCCACATCGTTTGATGGAAATGAAAATGATCAACCTACAAAGCCCTGAATTCAAAGACGCCCCAAAAATCAGAGTGAAAAAATTATGTGGCAGGCTAGTCCATTTTGCCAAAATTTTATTGCAGCAACTCAAAATTGTATGCAGCACTTTGTATGGCCCCTGTGTTCTTGTATACATGCCTGACAACATCGGTGCATGCTTCTAATGAGATGACACGTGGTGTTGTGGGGGATCTCCTCCCAGATCTGGACCAGGGCATCACTGAGCTCCTGGACAGTTTGAGGTGCAACCTGGTGGCATTGGATGGACCAAAACATAATGTCCCAGAGGTGTTCTATTGGATTTAGGTCAGGAAAGTGTGGTGGCCAGTCAATGGTATTAATTCCTTCATCCTCCAGGAACTGCCTGCATACTCTCACCACATGAGGCCAGGAATTGTCGTGCACCAGGAGCCACTGTACCAGCATAGTGTCTGACAATGGGTCCAAGGATTTCATCCTGATACCTAATGGCAGCCAAGGTGCCTTTGTCAAGCCTGTAGCGGTCTGTGTGATCCTCCATGGATATGCCTCCCCAGACAATCATTAACCCACCACCAAACTGCTCATGCTGAATGATGTTACAGGCAGCATAATGTTCTCCATGGCTTCTCCAGACCCTTTCACTTCTGTCACGTGCTCAGGGTGAACCTGCTCTCATCTGTAAAGCACAGGGCACCAGTGGTGCATCTGCCAATTCTGGTATTCTATGGCGAATGCCAATCGAGCTGCATGCTGCTGGGCAGTGAGCTCAGGGCCCATTAGAGGACATGGGGCCCTTGGGTCACCCTCACGAAGTCTTTCTGGTTGTTTGGTCAGAGACATTCACACCAGTGGCCTGCTGGAGGTCATTTTGTAGGGCTCTGGCAGTGCTCATCCTGTTCCTCCTTGCCCAAAGGAGCAGATACTGGTCCTGCTGATGGGTTATGGACCTTCTATGGCCCTCTCCAGCTCTCCTAGTGTAACTGCTTGTCTCCTAGAATCTCCTCCATGCCCTTGAGACAGGGAGACACAGCAAACCTTCTGGCAATGACACGTATTGATGTGCCATCCTGGAGAAGTTGAACTACCTGTGCAACCTCTGTAGGGTCCAGGTATCGCCTCATGCTACCAGTAGTGACACTGACTGTAGCCAAATGCAAAACTAGTGAAGAAACAGTCAGAAAAGATGAGGAGGGAAAAATGTCAGTGGCCTCCACCTGTTAAACCATTCCTGTTTTGGGGGTCATCTCATTGTTGCCTCTCTAGTGCATCTGTTGTTAATTTCATTAACACCACAGCAACTGAAACTGATTAACAACCCCCTCTGCTACTTAACTGACCAGATTAATATCCCATAAGTTTCATTGACTTTATGCTATACTCTGATTAAAAAGTGTTTCTTTAATTCTTTTGAGCAGTATATATTCGACTATTTGACATTCATATTCTCAGGTGTGTTCCCAATAAAGTACCTCTTCATTCCACCAAGAGTCTCAATAAACAAGATCACATACACATGTATATACAGTAAGCAATCCCTAGCCACTAGGGTAATAGAGAAAAAGATTACAGAAATACCGTATTCAAATCAAGCTATGTGCTGTCTTAAATTATATGCATTAGGCACAACTAATCTCTTCATTATATAACACTTTTTTAAAATAACATTTCTAAAGGTATGAAACATCACCATTAAGTATTAATCAAAAATCTTCAATGCTACTATTATCATATTTCAAACACTTTCATAACTACCCGTTTCATATTTATACACGTATAACAACATAATAACCACTCATTACAAAATTTCAGCCATTCTATAACTTATTTACATCTAATACAATTTACAAAATATACATTTAACAAGAGTACCAAGTGTTTAGGAGCCGAGCAACTATTTAAAAAGCCACACTCTTGTCGGGTTAATGATTTACAGCGCCAGTCTCTGAAAACAAGCAGCTTGCCGCCTGCATTTAGCGAGTTTTGACTTCGCGCCTCTGTAGCAATACATATCAGCATACTACCGTCATGTTCTGAGTATTCTTGACTCTCAGTTAAAAGGTAAAATACTCCAATTTATTGTACACTAACCTGTGAAATAGGTAAAGTGGAGCAGCAATGAGAGCACGCCGCTTTCAGTTTATTGTCCAAGTTGAGTCTGAGGGGCGGGCCGAAGTTCGTCCCTTTACTGCAACCCTGACGGAACCACTTCAGTGTGAAACACGTTCCTACCAATTACTGCTCATGCCACAGTCCGTTTTCATGGTCCAATCGACAACATGGACCCTTTGTTTACCAAATAGTATTCACTTTTGGTGATTACATTAATAAGATAAACTATTGTGGCCACTCTTTTTTCTTTTTTTCCTGAGTGTGCCACACGCTCCCCTACAACAAAAGTGGCTCCCGACACTTGCTACTAAAGAACCAACTTAATTTTAACCAAAACCCCTGTTATAACTGTCAATACAAATGCATAAGTACCTAATTCAAGTATACAATTACAGAACATGGAACAATTATACAATACTTAAACCCTTTTCAATACATTAGTTCTTTTGCCAGTTGCTCAGCTCTTTAGTAACAGTGAATGGGGTAAGGGATCGATATGTAAGTGGAGGGAATAACATGTGCAGGTTGCAATAGATGAAATGATAGTTCTGGTCGTTGGTAAGTGTAAGGAGTTGGTCGAGCCTCTACAGCACTAACAATTATGCATGGCTGATATGTGGGTTGCCCGAGAGAAGTGTAAGTCAGCATCTGGCCAGGCTTTCTCTCCCTGGTAGACCTCCGTAGGGTAGGCTGAACATCTGGTTGTGCGAGTTGTGGAGATACTGGTGTCTCTATGTATTGGTTCATGTTCCGAGGCATAGGCTGATCCTCACCAGACTCCAGTTCTTCCCCTGATGACACATTCCCACCTTGTCCCTCTTGCACCTCCTCAGTTACTCTTTCCCTTTCCTGTCCTGATCTATCATTATCAATTACTCCCTTCCTTTTTCCATTTGTCTGTGGGTTATTGATAATGCTTTGGCGGGATGTAAAAATCCTATCGGTTGGTACTACTCTTGGTATTCACAGCCAGTAGTGGGGTGCTTCCTCTACCTCAGAATCATCTGTCTCATTCGATGTCTCTTCAACAGTCACTGCTGGGTGGGTTGGTTTTATATTTCCCTTTCGTGACTTTGCCATTGTGCTTGTGGCCTGTTCTTCTATGGGTAAGTCATTTATTTGGAGCAACAAATTTCGATGGAGAAGGCGTGTGGGACGATTTCCAATTTCAGGGCTAACCCTGTAGACTGGGTTATCACCAATCTGCTCCTTGACGAGATAGATCGTCTCTTCCCAGTAGGGTTTTAGCTTGCAGGGGCCTCCTCTCTCAGCAAGGTTTCGGACAAGGACTCTGTCCCCTGGTTGAAGGACTGCACCTCTGTTTCGCCTGTCATAATACTTTTTGCCCTTTGCACTTGACTGTTGATTGTTAGTGTTGGCTATCTTGTAGGCCTCGCTCATCTTTTCTTTCCATTTCTCAGTATACCCTTGTGGTGTGTTGGTCTCTTCCTCTGCTACTAATCCGAAGAGAAGGTCAATGGGGAGACAAGGATGATGGCCATATAACAGGTAATATGGGGAGTATCCTGTTGCTTAATGCTTCGTGCAATTATATGCATGGACAACATGAGGCAGGTGTTCCTTCCAATTTTCTTTTTCCTTTTCTCCCAGTGTCCGTAGCATCTGCAACAGGGACCTGTTGAACCGCTCTGCCGGGTTCCCTTGTGGATGGTAGGGGGAGGTCCTCGAATGATGTACCCCAGCCAGCTTCCTGAGGGCTCTGAATAGTTCATTTTCAAATTCCCGCCCTTGGTCATGATGAAGTTTGGCTGAGTACCCGAACCGGGGGATAAAGTCATTAAAGATCTTGTCAGCAGCTGTTTTACCTGCTTTGTTTTTAGTGGGGTATGCCTGTGCAAACCTGGTGAAATGGTCGATTACAACCAGGATGTATTCATATCCACCCTTACTAGTCTCAAGGTGGAGAAAGTCAATACAGACAAATTCCAGAGGTGAGCTTGATGTAAGACACCCCATAGGTGCTCTGTCATGGAAGGTGGGTTTTTTTTTGTTTTATGCAACGACATTTCCTCGCGACATATTCCTCAATCTCTTTCCTCAGAAAAGGCCAGTAGAATCGTTGTCTTGCCAGACTCAAAACTCTTTCTACACCAACATGCCCCATTCTATCATGTAGGTGTGTTAGTACTGTCTGTTTGTAAATGGCAGGAAGAACTAGTTGTTTGTGACTCAATGTCTTCCTGTAGAGGACATCTCCGTCCATATACAGTCTGGACCATTCTCTCAACAGCTTTTTGGTAGGTGCATCTGATGTTCGACGACTTTCCTCCCTTAGCTCTGAGGTTAGTGTTTTCAACTCAAGGATTTTTCCGATAACCAGATCTTTCCGCTGTTCAAGTGCCAACTCCTGGGGACAGATCACTGGGAAAGGCTCTGAAGGGTCGAGTTGCTGAGAAGTTATATTCAGGGCTGCCACCCATGCCACATCACCTCGCTGAGCTGTCCTGGTCCCTTCCCAGGTGGCATGCACCGCCTCTTCTGACAGTTGCTCCGATCACTGGGTCATGAAGGCATCAATATCAAGGGGACAACGAGACAGCGTGTCTGCATCTATGTTTAGCTTGCCTGGTCGATACCTAATTTCAAAGTGGAAGTCCGCCAGCTGCCCTACCCAACGATGACCCACTGCATTCAGCTTGGCAGTGCTCATCACATACGTCAAGGGATTATTATCATTATAAACGACAAAAGAGGGGGCGTAATACAGAAAGTCCCTGAATTTGTCACACACTGCCCACTTTAAGGCCAGGAACTCAAGCTTTCCGCTGTGTAGGTGGTAATTCTGCTCTGCTGATGTTAACGTGCGTGACCCATAGCCGATCACTCTCATTTTGCCATTTTGATCTTGATAAAGGACCGCCCCAAGGCCCTGTTGGGAAGCATAAGTGTGAAGTATGAAGGGGTAGTCGAAATTTGGGTAGGCTAGCATTGGTGGGTTTGTTAGAATGTCTATGAGGCGCTGAAGTATCTGTTGGTGCTCTCTGTTCCACTCCACTGGGGTGCGTGAAGGTAGCTGGGGCCCCTTGGCTTTGCCATTTGAAGATTTGGGTTGTGTTACCCCCTGTTTAAACTGAAGCAGCTCATATAATGGTCTTGCAATGCGTGAAAAGTCCTGCACATATGTTCGGTAATAACTTAGGAAACCCAACAGCCTCCGGACATCCCCTACTGTTTGTGGTGTTTTCGCTTTGAGTGCCTGTACTGCCTCTATGTCCTTTGGATCCACCCTCACTCCATCTGCTGACACCAGTCGACCCACGTACCTTACTTCTTTACGAAAGAACTCACATTTTTCTGGCCTCAATTTAACCCCATGTTGTTGTAGAGCTTTGAGTACGAGGCGCAGCACTTCAACATGCTCCTCAAAGGTCTTGGAGTAGCACAGGACATCGTCCAGATAGGGTATACAGCACTCATCCCTAAGTGTGTCAAGCATTTCTTCCATGCTCCTTTGGAAGGCGGCTGGTGCATTTGACAAACCAAAAGGTATCCTAACCCACTCATACAGGCCCCATGGAGTCATAAAAGCGGTCAGATGCCTGCTTCCTTCAGCAATAAAGCCTTGATGATAGGCTTTACCTTGGTCTAAGATGGAAAACCAACTATATCCTCCAAGTGAATCAATCAAGTCCTGTATACGTGGAAGAGGGTGCCGATCTGGCACAGTCTTCTTGTTAAGCAGCCGATAATCAATACACAGACGTAGTGATCCGTCTTTCTTCTGCACACACACAATGGGTGCTGCATATGGTTAGTGAGATTTTACAATCCATCCTTTCACCAATAGCTCTTGTATGTATTCTTTTACTTCCCTATACAGAGGTTTCGGGATTGATACATAAGATTTCTGTACAGGTACATCATCCTTGAGCCTAATAGACATCTGAAGAGATGGAATGCACCCAATGTCGTTATTGTCTCGGGTGAATGCAGCAGATTCTTCGCATAGCATCTTCTCAATTACCTGTTGTTGTCCTGGGCTGAGGTGGCTGAGGTCAACAGACGGTAGCCAGAGATCGGTAGGAGAGATATTAGAACATTGTTAACTTCTGCCATTACTGCTCTGGTTGATGTTGGTTTTGTCGGCTGAGCTTCTGGTTTACCTGTCTCAAGGATTTTCACTACATGTTGAACACAACCTAACTGGGTCCTTTTTGGCAGGGTGACTTCATGCTCGGTATGGTTGGAGATGGGCACACAAATATATGGTCGCCTGCCCTTACTGATCTCTAATAAGCCTTCACCTATACTAAGCTGCCCTAGAGCCACACCCTCCTCTGTTGGCTCATACAAGACAAGAGGGTTTTTTGTGTCAAAAGTAGGTGGTAGCCTGCATCGCACATATGTCGTCTTCCCGGCTGGGATGCTAACATCATCCCGGCATACTCTTATTTTGGACATGCTGGAACTTGGAGTTTTCTGGACTTGAATGAGGTTAACCATTGCTTCTGCTTGTTCTTCTCCCACACCAAGAGCTTTGCGGAAAAGACTGATGACCATGGCTGGTGCATCAGCAACAGACGCCTGCCTTTCAACCATTGCTTGGATGACGTTGGCTCCCAGTAGTGGCTGAGGAAGGGGAAGCTGGCTGACCAGGAATGGAGCCTGCATTGCAAGGTTGGGGTTGTCATTACCCGGAAGATTGACTGTTAGCTCCACCCATACATCATATGGGATCAACTGCCCATTTACTGCACATACATCAAGGATTTCCCCTGTTTCAAGAAGCTCTTGCAATGGTCGCACTGGGTGATTAGGAATGAAGGTTTCCCTCCACTGCCGGTCAATAATGCTTACTTGTGAACCGGAATCAAACAGTACTGTCACAGCATATCCATTGATAAAGCAGCTCAGCAGACTCTTCCTACCAATTAGTGGCACAGTGGGGGCCATAGCCTCTGGAGGTGTTTGTACTTTTGAAGGGTAGCCCTTGTTAGTTCTCTTTCTCGTTGTTCTTGAAGTGGGGTCAATGGTTGGGACTGTAGCTGTGGAACGACCTCTATTTGTCCCCCAACAGAGGCCGACTGCCATTTCCCTGCTGCTTAGCTCTTTTCAAACAACCAAATGCTCGATGCCCTGTATCCCCACACACAAAGCAGTGCTTACAGTTTTCCAACCCTTGTTGGGTACAATTAGTGCAGCTGTAGGTTCTACCTCTCCTCGCGGGTGTGGACTGGCTTGGCGAAGGAGAAGAATTTTCACTGAATAAAGTCTGAGAGGTAGCATGCACCTGCTGGTGGACTGGGATCAGTGCGGCTGTATTCTTTGGCTTAGTTGCCTGCATGACTGCGGCCTGTTGGTTCATTAAAGCAGCAACCAAGTTTGTTAGAGCCTCTACCTGTGCACTAAGCTGTTGTATGGTCTCATTACCCTGTTTACTGGAGGTCTGATCCCTTTCATTCACCTGGACACTATGTGCATGTGTTGTCTTCTGGCGTGTAGCTTGACCAAGTCTACGCTGGTGTTCATTTTCATCAGCGATTATCTTCATAACCTGACTTAGGATTTCCTCATCAGTGACAAGGCTGTTTGAAATGAATGGTCTCAACCGCTGCCTGATTTCTGTGTACTTTGGCCCTAGGCCCTGATAGACTGTATGGAGAAAAACCTCCTGGATGGTTTTAGGGGTCATAGCGAATATCAGTGTTCACCTGCTTCAACTGGAAGAGAATTTTCTGTTTGAGCCCAATCATGCGGTACAAAAACTGTTGAGGGGACTCTTGATCGCTTTGATTTGCGCACATCAGTTCCTGGAACAATTCAGTGCTGGCCCTCTCTCCAAGATGTGACCTGAGGAAACCCTTCATTTCACTTATGGTGATTTCATCCTGATTGATAAGCATGTCCTTGAAGACACCTAGTTTGACTATCTTCAGCACACCTCGGATCACTTCTGTCTCGGTGAAACCCTCCCTGACACCCTGATCAATCAGTTTGCAAATACTGCTATATGTGATATCAAAATTGTGGTCACCAATTTGCCCTCCATGTACCTTAAACTCCCTGTGTGGAAGATAAGGGCATTCGCTTAGAGGGGCTATCCTCTCTGGGACTGCCTGTGGTAGTATATACTGTTGTGGTGGAGTGGATTTTGGCACATCTCTATTGTTATGCACAACAGGTTCAGTGCTCCTTATTCTTCTGAAGTGTTGAGGCTGCCCTTCCAGCCTATCATGGAAAACCAAGTGCTGCTCTATGTTCTGGCCTGTAATGCTAGAATCTGTACTATATTCAGTATGCGGTCGTGTGGCATGCACTGCCATAGTGGTTGTGCATGTGTCTTGTGCCTGGGTTACCCCATTTGTAAGGCCAACTAAATCACGATTTTCAATAACTCTACATACTTGGTCATTTAACATTAATAACTTGCTCATACTTTCATCCTCAGAATTCAACAAGTCATCACATTGTATATACTTAAGTATATAGTCAATACATCCCTCTTCATCAGAAGGCTTCAGTGCGTCAGTCTCTTGATCAATTGCGATGTCTCTTGCAAGCTGAAAAGCTTCAGTTCCTTTGAGTCTATACAGATTTTTCTTGATGCCCCAGATGAGTTCTCTGCGCGTTGTTGTCATGACGTATCCCTCAGCTGTGTTGCTCCTTTTGGCAGAATCAAGACTCTCCTCAAGGTTCAATCACCAACTCTGAACACCCAGCAGCTGTCGTCTTGACTACAGTTGCATCCGCTCACCTTGATCTTGTGGTTCTGATATCACTGGATCCACCTCACTGAAATACTCAAGTGAAAGCGGATCCCGGACGAGCCCCCAAAATCTGCTACGGGCCCCACTAGTGGGCCATAGCAACAGAAATGACGAAAGTAGCAAATCCCGAAGTGTACGCGAACTTCGCCTCAACCAGAGGATGAGCTACGTCAACCAGGTCTGGAACTGAACTCCACTGGCCCTCAATGGTGACGTAATCCAGGTCTTTGGCCCTGTGAAATAGGTAAAGTGGAGCAGCAATGAGAGCACACCGCTTTCAGTTTATTGTCCAACTTGAGTCTCTTTATTCACATTCAATAAAGTCATTATAACCCTGCATATATATTCAACTATTTGACATTCACATTCTCAGCTGTGTTCCCAATAAAGTACTACTTAATTTCACCAAGAGTCTCAATAAACAAGATCACATACACATGTATATACAGTAAGCAATCCCTAGCCACTAGGGTAATAGAGAAAAAGATTACAGAAATACCGTATTCAAATCAAGCTATGTGCTGTCTTAAATTATATGCAGAGGCTCAACTAATCTCTTCATTATATAACACTTTTTTAAAATAACATTTCTAAAGGTATGAAACATCACCATTAAGTATTAATCAAAAATCTTTAATGCTACTATTATCATATTTCAAACACTTTCATAACTACCCGTTTCATATTTATACACGTATAACAACATAATAACCACTCATCACAAAATTTCAGCAATTCTATAACTTATTTACATCTAATACAATTTACAAAATATACATTTAACAAGAGTACCAAGTGTTTAGGAGCCGAGCAACTATTTAAAAAGCCACACTCTTGTCGGGTTAATGATTTACTGCGCCGCTGTCTATCTACATCGCAGCGACGCAGTCTCTGCAGACAAGCAGCTTGCTGCCTGCATTTAGCGACTTTTGACTCTGTAGCAATACATATTAGCATACTACCGTCATGTTCTGAGTATTCTTGACTCTCAGTTAAAAGGTAAAATACTCCAATTTACTGTACACTAACCTGTGAAATAGGTAAAGTGGAGCAGCAATGAGAGAACACCGCTTTCAGTTTATTGTCCAAGTTGAGTCTGAGGGGCGGGCCGAAGTTCGTCCCTTTACTGCAACCCTGATGGAACCACTTCAGTGTGAAACACGTTCCTACCAATTACTGCCCATGCCACAGTCCGTTTTCATGGTCCAATTGACAACAGGGACCCTTTGTTTACCAAATAGTATTCACTTTTGGTGATTACATTAATAAGATAAACTATTGTGGCCACTCTTTTTTTTCTTTTTTTTCCTGAGTGTGCCACACTAATACTCCTGTTCTAGATAGGTGCTGCTGGATCAGTTCACTGAAGAGCCACCATTTGCCCCATTCTTTCATGGACCCAGAGATCACATACTCTTTAATATATTACATTTCCATAGTTATATACAGAGTGCTAAACACAGACAGATAGACAAAGCAGTTTTTTTAAACTTAAATAAGAAGGGTGGTGGGGAAATTCAAATTTTAGTTTATTATGTTCACATTTGATGGCTTTAACAATTACAGCAGTAAGAAAAGCCATTGCGTGTTGTACTTGCTTTTCACAATCTTAATAGACAAGCACGTTTGCATGAAAACTTGTGTGTCTCATACCTTGTTTATAGCTATGAGCCTAATATGCACGGTTGAACATATACTGTGTGGTTCTCCTTATGGCTGTAGACATAGAATCTTACATGTGAGTACATGAGACTGTGTGAAGAGCACATAAGAATAAAATGGAATTGAAACAGCTTAGTAACATTTTGAAATATTTATTAAAAATGTACTATGAACTGCAGTGCTACCTATTTGTGCCAGTTTTTGCTTGGAGTTCCTTTGAAGTTATACTGGAGAAATCAGTCTAAGAAACAAATTGATGACTAAATTGAATGTTACTGCACATTTTGTGCACATTTTCCCATGTGTAAATTAGCCTCTCTTTCCAATAGGACCAATTTATTATAGAACACATTATTAAATGTTTGTATGAAGCTTTGGCTGTTATATTAAGTATCTTATATTCAGGTCCAGGTTTTCTTGTTGCTTGTACACTATTTAAAGTTAACAAACTTGTGATGTAGTTGGATGTCATGCATAATAAAAAGCATCACACCTGACATTCTCAATATAATTTCAGCTTTTCCTGCCACGCAACATTAGTGATGAGGAGAGAGTTTTTACTCCCATCGGTTTCTTCATTCCTCGCTCTGCCATGCAAACCTCCTGTGCCTTGGACTTGCTGGCTAGAGACATTTGAGACATATTTAACAGCTGTGAGTCTAGAAAATGTGAGTGACATGCATCCAATGAATATGCTTATGCACTGCATGGGCACCAAAGGGCAACATATTTTCAAATCTCAAGGACTGAAGCTGAATATCCATTGCTGTCAGTTTTCTTGCTTCCATGTCTCTACACCCTTGAGTGTAATTATCCCATGGATTCTCTTCTGACAGCACTGTCATCAAATGGGTAAGTCAGTTCTTCTGTTTCGTGCTGACTTGCAGGGGCTGGCAAACTTTTTGCCAACACATTTTTAACTTTTCAGGCCAGATTCATTAGGGACCAACTCACCAAACACTGAAATACGTTTAATCCCAGAAAGACTGTTCCTGACTCCATATGACAAACCATTAGTAAACACATGGAGACTCCACATCAGACTGAATGCATTGTCAAATTTGCAAGTAAACTTTTTGTATTAATCACTCGGTCTGTGCATCACATGACTACTCCTTCCCTGCAAGCCCTGTTGCTACTTATGACAGATCCAGTGACATTACACACCTTGCCTACAGACTAGTCTTTGGCAGTGCTGCAGTAACTGAGGCCTTATTACATATGACACAAGCAGTCACAACTGTCCTATTTAGGAACTTAGATGTAAGAAACATGGAAAACTAAACAATTTTGCTAAAATCTATCACCCAGCACCCACCACCACTCGCTTCAATGCCGTTGACATCTTTCATGCCTGTACTCATAACCAGTCAGCACTACATCCCCAAATTTAAACCTGCACCATACAACTAGTCCAACTGGCCATTGTGATTTTCATGAAATAGGAATTTTTCAGTTATGGCAAATGTTAGGAAATAAAAGAAGTGAAAGGCAAACTTTATTACAGCGAATGATCATTATGGATATTAAGTGATTGTGGCAGTCAACTGGTAACTTACTGGTTGACCAGATTCTGAAAGATCTAAACCAGGACACTTGTGTAGTATGTATGTCCATACATAAAACACATTCTCATTTGTTCAATGGCTGCTTTATCTCATCATCTATATATATAAAAGTCAATGTGTGTATGTATGTTCCAGCATCACTTCCGAACGGCTGAAGCGATTTTCTCATTGGTCGACTAAAAATACTGTAGGGTTGCCAACCCCTTCTGGGTTAATCTTGAGGTCTTGTATGCATGTTATAATCCAGTTGACACTTGGAACGACCACCAGAGGGCAAACTGGAGGTGACTGCCAGCATTCTTTAAGGTTGAGCACCACTGCCTGCCTGTTGCTTTTGAGATTAAATAGAGTTGATAACATACACAAAAGACAAACACATTAGTGAGTCTTCATTGTCTGTTAATTTATTTTTATATTTATATGTATTTTTTTATTATATTTTTCTCAAACAATAAAAAAAAAAAAGTTAGACATAAACCAGGGCACTGCTTTCATAAATAAACACATATGATTCCACACAGTACTTGAAGTGGAAACAAATAAATGGCAGCACTGTCTGTTTTTGCCTGCTTCTCCTTTGTCCTTGTGATGCTGTTCTTAAGCTTTCCTCATTTGAGTTTGGACCAACAATTATATGAATATTATTATGTTTAGAATTTTATATATATATCTATATATGTAATTCACTAAGGCAAGACAATCATGGAAAGCACGCCAGAAGGGGCGTGGATTCACTAAGCTGCCAACAAGTGAGACGCCCATGGCGCACGCAGGAAGGAGCCACGCCCACCAACTCTAAGACCATTGGATATGACGACAACTCACAGAACCACGGCCACCAACTCGGACGCAACGACACAGGAAAAATGGCGTCATTTATGTTCGTCTGTCGTAGAGTCCACATGCAGCTCTGAGTCACGTTGACTGTTCATAGAAGCATGTTTCTCGCTGAAGTGAATCGCTATATGCAGTGTGTAAAACAGTTTGCGAGGGGTATCCCATGGAATCCTTAACACTAGAATTACCAGAGCCTACGAAAAAACTCGTAATTCCGTCCCACCTTAAATTGCTTCTTAAATCCCTTCACACCTCTCCGCCAGCATGTGCTGATAAAGAGAATCTAGGAGCAGCCGGCTACTCCAGGGCATGCAGAGGAGAGAATGGTAAAGAGCAGTAACTTCGGCGCTATATGCAATCATCAGACACTCCCCATCTGCCTGTTTTGTTATACTTTTCAATACTTTTTATACTGCTCAAATGGGCATGCTCGAAAAATACACGTGTAATGCCAAGAAAAGTGCACGCAGACACTTCATTTCGCAAACAAAACAAGTGCACTTTTATTCAAGACTACCTGTATAACCGAAGAAAAAAGAAAGCAAGTTACAGTAGGCGATTGATACGACAGCTTGCATGGTTCAATGCTAAGAAGTGCTGATTTTCATTCCGTGCTATATAAAATCATCACATTCAAATATTAACAGTTCCTACACACCCAAGGACCGTCCTTCTTACATTTAGTACATGTGTACTTGTTGCAGTGCACACAACTCTCTGAGTTATGGTTCCTATTACACTGAATGAGCACCTGACACTGTACTTTCTTCCCTGGGGGAAGGTCCCACATCAGAGAATTCCCAGTTCCTGCATAAATTCACACCCGATCTGACGCTGTTCGTTTTCAAATAATATTGCATTAGTGCGATGATATTTTCACATATATTGTCTCTTTCTTTCAGGTGTGTAATAGAAACCACAGCATAGAGAGGAGTGTGTACATTGCTTCTTACAGGAAAAGGTGATGGGAAAAGTGCACTTGAATAAAAGTGCACTTCTGTTATACTTTTACCCCAATATATGTTCCTGTGTTTGAACGACACGGGCAGATGGGGAGGGTCTGATGATTGCATATAGCGCCAAAGTTACTGCTCTTTACAATTCTTTCCTCTGCATGTCCTGGAGTACAAAAGAAACAGCATACAGCAACATGCGGGGACTGGCAGGAACACTCAATAAAACTGAATAAAAAGAAAATCAGGTGACGGTGAGATACGAAGAAGGCAGCTTCACCAGCGTTTGTGTGTCAGAACCCGGTTGGGGGAAGCGGCGTTAGTATGCATCGTGGTACACTGCAGAGCTATAGCGCGTCTTTAGTGAAAACAGTCGTGTCAGATGGGGTTGTATGGATTGATTCTGAACGCGACTGAGAGAATGAAAAGTGAATTAAAAAAAAGCTAACCTTCACAAGGATCATAAATTGCACCGGCTGTTACAGACTGAAATCAAATGTATGCTTTTATTCTAAAATAGTAAGACTAAGAGCAGTTTACTTCTCAAAACAGAGTGGTACAGGATCGAACTCACGACCTTTTGATTCCAAGGTGAGAACTGATTCCATTGCACCACGGAGGAAGCCATAATAAATTGTGGTCAATGTCGCATGTTAAGGCGACTTTTTGTTTCTGCAGTTATATTTTTGAATAAAAGCGCAATTGTTGTGTTATATTTGAAACTTTTATGAAAATGTTTCTTTGCTATTTGGACTTCAGGCTTCACACGTTATATAGTTTATGCCTACATTTTGTAATCTACTAATAGAATATAAAAAAAGTTTCTGTTTTAACAATGTGTTGACACAGATTACTGTAGAAACGGAACAGACATGAAATGCGTGTGTTCCAAATAACGATCTATTATTTCCACTCTAAAACTCCACTTCACTCCCAGATACCCAATCAAGGCATGAGCTGAGAGAAGTTCGTGCACGTTCTAAATTGGTGGGGGGATGGAATAGCCGGCTGCTCCTAGCTTCTCTTTATCAGCACATTTAGAAGACAAAGGACGCTGGCGGAGAGGTTTAAGAAGCAATTTAAGGTGGGACGGAATTACGAGTTTTTTCGTAGGCTCTGGTAATTCTAGTGTTAAAACAATCCTTTAAAACTGAGGTTAAAACACAATGAAGGAAGCAGTCTTTAAAAACCAATAATCCCTGTGCCTCTGTTTCATTACCGTCTCACCTGCTTCACCAATGCAGGCCCTGCAACAGTCGAAACACTCTCTCAGCAGCTGACCTTCTCTGTGCCTGACCGGTTCACACAGAGGCACCACACGACGCGGCAGGACTATATAAGAGGAGGCATGTTTGTCACGGATGTAAGTCGCTGTATGCAGCGTGTAAAAGTTTGTTTGTCGCGGATGTGAATCGCTGTATGCACCGTGTAGAGCAGTTTGCGAGGGGTATCCCATGGTCTTACAGTTGGTGGGCGAGTCTCTGTTAGTTGCTCTTGCGAGCGGGCACATGACCAGTCAGTGTGTGTGCTTCGAGAGCGTGGGTGGACGCGACAGTAGCAGCGAGAGCGTGGGTGGTCGCAGATGTAAATTATTGTATGCAACGTGTAAAACAATTTGTCGTGAATGTGAATCGCTGTATGCAGCGCGTAAAATGCTGTATAGTATGTTGCCCTCTCCAGAGTTACATCTTTTCATTCACCTACAGTCGTATACACAATGAAGTAACCAGTCTTTAAAAACCGAGTTTTCGGTTACGACGCACGACCGCATGCACCATAGCAAACTGTTTTACACGCTACATACAGCAATTCGTATCCGCAACAAACATGCATCTTCTTAGATGCTCCTGCACTTTGTACACACCACCCTCCCACCTCATTACCACCGTGGTCGGGTGTCTTGGTTGATTATATATAGAAAGGCAGCCAAAACCGCACAGAGCAATGAAAAGTCTACGTGAGTCACAGCTGCATCTGGACTGTGCACAGACGACAATGACTCAAGTGACAAGTTGGAGGTGGGCACATGAGTAGGCAGTGTATACTGGATGAGAAATCAGCAGACTAGCATGACGGAGGCAGCGGAGTGGACGTCCTTCTCCTCTCCTCCCGTTCCACCCTCCGTGCCTGAGCACCGCACAGACGATTGTGTGTTGGTTCGTTCCGTGCATTGTTACAATGTTGCTTTTCTTGCTGATTTATTACATTTTTCAAATGTTAGTTTTCTCCCTGTGCTTAAAAATTATTAAAAAACCGGCCTGATTATGCAGCGTATGGTACGCCGTGGTTTGGCTAGTATATATATATATATATATTGATATATATATCAAGTTCAAGTTCAAAGTTCATTGTCATATGAACAGTAAGGAAACACGTTTCCCAGTACAATGAAATTCTTTCTTTGCTGTCCACACCAAATGACAAAACCAACGTAAAAAGATAAACATAAATAATAAGTAGCAGATAGATAATAAGTAACAGAGGCAGCATAATGTATAAAAACAGAAGTATAAAGTGTAATGTGCAGGTAGGTGTGTGTTGGACAAGTCAAATACAGTTGTGTGAGGTAGATAGAATGAGTTGAACCATGGTTATAAACTTCAGTCAGTTATTTAGGAGTCTAATGACCTTGGGAAAGAAAGAGTTCTTTAGCCTGGAAGTCCGCCATTTCATGCTTCTATACCTCCTGCCTGAGGGAAGAAGTGTTAACAGTTTGTGTTGGGGTGGGTTTTCCCTGAGGATCGAGGCAGTTGTCCTGCAGACTCTGCAGTTGTAGATACTCTGCAGAGAGGGCAGTGGGGTGTTGATGATCTTCTCAGCAGTCTTTACCACTCTCTGCAGGCGTTTGTGGTCCATAGCAGTAGTGTTGCCATACCACACGGTGGTGCAGATGGTCAAAATTCTCTCCACAATGCAGCTGTAAAAGTTGCCGAGGATCTTAGTCGACATACCAAACTTCCTCAGCCTCCTCAGAAAGTACAACCGCTGTTGAGCCCTCTTGACCATCTGTGTGGTGTTAAATGTCCAAGTGAGGTCCTCACTGATGTAGATGCCCAGGATTTAATGCTGCTCACCCTCTCCACTTCAAGCCTTCAGATGAACAGTGGCTGGTGAGGTCTCCTCTCCTTCCTCATGTCCACTATCATCCCCTTCATCTTGTCTGTATTGAGGGTGAGGTTGTTGTCCTCACAACATGACGCCAGACTCTCCACCTCCCTCCTGTAGGCTGCCTCATCCCCACCAGTGATGCGTCCTATTACTGCAGTGTTGTCTTCTAACTTTAGGATGATGTTGTCTTTGTGGGAGGCGACACAGTCGTGGACCAACAGGGTGTAGAGGATGGGCCTGAGGACGCATCCCAGTGGGGTGCCTGTGTTTGTGATAGTGGTCGCTGAAATCCTATTACCAGTCCTGACAGACTGGGGCCTGCCAGTCAGAAAGTCTAGGAGCTAGTCACAGAGGGTGGTGTGCAGGCAAAATGCAGACATTTATGGGGGATAAACGTGTTAAAGGTGGAGCAGTAGTCAACAAAGAGCATCCTGATGTAGGAGTCTTTGTTCTCCAGATGGGAAAGGGAATAGTGTTGTGCGGCTGCGAGGGGCTTCAGAGTATCGGGTATACTGCTCTGAATGTAGGCAAGCACCACTCTCTCAAAACACTTCATAATGATTGGAGTGAGCGCTACCGGCCTGTAGTCATTCAGGCAGGTGTGTGGACTTTTTTTAACAAGGGGGGCGATGATTGTAGTCTTAAAGCGGGACGGATCAATGCTCTGACTGAGGGAAATGTTGAAGATGGAGCAGAGAACATCAGCCAGCTCATTGGCACATGCTCTGAGAGCCTGCCCAGGGATGTTGTCTCGTCCTGCTGCCTTACGGGGATTGATCTTCCTTAGTGCTTTATGACCTGACCAGAGGAGACCATGGGGGCGTTTTTGGTCCAGGTATGTGTGTGTGTCTCCACTCTGTGCTGTTGCTGGATGTCTCAAAGCAGGTGTGGAAAGTGTTGAGATCATCTGGCAGACTGTCTGTGGAGCTGATTGTGGTGGTGATGGTCCTGTAGTTTGTGATGTGCTGTAGGCCCTGCCACATACTTCTAGAGTCAGCAGTAGAATAAGAAGCCCTCCAGCTTCTCTCTGTACTGCCTTTTGGCTGCTGTGATGGCTTTTCTTAGTCTGTACTTCGCAGCTTTGTACTCCCATCTCAGTGCCTGATCTAAATGCAAGAGAGTGGGCATGCAGCATGTGGCATACCTGACTGTTTATCCAGGGCTTCTGGTTGGGGAACTTCCTGACTGGTATTGTGGGCACAATGTTGTCAATACAGATGATAATGTACCACGTCACATACTCAGCATAGTCCTGTATGCTGATAAAAGAGTCCTCTAGAGTAGCTGCAACCTTAAACACATCCCAGTCTGTCTGAGCAAAACAGTCCTGCAGGGTGCTGTCAGTCTCTGGGGTCCAAAGTTTAACTTGCTTAATGATAGGGTTTGTTTGTTTCAGCCTTTTTCTGTAGGCTGGGTTCAGGAACAGGGAGATGTGGTCCGATTGTCTGAAGCGGGGGCAGGGTGCAGCTCTGTATGCACCCGCATATGTTGCTGTAAACATGATCCAGTGTGTTGTTCTAACAGGTGAGAATGTTCATGTGTTGGTATTTAGGGAGTACAGTCCGTAAATTGCACTGATTAAAGTCGCCAGCTGCAGTAAAAACAGCATCAGGATCAGCTGTCTCTAAGGCACTGATGACTTCATGGAGCGCTGCTGTGGAGTTAGCTCGTAGGGGGATGTAAACAGCATCCAAAAAACACAGCAGTGAACTCCCTCGCTAGATAATAGGGTCAGCATTTCAGCAGTAAAAACTCCCCTTCTTGTGAGCAGTGCTTATAAACAGTCTGTACGTCTCCACACCACATGTTGTTAATAAACACACACACACCCCCCAGCCTTACCGTACGGTGTCCTCGGTGCACGGAGTGAGTCTGTAGCTGAACAGCACATTTTGGGACTTTGTCCATAAGCCCAGTCTCGGTGAAAATTAGAGTGCAGCACTCTCTTATCGCTTACTGTGCTGTAATCCTGGCTCTTAGCTGATTGTTTTCCAGAGACCACACGTTGGCTAGCAAGAGGCTGGGTAGCGGTGGTCAGCTAGCGCGGGCTTTCGGCCTAGCGTGGATCCCTCCCCTCTTGCCTCGCTGTCTCTGGAGCACTCTCCTGGGGTCAGCTTGGTCACTTGAGCTCAGTGCTACGGGGTCTTCCTTGGGTGTTGGCTGAAAGAGCGAACAATGAACTGAAGTTCAGATGGTATAAAACCAGTAAATTCCAGGGGACTGTGTGAATTAGCAATGTCCAGCAATGCCTGTCTGCTGTATGATAGTAGTGCAAAGCATTTGTGCACTGTAAAGAAGGCGAAAATACAAAACAAAACAAAAAACAGCATGAACAGCTCTAAATATATTGTGATGATGTCTGTTTCAGTGGAGCAGTGTTTTATTAGATTGGTAGTTTTTTAAAACCGGGACATTTTGATATTCTTCAGTTATCTATCAGGACACATAGCCTTGAAATTGGGAGTCTTCTTGTTACCTGGACACCCTAGTAAATTACAGTGATGGCAAAATAGTGAATCATTATATACTGCAACTAATGGAGCTGTGAGCTTGGTTTAGTGTAAGGCAAATAGTACTAACTAAATGTTTATTTGCAATGTGCACAATGGATAACATGCCACAGGGTACTTCGTTCATATCTAAATAACCATTTGTTGTCCTTGGTTGCATTTTATACATTTATAGTTAGTCAAGATTATTTCACTTAAGTGTTAGGACCTAAAGCAGTGGTAGGGGGGAGATGCATGCACTGAGCTGGACTTGACAATAGAGGGTTGCCATCTTGTGCACACTCAAGTAGCCAGTGACCGTTACTTCCTACCTGTGCACATAGTCTTCTGGTGTTTCTTTAACTTATATTGGTGAGGTGTTTTCTAAAATTTATGGCTATCAGTGTTGAAAAAGGGGGGAATATACAAAATATAAAAGCTGGTGTAACCACAGTCAAGGTAAAACAGCAATAGTAAACTAATTTGTAGTTCATGTCACACAGAATGCTCCTGTTTATGATGCTCCTATTTAAGAGTTTGAAAATTTTAAATTTTGAAACTTTAAAACTGTTAAACATAATCTATTCGGGATATCTCAATGAAAGTAGAACTGTCTTGTTTAATTTCCCTGGAGAATAAGTGTGCCACATTTCAACAAAATTGTTCCATGGGGGTGTGACGATGTGGGTTTTGCTCCAGGCTCCCATCTCCATTGCATTATGAAGCAAGGGGATGGTTCAAAAAGGTGCAAAAGTGCTTTTATTTAAAAACATTCAAAACAAAGTGTTCAAATAAATAATGCAGTGCTTTAAACGTTATTAAATAAATAAATAATATGTTAAAAAGGTAGAAATCCCAGGCATTAAAACAAGGCTAAAATGAGATTAAAATCCTACTGACAACATTGGGGTCACACCAGCCAAGCTCTGCGCCTTCCCAGTCTTTCCAGCTCTTTCAAAGTATGCTCAGCAGGAGAGACTTCAGCCACCACGGTCTTCATTCTATCGACCCCAGTCATGGCTGCATCCACAGGCGTCTGCCTGACCGCTTGGGGTCAGTTGTCCTACGTCTTCTTTCTTACACTCTAAGTTGTCCCATGGATTCCTAGGGTGGACTTTTCCCCAATCGTACCCACTCTATTAAAAACCTCAGTGGAAGCAACCCTTACCATAAGCGTTGAACACTCGCTCCATCTGGGACCCCTGACTGTGCTGACCGATCTCTTTCACAGCGGGCTGGCTCGTCCACTCTTTCCCCAATGCTGTTCTCTTGCTCTCCGCCTCTTCATTTCCTTTACCACTCTTTTTTCTTCTGCCTTGCGCTTCTCCTATATATTACGGGGATGTGGCTCAGGTGTGGCAATTAGCAGCTCCCAGCTTCAATTACAGATGCAGATGATTCCTCACCTGTGCACATAACCAAGGAAACGCCTGCCTCCCGCAGCGTCCAGGAACCTCTCCAGCCACACTACCACGCTCCCTCTTTAGGTCGTGAGTGTGGCGATTATTTATTTAAAAACTGGGCTTTCATCTGAGCCGTGGATGTGCTATATCAGACGGGGGTCACATTTTGTCTTGAAGACAGACAGACAGACATGGCTATTGAAATAAGTGCTTTGTGCATTATATATGAACACAGGTAAAAAATAATTTAATTGATTTAAACTTAGTGCTCATCATCCGGCTTCTTTTTAGGTTCTGTTTTACACTTTAAATGGACATGTTATCTCCAGACTGCCTTTGAAATTGTGAAAGGTTTTGTTGTTGTTTACAGATGATGTTGTGGTCACTTTTTCTATAATATCGTTTCTTGTGACTGAACACAGAGAGATATAATTAAAGTTAGTAAAAAATCTTTTATTAAATACACACCAGGCAAGGGTAAGATGACAGAGAAGCACAGTCCTAGGACACCTGCCCTTCATCTGCCTCGAGGGGTCGGTATCCCAAATCTTTTATAGGGCCTTTGTCTTATGACTTTGGTTGCACAAGAATTTCAAACCGTTACATCTTACAACATTTTGCTTGGATCAGCATTTACCACATCCTTTAAGTTCATCAGTTGGTCACTTGTGGTTTTTTGTTCGTTAGGAGAAACAAGTTTGCACTTGCACTATAAAGACAGGTTCTGCGTGGCTCTATCATGTATACCAGATTGATCAAACTGCTCAAACTATTTATTATTTTTCCACAATGTACAGTTACAGATGATATACAGTTAACATCTTGCAGTTTGGTGACATAGATAAAATGCAGCAATTTAATCTATCACTCTCTTTGCATCCTGTTTTTAGTCATGCAACAATAGCTTGACCAGCATTCTTGACTCTTTATAAGAACAGCATCATATTGCTCTGCAGTATAAAAGAGCCTGTGAAGAATTATGTTTTCCCCTTTTCTTTATTACAATAAACACCTCTAGTCTGCAGCCCTCATAATAGGCCACCCACTTTTCTTAACTGAGAGCATTCATGATTAATTAGTTTGCTCAAACACTGAGTCATTAACACTAGAATTACCAGAGCCAATTAAAAAACCCGTAAATCTGGCCCACCTTAAATCCCTTCACACCTCTCTGTCAGCATGTTTTGTCTTCTAAATATGTTGATAAGCTGAAGCAGCAAGCAGCCTGCTATACCACCCCACACCACCACCACCACCTCAGAACGGGCAAGAAGTTCTCCCAGTTCCTGCCTTGATTGATTATCTGGGAGTGAGCTAACCAGAATTGTAAGGGGAAATATTTTGATGTGTGTTTTGTGTCTACAACAAGCTATGTAAACACATAGTTAAAACAGAAATGTTTTTCATGTTTTAGTAATCAATAACAAAATGTAGACATGAACTGTATAATGTGTGAAGGCTGATGGCCAATTATCAAGTAAACACTTTCACAAAAGGTGCAAATATATTATATGGGTTGGTGTGTGTTGTATCGTTATAGTGACTTAGAGAATAAATTATTTATGACCTGGAACAGACAGGTGAAAGCACAGATTTCCTGGGACCTGGCGCCGCTGCATCATGTCCAGCTGAGAGTGAAAGTGGGAACGAATGTGCAAGTGATGTGCACATCGCAATAGCTCATCAATTCCAGAAGATTCAATGAAACTGAAAATAGCCTTGCCTTCCTCATTGTCATCTACTCCTTGCAAGCAGGGAGCATCAACTTTAATTGGGCCTGCCACTTCACCTGCAGAGCATGAAGACCGAAACGATCTGTCTAAACTGAAGGTAATGATCACCGCAATGGCCACTGATAAAGGAGCTCAAAAAAGATATAAAGAAAGAAAAAAATGATGTAAGGAAGATAATAAACGATAGGAAAAATGATATAAATGATATAAGTAAAGATATAAATAACACACACAAGACAAATGAGAAGCTGGTGCAGGAAATTAAAGACCAGGAGAGACATGTAAATAATCGCTTTGAAGCAACCTTCAAAAGTATGCTAGAAAAAATTGAGGAACAAATTCTGGAAAATGCATCTAAGTGTGAGAATAAACTGAGAGCACTTGGCACTCAGTTGGAAGACATTAAGCAAACGTTAACGAATTGAATTGAAATAGCCAAACAACTGGCATCTACTACTGACAGAAAAGCAACGGCTGCAAATTCAGAATGCAAAATACTCTGAAACAGACTTGCTGCACTGGAAGATGGATGCAGAAAGAATAATTTTAGAATCGACGATCTCCCCAAGAATTGTGAAAGTCCAAACCCAGTGAAATTCGTAGCTGAACTATTCTCTAAAATAATTGGAGATCAAATACCTCTAAACCCAGGACTCTTATTGTGCATTTCGAAAAATTACAATCTAAATTACATATAATGTTACTTCTCAAACAGAAACTAGATTATGTTTGGAAATAACCACATTCATATTTTCCCTGATTTCTCACCCTCAACAGCTGCTAAGTGTGCCGCGTTTTACAAATTTCAACAGCACTTACGGAAAGCTGAGATCAGGTTCAGCCTCTTGTATCCTGTCAAACTGAAAGTGGACATTCAAGGCAAACACTTCATCTTCATCTCTATGGAGGAAGCAGAAAAAGAGCTAGGAAAACTGATCCCACCACTTTTTTTGAAAATACGATTGTGTGTCACATTATACCATGGCATGGCAAAGAATAGCTTACTGGCTGTTTAATATGCTTGCAATGATACTGGTACTGTAATTATACATCCTTTTCCATTCTCAGCCACTTTTTTTGTTTATGACTTAATTACAGTTATATGCATATATGTATGTATGTGTAAAAATCTTTTTTTTTCTTAAGTGGGCTGTTTAACATCATACCCTTGGTTTATTTCATTAGGGTTTACTATGATTATCTAGGGCTACTTTTTAACATCATTCCCTGGGTTTACTATCTCAAGATTGTTTAAAAACATAGTTTATGCTTATAGTATTTGGACTGTATTGTCAATAGATATCTCAATTTGAATCCTCATATGCCGCTGCTGGGGGGCTTGTTTTGTTTTGGACGTGCTCTGTTTCTAGGTATGTCAGAGTACTGGGACTTGCTGAAGTGTGGTCTCAGCCTCACATGGGGAGGCAAAATGGGGGGTGCGGGGATGGGGGGAGAGAAAGAGAGCAAGTTATCTCTGATCCATCCTTTTAATCCTTATAATTACAAGTGCCAACATAACAATAGGCTTCATGGCAATAACTCCCGGGAAAACTGGAAATTAAGGTCAAAGCTGTATTTTCAGTTAAGATTACAAAATGACAACAAAAGTTCAGAAGCAATGTCTCCATGACTGAACAGTTAACTTTGTGACCTGGAATGTTAAAGGTCTGAATCACAAATTCAAGAGTAAGAAAGTACTCTCTCACCTAGCAGGTCTCAGCGCTAAAATAATATTTTTACAGGAGACCCACTTATTAAGCAAGGATCTGTTTTTGCTGCACAGAGACTGAACTGGCCAAATATTCTATTCCAGTTTTACAAAGAAAACTAGAGGTGTGGGAGTTCTTATACATAGAACTGTCTCATTTGGAGTATCAGATGTAATATCTGATCCTGAAGGGAGATATGTGATTGTCATGGGTAATTTATTTAATTGTAAAGTGATTTTGATAAATATCCATGTACCTAATGTGGATGAAAGGGACTTCATCCAAAATGTATTTACATCAACTCCCAATGTGAACAGTCACAAAATTATAATGGCTGGGGACTTTAATTGTGTTTTAAATCCAGACCTAGATAGGTCTCCTGCCACAGGGACAATGACATCAAACACCGCAAAGACAATTACACAGTTTGTAACTGATCACAACTTATAAGACCCCTTGAGATTTCTAAACCCAAACTCAAGAGCATATTCCTTCTACTCACCAGTGCATCATTGCTACTCAAGAACTGATTTTTTTTTTTAGATAGCAATTTCTTGCCTATGATTAAATCTTGTAAGTACGACGCTATTGTTATCTCCGACCACGCCCCTTGATTTTGGAGCTAAAATCATTATGTCCCACATACTCATCTCTCAGACTGCGTCTTAACCCACTTTTACTGGCAGGCAAGAACTTTACAGAATTTATATCCAAACAAATCAATTTTTTTAGAGACAAATACATCCTCAGAGGTTTCTGCAGGTATACTCTGGGAAACACTGAAGGCTTTCTTAACACTAGGATTACCAGAGCCTATGAGAAAGCTCATAAATCCGTCCCACCTTAAATCCATTCTCACCTCTCCGTCAGTGTCATTTGTCCTGTAAATGTGTCGATAAGCAGCAAGCAGCCTGGTATCCCATCCCCCTACCTACCGCTGCAGTTCATTTCAAAAAGAAGTTTCTCAGCGCACAATGTTTATCTTCGAGTGAAGTGCTGGAGCTTTATAGGGTAAAATAGTACACCATCATTTGGAATACATACATTTCATGTGTGTTCCATGTCAACAACAATCTATGTAAAACGTAGTTAACACAGAAACGTTTTCATGTCTTAGTAATAATTGAAAAAATTTAGACATGAAATGTATAAGGTGTGAAGCCTGAAATACAAATATGAAATAAACACTTTCACAAAAGGTACAAGTATAACAAAACAAGTGCACTTTTATTCAAGAATTTAACCAAAGAAAAAAGAAAGCAGGTTGCGGTAGGTGGTTGATACGACAGCTGGCGTGATGCAATGCTAAGAACTGCTGCCTTCCACTCAAGAGGTCGCGGTTTCGATATCAGCTGCTTCCCAAATTTACCATTTTCAGTAGTGAGCTGGTCTTATTGTTAATATCGCACAATAAAAGCACACATTTGATTTGCGTCTGTAAATTTAAAGTTAAAGTTAGTGTTTTTTTTTTCAGCTTTATTCTCTCACTCACGTTCAAGCTCTTACACACCACCTGGATCTGACGCCGTTTTCAGGTAAAGAAATGGTATAACAAACAAACTTGTTTTGTTAAACCCCCTCTTTATTTGAAAACTGTCTCAGATCTTGTGCGCGAATGAGACTGGGAAAACTGTGGACATGGATGTGAGTGGTGTGCATGACTGAGAATGACTGTGGATGTGAATTTTTTTTTATTCAGTTTTATTCTTGAGTGTTCCTGCTCACGCTGAATTAGTTATCGCCTTCTGATCCATGATGTCAAAGCCTCACTGACAAAAAAGAGAGACTTAGGTATATATGACATTTGGAATAATTTATTTTATGACCTGTATTGTACACAATTCAGAAAACGCTGTTGCAACATTATATTCATTTGCATACCTTCATGCGGTTGTAGTTAGTGACCGCGTTTGGTTTTTTGTTCTGATCTTGTTGCTGCATGTTGGTATTTCTTTTGAACTCCAGGGGATGCAGAGGACAGCATAGTACAGAGAGGTCAGTCCCATGCTATATACAATCATCAGATTCAAATGTTAACAGTTCCCACACACACCCAAGGACCGTCTTTATGACATGTGTATGAGGTGTCAAGCCTGAAGTCCAAATATCAAATAAACACTTTCACAAAAAGTACAAGTATAACAAAACAAGTGCACTTTTATTCAAGAATAAAATCAAAGGAAAAAGAAAGCAGGTTACGGTAGGCGGTTGATGCCACTGCTTGCGTATTGTGATGTTAAGAACTGCTGACTACCAATCAAGAGGTTCTGGGTTCAATGCTGGCAGCTTCTTAAGTTTACCGTTTTGAGTAGAGAGCTACTATTATTGGTAATATTATACAATAAAAACATACATTTAATTTGCGTCTGTAACAGCCACTGTAAATTTATAGTGCTTGTCAAAGTAAGCATTTTTTTATTCAGTTTTATTCTCTCAGTCGCATTCACGCTCTCCCTGATCGGACACTGCTGTTTTCTAATAAAGGCGCGCTATAACAGAGGTGAACTCAGATCGGAGAAAGAGAACAGAAGCTCTCCTTGCAAGAAATGTCCACGCGCATATAAGAACAACGCAGCTGCACCAGGCGTAAAGGCAAAAGATGTCACCATTTGGATGCAGGACAAAGTCCGGCGTCATACTGCCAATCACCTGTCTTTCAAAGAAACAGTACGGCTTACAGAGCTTTCCAACGCTACACCGTCCAGAAATAAACACTAGCGTGATGTATGTGCCCAAAAAAAGTCTAACTGCATTCTTGTACCATTGCTTGCATACTAAAGTGCCAGCAGGTATTATTCATGGCATTACACGTGTAATTTGTGAGCATGCCCTTGACGAACAAACCGAGGAAGCTCTGGAGTATGCTTGTGACTTTACGCTGTAGGAAGATAAGTAAATAAATCAAGATTAGTAACATTCGATCTGGCTTTTATATAAGTGACACATAAATGCTTCTTATGTAAAGACCATCACAAAACATAATCACAAACATGAGTTTGCACGATACGTTGGCGAGCTCTGTAAGCTGTGCTGTTTCTTTGAAGGACAGGTGATTGGCAGAATGATGCCGGACTTCGTCCTGTATTCAAACAGTGTCATCTTTCGCCTTTACGCCTGGTGCAGCTGCGTTGTTCTTATATGTGAGTGGATGTTTCTTGCGGGGAGGGCTTCTGTTCTCTTTCTCCGATCTGAGTTCACCTCTGTTATAGTGCGTATTTATTTGAAAACAGCAGTGTCAGATCGGGGAAAGCGTGAATGTGACTGAGAGAATAAAACTGAATAAAAAAAAATGCTAACCTTTACAATTACCATATATTTACACCGTGCTGTTACAGACTCAAATCAAATATATGCTTTTATTGTATAACTAGCAAAATACCCGCGCTTCGCAGCGGAGAAGTAGTGTGCTAAAGAAGTTATGAAAAAGAAAAGGAAACATTTTAAAAATAATGTAACATGATTGTCAATGTAATTGTTTTGTCACTGTTATGAGTGTTGCTGTCATCAAGGATTTGATTATGATTATTTCTTTCAATCAGGTTCATATTTGGAGGATTTGTTGTGTTCAAGTTACATTCCGTGTTTGTCAACCGTTGTAAAGATAACAGGTTTCATTCATCGAAGTGTTCACTACACAAATCGGTACTCGTGAATCTAAAATGTTAAACAGGCATTCCCGGTATTAAGTTGTGGATTTTGGATATTTAGCGGCAGCGTGTCTATGAACTTAATTTACACTTAAGCTTCACACCTTGCTTTCCTATTGATATGTCTACAAAGGCTTGTTCAGCTTCAGAGGGTTGTTCCTTTCTTACTGCATCAATAAACAGCTCGTCTTCCCCCTTATTTGAGACATCACACACTGCATGCACGGGTTTACCTTTCCCAGTCCTGCAAAATTTAGCAAAGT
Source organism: Polypterus senegalus (assembly GCF_016835505.1). Lineage (NCBI taxonomy): Eukaryota > Metazoa > Chordata > Cladistia > Polypteriformes > Polypteridae > Polypterus > Polypterus senegalus. Next base: position 51,776,371 of record NC_053163.1, read on the forward strand.
GGTTCAATTTACCACATTTTTTACACTGTCTTCCTTTAGCTGGAAATTAACTTTTTCCACAGTGTGCTTTGTTTCCGCAGTAGCTGCACTTATGAATGTGCTTGCATGCGTCACTCGCTTCATATTCTTTTGATGCCTTCTCAATTGTGTAATGCGTTTTTTGTTCAGCACTCTTTGGAGCTCTTGCTTGTTGTCTGCGTAATGCGTTCACAGTCAGTTCAGGTGAGCCGCTCGGGGTACATGCATCGAAGGTTCTCAGCTGTGCTTGTACTATCTCGTGTGATCTTGCGATGTCCATGGCTTTATTTAATGTTAGCTCAGACCTGGCACTTAAAAGTTTCTGTCACACTTTTGCTGAGTTTGTGCCAAACACTATTTTATCCCTGACCATCTCATCTTCGTTTGAATAAGTACAGACCTTCACCAGCAATTTTAACTCCGTTACAAAGTGATCAAAAGTCTCATTTATACCCTGCGCCTTCTCAGTAAACTTGTATCTCGTGAATATCATATTCATCTTAGGCATGACAAACGCCTCAAAATGGTCGTAATAAGTTTTTTAGTACCTTGGCTTCCTCCTGGGTGAGAGTCCATGTGTTAAAAATGTCTCTTCCTTTTTCCCCAGTCCACAGGAGCAGGTAGCTGCATTTCTCACTCTCGTCTTTGCCTTTTAGCGGGCCAGAAAACATCAGCTCCACTTGCTGTCAGAACTTTTTCCATTCTCCCGGCAGGTTAAGAGAATCCCAGTCAATTTGTGGCGAGGGAACTCCAACAAAATCCATGAATGTCCTCTATTCTGACACCATGTCTTGTTTTCACAAATTGTGAAAAATGAAATGATGGCGAGACTTTCTTTTAAAGTATGCAGGGGAACTTTATTTATTACAGCTCTTACATTCATGGCATTCATGCTCTAAATTAAATTCCATAATAGTAACCTTGAGGTCCCTTTTTCTGGTGCCTTCCTGATGACATAGGTGCCTAAACCATGCTTGATAATAATACATTTCAATGACATATAAATATTACAGTGATCACCTCGATAGACATCTCACCACCCAAATCGCTACTCGTAAATCTAAGATGTTTAACAGGCATTCCCGGTATTAACTTTTTGATTTGCCTGTGAATATTTAGCGGCACCGTGTCTATTGGATTGCTGCTAATGGACGGCCTTATATGGGCAAGCACTTAATTACGTGGGAGGCGTGGGTATGGGGACGCAATATAGGCAGGCAGCCAACTACGTGGGGGGCGAGGTGATAGGGGACGCAACTCTGCCTCACATGGCGACCGAGCTGCTGGCTATGGCCATATATATGTACGTAAATAGGATTCAATTATGACCGTTACGCGTAGAATTTCAAAATAAAACCTGCTTAACTTTTGTAAGTAAGCTGTAAGGAATGAGCCTGCCAAATTTCAGCCTTCTACCTACACGGGAAGTTGGAGAATTAGTGATGAGTGAGTGAGTCAGTGAGGGCTTTGCCTTTTATTAGTATAGATAGTAACAGTAGAAGCAGCTCACTACTCAAAGCGTGTATTTTGGGAGATGTTAAGACTTGAACCCAGAACCTTCTGAATTGGAGTCAGCAGTTCTAACCAATATACTACCCAAGAAGTCAGGACAACAAGCAACACTAACCTGATTTTTTTTTCTTTGGTTATAGTCTTGGGGAAAAAAAGCACATTTGTTCTGTTATACTTGTATCTTTTGTGAAAGGCCATATTTGATATTTGGACTTCAGTCTTCACCCATTATACAGTTCATGTCTACATTTTGCCATTAGTACTAAAACATGGAAAAAGTTTGTCTTTTAGGTATGTATTCAACATTTCTGTCATCCTTCACTTACACAGATCTTTGTGGACATGGAACACACGTGAAATGCATGTGTTCCGAATAACAATATATTTTTTTAGCCTAGGTACCTGACTCACTGATAAACAAGGCTTCATTTGGGAGAGGTTTGCACTTTTTCTGGCGGTGGGGGGGATGGTATAGCAGGCTGCTTGCTGCTTGGGATTATCGACACATTTACAAGACAAAAGATGCTGCATGGAGATGTGCGAGTAGATTTAAGATGGGCTGGATTTACGCGTTTTCTCGTAAGCTTTGGTAATTCTAATGTTAAGTGGACAGATTATCTCTTATCTCATATCTCTCCCACAGAAATAAATTGGAAACCAAGAAGGTATCAGAGCTAATTAGTGAAATTACTAGAATAGATCAAGAACATGCCAGGTGTCTAAGTGAAGCACTTCATAGGAAAAGACAGGCTCTCTATTCAGAACTCAACCTCTTAACAACTAAAGAAACTGAACTACTCATTTTGAAATCAACATATCATTACAATGAACATGGAGAGAAAGCTGATAAGATCTTAGCTCGACAAACCACAAGCAGGAAGTTCGTAATGCAATCTCAGCAATCACCAATACAGATGGAGACTGAATCATTGACCATAAAAATATAATGCACACATTTAGAGACTGCTATAAGTCCTTATATTCTACTGAGTTTAAAGAAGAGAAGACACAATCTAATAAATTTCTGGATGCATTACAGATACCACAAATAGATACTCTCAGTGCAAAGGAATTGGATAAACCTATGGCACCATCAGAATTACTAGATGCTATAAACTCACTTCAGAGTGGGAAAGCAGCAGGCCTTGATGGCTACCCTGCCGAATATTATAAAAAATTCTCAACTCAGCTACCTCACCCCCCTTTTATTAGCAACATTTAAAATTCTACCTTAAACTTTTCACCTAGCATTAATCACCATTTTTCCTAAACAAAATAAGGACTTATTACAATGTGCAACATGCAGACCAATTTCACTTCTGAATAATGATATTAAGATACTCTCCAAAGTCCTAGCTAGAAGGATTGAGAAAGTGCTTCCTTCGATAATATCACAAGACCGAACTAGATTTATTAAAGGCAGACAGTTAGCTTCCAATCTTTGATGCCTGTTTAATGTAATATATTCACCCACAATGTCTAACACCCCAGAGATATTACTATTGGATGCAGAAAAAGCATTTGATATGATTGAATAGAAGTACCATTTCACTACATTAGAGAAATTTTGGTTTTGCCCAAACATTTGTGCATGGACCAAACTACTGTATATCAGTCCAGAAGTTTCAGTTTATATTAACAGCATTAATTAAGACTACTTCAAACTAGAATGTTGTACCAGACAAGGATGCCCCCTTGTCACCACTGCTTCACCATTCACCATCACCATTGAGCCACTGGCAGTTCACTGTCGAAATGCTTTTGAGATAAAGGGAATTATTATAGAAGGACTTTAACAGAAAGTTTCTCTATATGCAGATGATATGGTACTATATATATCAGATCCACAAAATACTGTGCCTGCAGTCCCAACAGCACTAACAGAATTTCAAAAGATTTCTGGTCTCAGAATTAATTTGAATAAAATTGGGCAATTTTCTGTGAATTGTCAAGCACACAATATTAGATTGGACACCTTCCTTTTTATGATCACAGATCAGTTTAAATACCTAGGTGCAAACATCACAAGTAAACATAAAGCTCTTCATCAACAAAAATTTGCCATCTGTTGGACGGTCTACCCTTCATCTCACTTTAGCTGGAAGAATTAACATTGTTAGGATGAATATCCTTCCTACGCTTCTTTTTTAAGAAATTAGATTCAACCATAACGCCATAACGCCATTTATTTGGAAATCAAAACATCTGCATATTTAAAGGACGACACTACAATGACCTAAGGGAGAAGGTGGTCCATCACCACCCCTTGGGGCAACTGGAGGAATTAATGAGGGAGAGTAAGAAGATGGTCCAGATGATTTTTTAAAATGAACAGTTTCAGCCAGAGAGGGATGAAGAAGGGGGAAAGGGATGCCTAATAAACCCAATTCTGACCCCTCAGGGTTAAACATGAACAAAAAAGGATGGAATTTCAAGCACCATTAATACAAGTGCCCATTCTGCAAAATAATGTAAAACAACCTGACTCACATTAAAACCATCCCACCTTCATGGTGCAAAGAAACTGGGACCTGCAGGAATTGCTGAACCAGTTCATGACGGCCGAGAAACAGTTACAGTAGATGACATGAATAAACCAAATGCTGCAGAATGGATTCAGGTCCTTAGAAGAAAGTTAATTTCAAGCTGAAATGATGTGAGAGTGCAATGGACTGAGACTCTGGGACGGCAGGGGGTTAATAGTGGCCAGTTCAATGTTCAGTGGACAGTTACAAGCACAAATAAATGCAAAATATATCAGCCCTTTAATGCCCAGTGAACTTGTTTAGACAGACTTGATGGCCCGCCTGTGCCTTTGCATCTCAGTTACGGAAAAGGTGAGTGAAGGTCACAACAGAACAACACACCGCCCTTGCATTGATCACCACTATTACATGCTCTTATGCTGCCTTGATTGTTCATGTTTTTCTCGAAACAGCAAAAATCTCTGCTGTCCTGGGTTCCGCTTGGATTACAGTATTTAAAATCTTTTCAGTGTATTGCATAATTTTTAGACTGTATTATGGTGAAGTCTGGGTCTTGGACTTTTTAGCTGCTGCTGTCAGAAAAAGAGACTGTTTGCATAACAAACTGTTATATCCCAGCAGAATTGGCTGGAGTAGTATCTCTGTTTTGTCACAACAACTGCTTTTCTTCTGGAGTGTTCTGTCCCACATATCCCCATTGCTAAATCCGCTCACTTTCAGTGACATAATGTGAGACAATGGGTATTATCATGTCAGGAATGGGAGGATTGGGAGTATGTGGGACCTAATATTTGGTCCATCCCAGATGGATCTGTTAAGAAAATTGCAGTAGGATGAGTTGTACATGTAACCCGATCGCTCTGTCATTTACCTTCCACCTCTCCACCTACACCCATGCTGTTTACCCTTCAAATCTTTTAGTTAGATTAACTCCATTCACCTCTATGGGTACAAGGGAAATAATATTTTGTATGAATAGCTCATATTGAACAATTGGTCATTTTCCCAAAGTCATCCTTCCGTTGTGCACAATAGCTTAAGGCTGAGGCTGGTATTACCATTGTCTATGCTGACTTAGTTAAGCGGGATGCTATTATTCAGATCCAATACTCTCCTATTCTCCAGTTAGAAAGCAAATGACTCATGACGGTTCATTCAGGACCTCTGTGGAGTCAATGCTGCTATACACACTAGGACTCCTATAGTCCTGAATCCTTCCACTATTCTCTCTACTGTCCTGTCCACTGCTATGTGGTTTTCTGTTACTGATCTCGCAAATGCTTTCTTTTCAATTCTTGTTCACCCTGACTCCCAGTTCTGGTTCGCATTAAATTTAAAGGGAAGCGTTGGACCTGAACTGTGAGGCTGCTGGGATATACAGAGGCTCTGTGTATGTGCGTGCATGTGTGTGTGTGTATGGACAAAAATAAGAAAAAATTAAAAATTTAAAGGTTATTGGTCAAAGGGGAGTAGTGTCCTGGTGTAATATGTAGATGATTTGCTTTTATGCTCTGAGGCTCAGGAATAATGCGAAGAAAGCACAAAGGCTTTGTTGGTCTTCCTAGCATAAATCGGGCACAAAGTGTTCAGGAAAATGTTGCATCTGGTTGAAAGAAAAATGAAATACCTGAGTCATGATTTGACTTCAGGGGAATGTGCACAGTCTGCAAGGCGGCAAGTTATGCACGTTCTTGGAATGTTAGGAAATTGCCGGCAATAGGTTAAAAAAGAAAAAAAAATGTTCAAAAAGCACAGCCATTCCAAGATTTAGTGACCTCTTCTAATTTGGCTTTGACTGATAAAATTTCATGGATGGATCAGGCTGAGAAGGCTTGAACTGATATAAATTTTGATGTTTGCGCCCACATTAAGACTGCTGGGCTAGTCTCATCCTTTCACTCTGTTTGTGGATGAGAAAAGAGGGTGTATGACTGCAGTATTAACTCAACAACAAGGAAATAGACAAGGACTGGTCGCATACTATTCTAAAAAAAAATAAATAAAAAAAACTGGATCCAGTTATAGTCCCGGCCTGTTTGAAAGCAGCTGCTGCAAAAACAGAGGCCATATTAGCATGTTCAGATGTTGTTCTCATGAGTCTATTAACTGTTAAGAAACCACATGCTGTACATTCCATCTTAGTACAGACAAGAACATCTCATTTGACAGGTGCGCTTGCGGTAGTGAAGTGTCAAGCTCACAAGGGGAAAACGAATCCAGTGAGTGAGGGAAATGCGCAAGCAGACATGTGGGCAAAGAAAGCTGCCCAGGATCCTACTTCACCACTAACCAATTTACTTCTATAACAGAAGGAAGAAGAGTCACCCGAGGATGCAGTTTTATCTCTACAAACTGTAGCAACAGGAAAGGAGATAAAGATGTGGCAGAAAGAAGGATCAGAAAAAGATCTGAAAGGAATTTGGATCCATCCATTAACTAAACATCCTTTTTTCCCAAAAGCTTCCTTTCTAGGTTTTGCAAAGGCTGCACATGGTTTGGCCCACCTTTCCAGAAGACGCAATGATGGCACAGGTGCAACAATCCTGTCACGCTCGAGGTTTTCTAACTTTGCTGATTAGTTCTGTATGAGGTGTACACTATGCCAAAAATTTAATGTAGGAAAAGGCTTGCAGGTAAGTCTGGCTGTAACACCAAATGCCAGAGGCCCCTTTGAACATCTGCAGATAGATTTTTTTAACTAACCCTGTCTCATGGGTATATATATTGCTTAGTAATCATCTACGTTTTCTCATGCTGGGTGGAGGCTTTCCCATGCTGGCACGCAGATGTCAATTCAGTGGCCAAAGTGCTAGTTAAAAAAAAAAAAAATCATCCCACATTTGGGGTTTGCCTCAGAAATTGCTAGTAAATACTCTGTTACAAGAACTGACTCAGTGGCTGTAGATTGATTTCCGACACTACGGCAAGTACCATCCACAGAGTGGAGGGATGGTGGAGCATATATATTCCACCTTAAAAATTTCAATTGGCAAACATCTTTGAACAAATAGGCCTATCTTGGCCTGATGCATTGCCTTTGGCTCTGGCTGGTCTGCGGGGAAGGACTCATCATCAAATAAGACTCTTACCGTTGGAGATTCTTACTGGCCGCCCCATGCTAATGTGCTTTCCGCTATGTAAAATTACTCTCCACGTGGTCAACAATGATCTTGCATCTTTTCTTTCAGGTCTGTGTAGTGCCTTACAGATAGAGTGCATTAACAAGTGAGAGAAACAAGGTGAACTACCTCACTACTATAAGGGCAATACACTATTAAAATGTACTCTGTACCCTGTCAAATGTCACTATTGAAAGATGCTCCACTTTGAATTCGGCCTCTCTACTGCCCACTGAGGGAGAGGGAGAGGGGGAACCACACGACTGCCATAACTCACCAAGAATAAAGAAATTGCTTTTTATTTTATATTGGTGTCCGTTTCTTTGTCGTTCCCGACTTTCAGCGACTGCAGTTTGTTGGCACTGGATCTAGGGAACAAGTAGTGGGTTTCATTTAAGAAATTAAAGTTAAGACTTCCTGCTCAGTTACAGGATTAAAATTACTAAAGTGCTGAATGCAATGTGAGACAGGGTCTGCTAAGCTAGTTTGCGGTTTGTACTATGATGCTGAGATCTGGGATCTTATATTTTTAATCTTCTTATTGAAGAAGTTCATAAAATCTGTACTGCTAATATCTGTTGGTATTTTGCACTGTAGATCTGAATTCCCATTTGTCAATTTAGCAACTGTTCTAACACCCGAGGATTTTTATTATTGCTATCTATTATTGTAGAAAAGAATTCTGAGCAAGCTTTAAAGAGAGCTTTTTTATATTTTTTAAACCTCTCTGTCCATGCAATTTGAAAGACATGTAGCTTTGTTGATCTCCATCTGAGCTCCAGTTTTCGACACTCTAATTTAAGCACTTGAGTGTTTTCATTAAACCAGGGAGAGTTTATATGTGCTTTAATCACTTTTGTTTTAAGGGGAACCAAAGCGTCCAGGGCATCTTTTAAGGTCACATTGTCACAACATGTGATGTTAGCTGATCTAAATTGTTTTCCACATTTACATTTGATGTTAACTGATCTAAATGGTTTTCCACAATTACACTCGACTTACTCAAAATATCTATAAATTTTGAAGAAGAATTACAATTTAGATGTTGCGCTGTCTTTGTTTTAATCTTTGAGTGCGTTGGCAAGGGCAGGACTAAATCAAATGTAATTAAGCAGTGTGAGCGCTGAAGTTGAAAAACAATGACATAAACACCAATTTAAGCTTAAAAGCAATTTCTTTAAAATTTATTCTTGGTGAGCTAGAGAGACTGCAAGACTGCCTAACCCCCCGTCATCAGCCAACTGATTTGAGTTTGGGCAGGTTAACTAAAAGAAAAAAAATAACAGTTCATTTTGAGGTCATACATAGATTAGGGTTGCATCTTAATTTATGACATACAGGAGTATGGAAAACAAAGCAGTACCAGGCACTAGCATTTTCTAAAGAATGTGTCCTTCAAGTAGATACACACAAACCCAATTTAAGCAGTTTTCTTAAAGTTCATTGCATTAGTTATAAAGAGATTACATTATTATAGTTTTAATATCTTCATTAGATTATACTGTATTTGTTTGGTTAGATTAATAATCCTGATTAATTAATTCATAAATTACATTTTTGTCTTATATTTTTAAGTAAGAGTGAAGAAAACGATCATATTGATTTACAATATCACAGGGTGTTCTGTTAATATCAAGAGGTTAGAATGTAAGCCAGTCTCATTTTCTGTGCATAAACATAATTCCTTTCCCACCTAAATGAAGATCAAATCATATACAAGTATAAAATCATATAGTTCTCTGCAGCATGATTAATATACAATACAGTCATTGGTATTTAGTGAGTTAAATACTTACTGTATAATCATCTGCAGTGGGCTGGCACCCTGCCTGGTGTCTGCTTCCTGTCTTGTGCCCTGTGTTGGCTGAGATTGGCTCCAGCAGACCCCTGCAACCCTGCAGTTAGGATATAGCAGGTTGGATAATGGATGGATAGATGGATACTTATAATCATTACAGTTAATAATGTTTTTTCTGTTTTCTCAGCTCCTCCCTTTGCACATAAAATGTGCACCTTAAAATGATCAGACCCAGTCATCGGGTGCAGTATCATCATATTCAGAAGGAGGTGAAGATTCCGGAAGTATCACCTTGATAATTTGTGGCATTAGATCCATCAGTACGGGTAAAGCAAGTATAGTTTGCTCGGTAAGCATGGTACATAGGGGGATTCATAGAAGGAAGGGGAAGAAAAAGATTAAGCATTGAGGTACATAAAGGATCTTCAGGGGGAGTTGGGGAGGAAAAAAGCTGTAGGGCACAAGTCAGACCTGCAGGTTCAGAGGGGTCGTTCAGGGGAAATGGAGTTGTGGCCAGATGCAATCAAGCAGTGGCACAGGCATAGCAATTAGACTGATTGACATGTCTGGCTGAGTACAATACTGTGGTATAGTGGGTTCACAGCCTTCTCAGTAAGGGCCTATTTTAAATAAATAATCACCACTCTCGCGGCGGCTTAGCGAGGAGTCGTTGGGCCATAGCAAGCCACGGGGCGGTTCTGCGGTGTGGGAGTTTCTCACCGAGTGCACAGGTGAGGAACTGCCCACATCTGTGATTCGTTCCCGTGGCTAATAGACTGCAATGGCCCCTTGCATTATAAAAAAGAAGCGCGAGTCGGTTAAGGGGAGATGAGAGAGAACGAGAGAGGAAAGGAAGAGAACGGAGGTTACAGGAAGCGAGGAAGCAGGCGGTGCAAGGAAGCTGGGTGTTAGGCCGACACCCAGGTGTTTGAGTTGATGTTGCTCCCGCTGAGCGACCAGGTAGCGGGAGTAACCAGAGAGGGATGGCTGGCTGCGTAAAGCTGAGAAGGCTGCGGGAGTCGGGAGGCTTAGGCGGTAAACTCCCTGGCATGAGCGTCCTGGTTGTCAGGGAAGCCAAGTCTCCGAGGCTGGAAGGAGTGCCAAACCGAAGCAAGGCATCGGGAGGTCTTCAGTCTCATAGGTGTGTGCAAAGAAGAGGGCAGCTGCAGAGAGCGTCTAGCCTGCTGCTAAGCCCAAATGGGATAAGCAGGTGAGACGCTAACACCAACAAGAAAGATGCACTGGGCTTGTTGTTATCGTTGTTTTTAAAGACTGCTTCCTGTAAGAAACATTTTACCTCTGGTTTTAAAGGATTGTTTCTATTTATTGATTTTAACCTCCACATGTTTCATGGATTATTTATTTAATGAAAAATTTGGAGCACTGCACTTTACATGGAACACTGTTTTTGTTTTGATTGTTTCTTTTAATAAAAGCACTATGCACTTTTTTCAACCATCCCCTTGCTCAGTTGTTATTGCCCTTCACTGACTAGCTCACTCGGTAACATTATCGACGGTGTTGGGTTCAAGGGCTTCCAAAAATCAGATGGGAGCGTGGAGCCAGAACCCACATCGTCACAAATACCCACTGCAGCCAATGGTTTTGATCACCATATCCAGTCTTGACTGTGAAGGTAGTGGGAAGACAGGTAATGTTAAGATATTTGATTGGGTTCTGTAGGGAGTTATCAGAGATGAGAGTGGGAGAGGAGGTGTCATTCTCAGGGTGAGAATAAGACATGAATATGGAACTGTCCTAGTGGATCCTTCCCGGAGACATGGGCCCCTAATACTGTATATATGTTCCTTCATCATGATATCAGGGGACTTTTAGAGTGATAATCAAAGGATTACAAGTTCCTACCATACATTCATGAAATGGAGTAAACCCTGATTTAATTATAGAAAAACTTGTTTTTAAATCATGTTCCAGGGCTTGCCATGGATTATACCCCCAGTCCTGGTTTCCAGTGTTTGCAAACACATCACTCCAGCTTGACCACTCAGACAGGCTGGAAGAGGAGCTTGAAATATATTTATACCCAGGTCAAGTCACACAAACGTATTTTTCAGACCATCTCCATTTGTCTTGTCTGTCCAGTGCGCAGGGAACGACTGAGCAAAAATCAACCTGTACTGAGGATGTTTTCCCTACTTGGAAAATAAGTGTGGGAAGGTCCCAATGAGTTTGTTGTCCCGTGTTCGAGGAGACAGAAAAAGTTATTAATAACAGGACTAAGACTGCCATTTTTTGTAATGTGACACGTGGATCCAGGCTGGAAATCCTTCGACTTTAATAGTGGAGGTGTAGATAACAGCACCTGGAATGGTCCTCTCCATCGGGTGTCTCTGACCAGTATCCAGGTTCCAAGGGGGATCTGGAACTCCGTCGGTGGGGGACCGGTCCGCCAAGCCTTGTTAACCTGTTTATGGACTTCCTTCAGTGAGGCTCAGAGACCTGTAAGACTGGAGAGATCATTGCCCATGTGTGTGCAAAGTGACATTTCCGATAACCATGCCAACGGGCATGGGGCATGCAGTTAAAATTTCAAATGGCGACAGTCCCAACTGCTGATGTGTCCTTCCTCTCAACCCCATCAAGGCCAGGGGTAGATCATCTGGCCAGGTTAAGTTTGTCTGCTCACAGATTTTTGGCAGTTTTGATTTTAGGGTGCTATTGCACCTTTCTACAATACCTCCACTTTGGGGATGGTATTTGCAGTAATGATGTACATTTACCTGGAGCCAAGTAGTCAGCTCATTTATTACAGAATTCACAAAATGGGTACCATTATCAGTCTGCAGTTTCTGTGGTATTCCTCATCTTGGAATGATTTCTTTTATTAAAGATTTAGCCAGTTTTTGCATCAGAATGTTTAGAGGGGAAAGCCTCTGCCCACCGGGAGAACACATCGACAATCACAAGGCAATATCGATATCCTATGGACGGCGTAAGTTCAATGAAGTCCATTTGAAGATGCTCAAATGGACTCACTGGCTTTGGGGTAACGGTGGGACTTACCTGAGTTCCTTTGCCTATATTGTACCTTTGACATAGGGCACACTATTGGCAGAATTGTTCAGCATATGCAGAGAACCCTGTAGTTTCTCAATGTCGCTCAACATCCTGAGTCATAGCATCTTTTCCTGCGTGATCCAGGCCATGTGCGATTTTTGCCATTTCTGGAAAAGAAGCTTTTGGGAGGAAAGGTTTGTTAGTTTGCTTATGGGTTTAGACCCCAGCAGAGAGGGATCCTTCTCGGGACCACTTTATCCTTTCTCGGTCAGTGGCAGCACTCTGTAAAGAAATAATTTGATTATCAGGGTCTTTGTTATCCTTCTGTTGGAATACAGAGACTGGTGTATTATTATAGGCGGCCTGTTTAGCAAAATGATCAGCCAGTTCGTTTCCTGGACTGACTGGGTCTCGTTTCCCAGTATGGGCTTGGCATTTAACTATTGCCAGGTTTGATGGTTTTGTTATAGCTTCGAGAAGGGATTCCGCTAATTTCTGATGTTGTATGGGCTTACCAGTACTAGTTTAGAATCCCCTTAATTTCCATAATGCCCCGTGATCATGGCAGACTCCTAAGGCATATCTGGAATCTGTGTAAATGATTATGACCTTCCCTTCGGACAACTGGCAAGCTCAGGTGAGAGCTATTAGCTCAGCTGCTTGTGCGCTTAAACTAGAAGAGATTCGATTTGCTTCAAGTAAGTGGCGTCCTTTAACCACTGCATAACTGGTGGAGAGTGTCCCGTCGTCGAATAGCAAGGAACAACCGTCCACATAAAGTACCTCTCCTGTTCCTAGTGGAGTTTCCTGGAGGTCCATTCTGGGTTTCAGGACCTTTGTTATCTCATCATGGCAGTTTTGTGGTTCCCCCTCTCCCTCAGTGGGGAGTGAGGTAGCCAGTTTCAGAGTTGAGCATCTTTCAATAGTGACATTTGACAAGGTACATAGTACCTTTTGATAGTGTATTGCCCTTGCAGTAGTGAGATGTGAGGTTTTGGTCTGGACTAAGATGGAGTGAACAGTGTGAGGCACTTTCACTGTCAGGGGACTCAAGAGTACTACATCCGTGCTTGCCAGCACAGCCTTCGTTGTAGCTGCTACAGCTCTAAGACAAGTCGGAAGTTCCGTAGCCACTGGATCTCATTTTTAAACAAAAATAAGCTACTGGCTGGGTTTTTCTCCATGGAGCTGTGTTAATACTGCATTCATATATCCCCCTTTTCATCCACGAAGAGAGTGAATGGACAAGAATAGTCGGGGAGTCCTAAAGCAGGCGCAGAAAGCAGTGCAATTTTTAAATTACATAGAGCCTTCTCAGCCTGCTTATTCCACTGTATGCGGCCAGAAAGAGGAAGGTCGACAGTGTTATCTAGATTTTGTAAGTGCTCTTTCAGAAAAATTTAGGATCCATTGTTGACAATAACCAAGAATGCCTAGTATAGACATAACCTGTTTTTTGTGACTGGTCTTGGAAGATTTTAGACAGTGGCTATGCGGTCTTTTGACAGAGCTCTGGTAGCATGAGTGATGTCATGCCCCAAGTACTTGACAGTGGTTTAAGTTAGCTGCAGCTTAGTCTTAGAAACTTTGTGGCCATTTTCCGCAAGATATCTTAATAATATTTCCGTATCTTGCGTGCATGCTTCCTCTGTATCGCTACAGAGCAATAAGTCGTCGACGTACTGTATTAATGCACTTCCCCTGTTAGGCCTGAAGCCTTCCAGGTTTTGAGCAAGCGGCTGTCTATATGCAAAAGGAGCCTCTGTATAACCTTGTGGCATAACGGTCCAGGTCCAGCGGCGATTTTGAAAAGTAAAAGCAAACCAGAATTGCGAATCAGGGTGTACAGGAATAGAAAAGAAAGCATTTGCAAGGTCAATAACTGAGAAATAACGTGCAGATGGAGGGATTGTAGACAGAATAGTGAAAGGATTAGGTACGATTGGTGCTCTAGGAAAGATAGCAGAATTGACCTGTCTGAGATCTTGGACAAAGTGCCAAGATCCATCTGCTTTCTTTGCTGGCAGAATGGGAGAGCTTACAGTAGAATACTTAATAGGAATAATAGCTCCCCGTTCAACTAGGTCTTTGTGTACAGCAGCAATTCCGAGTTCAGCCTCGAGAGAAAGAGGATATTGTGCACGGCTAGGACTTTTGGAAAACCACTAAGGGTTCAGAATTTGCGATCCTGCCAAAATCGTTTTTTCCTTGAGACCACAGAATATCAGGAATTTTAGACAGCCAAGGAAAAGAGTCTGTTTGCAAGGAATACAGAGAAGGAGATGAGTGACAGAGGGAACAAACGACTGGCAAGTCAATTTGGATTGACACCTTAGTAACAAGGTGATCAGGGGTGTTAAAAATTCCTGGTCCGGCGAAGTTCAAATCAGTCTTATTTTGACATGTGTCAACCCAGTCTCCAATTTCAACCCAGTGAGCGGTGTTAGACTTAGCCAGGGAAACATGGGGGACTGCACCTAGATAGAAATTGCTCTGTAAGTGTGTGAGGTGAACTGAAGCAGCAGCTTTAGTGGGTGAGAGAAAAATACAAGAGATGTAAAGACTCTCATGGCAAGGGGCTGAAGAAAGGAAAGATTCTAACCAAGGAATGTCAACTTCAGTGGGGAAATATTGGGCAGTACAGTGGAGAGTGTTGGGGACTTGGAAGTGGGGAAAAAGGCAGGAAGGGAAAGTGTGGAGGGCTTTAAGGAGGAGGGTTTGTGGGGAAATGTTTTGGGTCCAGGCAGCAAAAGAAGGGCAAGAGGGTCGGAGAGTTTGACACAGGAGCTTAGGAATGGAGCAATAGAATCCATGTTCAGATAAAGAGATTGAAACAGATAATTTAGTCATGAGATCTCTTCCTAATAAGTTAATTGGACACAGGAATTGATTTGTCAAAGGTGAACTCAGTGGAAAGTTGAACTTGAAGAGGCTTGGATACCGATAGAGTATGAGGTTGTCCTGAGGCAGTGAGGACCTTCACAGTGTCTTTCGAGGCAGGGACCTCCAACAATGATAAAGTTGAGCGAGTAGCTCCAGTATCCACAAGAAAGACAGTTTCCTTGCCATTCACTATCAAAGTCAGTAAAGGGTCTGCATCAGCATGACTGGGTGAGCAAGGGAAACTGGAAAAAATGGCTGGGGGTCCCTGCTAATTCCTAGGACCAGGGAATATCACTGGGTTCCGGGAGTGGAGATGGTGGGGGTGGATGCTTGTTTGGGAAGTTGCGTCTGAAATGGCCATGCTCACCGCGGTTGTAGCAGGTGTAAGGTGTGTGAGACTGCTCCGATGATTTAGGCATCTGGGTGAATGGGTTGGTGGGCGTGGAGGGCTGGAGCCCACGTCTCCTTCCACGCCCTCTCCCTCTAAAGGAGTTGCCACGGTTACCGCCTTGGAATCCTCTGCCCCTGCTTGTTCCCCCAGTGTAATATTGAAACTTTGCCGCTATCAGTTTAGTCTGCGTATTGGATTCTTTTTGTTTAGATTGACTCTCAGCATGCTCTGCATGGCGTTTCACTTCTTCAAAAGTAGCGCTTTCCCTGCGGGTTGATTGGGGTT
The DNA here is from genome assembly GCF_016835505.1 of Polypterus senegalus. NCBI lineage: Eukaryota > Metazoa > Chordata > Cladistia > Polypteriformes > Polypteridae > Polypterus > Polypterus senegalus. Next base: position 51,791,881 of record NC_053163.1, read on the forward strand.
GTGCCTGGGGTTGGGGACTTGTATTAAAGGACAAGAAAACTCGGCTCCGGGATTCTGATGCTTTGGGGAAATGAAGCCAAATCCTGATTGGGAGCCTGTGTGGGCTTGCGATGTTTGGCTTCTTGTATGGCTAGAAATCAGGGATTGGGGTGAAGTATGTTGCTGGGATTTAGTATTGCCTACTGGACCCCTCGGTCTTCGTCATCCGGGTCTGAATGAGAAGACGAGTCATAGTGAAACTGTGGATCTGCTCCGGGTGAATCATCGGCTATTAGAGGAGCCGTTGGGGCATTTCAAGCAGGAAGAAGATGTGGGAGTTGATAAGGAGATGGGGAGTAAATGCTTGGGTAAAGGGGATTCTTTTTATCCGATTTCTTTCGCCTATTGTCTGAATCTGGCTCTGTCTTAGTCTTTTGTAATGATAACAACATCTCTTCTTTTTCTTTTTGGGTCTTAATTTCAGCAGAAAGCGTCTCATTGCGCTTCTGCATTGCCTCAATTGCCCGATCTTTAATTACTAGTTCCCATCTAGCAAACATATCCATCCTATAGGGACCCCTTTGCCAGCAGCTTTGCGTATTTCTGCATGGGATTTTTCTAATTTCTTGGATTTATAAAATATCCCCAGTTCCCTCAACAGGCCATCTCCCACCGCTTTGTTTATTCCATTTTTTACACGCTTTCTTAAAGTCTAACCCTGTTTTCTTTTCCACTAAGTTTCTAGGTAATCCTTACCAACAGAGACTTTTGATTTCCTAGAGGGATCTTGACCGGTTTACTATTTGTTTTTCCCATTATCGGATAGCACCAATGCTACAAGGCATCAGGTTACAGCCCCTGCGGTTTTCTTCCTCTGGTCCCTTCCGTTTCCCGGATCACTATCTGCTGCTTCGTGGCTTTAGCGGACTAACAGTCTTGCTGACCACTGGGTCTGGGGCTTCAGCTTTCAGTGCCGACCCCCTTCTTCGGTCGTCTAACAGCTGGTTACCGCTCATGGTGTCCAGCAGATTAACCCATTGGAACAGGAATATGACCAGACCGTAGAGGCAAAAGAGTCTCGCCCTCCCGCAAGAGTGCTTTGATGTCCTGCCCGTGAGGTGTTTTTCCTCTTATCTATTCTTCCCACTCCCTGCCTTATTTTATTGTATTTATTTTTCCGAGCCAGTATAAAACTCCGTCCCGTTTCAGGGAGCGTACTAACTAAGCATTCTCAACACCTCACTTATGCAGCGCCCAGATCAAAAGTGTTTCTTTTCTACTTTCTGTTCTTCCAACCCCTTCTTTCTTTAATATTTCTTTCAATTCCTAGGGGCACACTCACTAACTATTCTGGCACCTTTATTTCCGTCCGGAGACGCCTTAATCGGCTAAGACTATCTTTCCCAGTCAAGAAAACCCCAGGTACTCACCAAGAATTTTTCTCCCGTCTGGAAGTTCCCAGTTCACTTGACTTTCATGAATCAGAGGAGGTCAAGGGCTCCCTATGCGGGATTCACCCGAGGCAGGCCAGTCCTAACCTTTTCCGGCTGGAGTCAGTCCTTTTACCGGTCCTCTGGACAATCCCGCTCAAGGTGTCGCTTGGCCGTCTCTGTCCTCACACGGGGCACCAATACTGTGCATTAATCACTTTTGTTTTAAGGGGAACCAAAGCGTCCAGGGCATCTCCCAAGGTCACAATGTCACAACATGTGATGTTAGCTGATCTAAATTGTTTTCCACGTTTACATTTGATGTTAACTGATCTAAATGGTTTCTATAAATTTTGAAGCAGAATTACAATCTAGATGTCGCACTGTCTTTATTTTCATCTGGACTAAAGCAGGACTAAATCAAATGTAATTAAGTAGTGTGAGCGCTGAAGTAGAAAAACAATGAGATAAACACCAATTTAAGCTTAAAAGCAATTTCTTTAATATTTATTCTTGTTGAGCTAGAGAGACTGCGAGACTGCCCGCTGAAGTGGAAAACAACGGAAGAACTTAAACCCAATTAAAGTAAAAATAATTTCTTTATTCTTAATTCTTGGTGAGTAGAGAGAATGTGAGACTGCCTCTTTCCAACTCAGTCAACTGATTTGGATTTTGGCAGAATATCTAAAGTAAACCTGTTCTCTCTTTTATATCCTAGAAAAGAAAAAAAACCCTAGCAGTTCATTCTGAGGTTATACATAGCTTAGGTTAAATCTTAATTTATGATATACTGGAATGTTCTTAAAACCTGAAACAAACAGCCATTTGCATTCCTAAGGAATACACCCTTCTAATTATACACACTTAGAATCAATTTAAACATTCTTATAGTCCATAAAGATCTTACATTCTTCACAGGGTCTTCTGATAGTATCAGAGGTCAGCCTTTCCTATAAAAGATAAAAGTTAGTCCCTTAATGCTGTGCACACAGCCCAACTCCTTTCCTGCATAAATCAGGAACAAATCATATAGCTCTCTGCAGCATGATCAACTCAAAACACAGTCCTTGATATCTGTGAGTTAAATAATAATGTTTTCTCTTCCTCAGTTCCCCCCTTTGCACATAAAATGTGCACATGAGAATGATCAGACCCAATCATCGGGAATAATATCATCATATTCAGAAGAGGGAGAAAGTCCTGGAAGCAAAGGGTTGTAATCAGGGATTTGGGAATTGTCAGTTAGTGTGGGAAGGTCCCCATAAGTTCGTTGTCCCATGTTCAAGGGGACAGAAAAAGTTATTAATAATAGAACTAAGAATGCCATTCTTTGCAATGTGAGATGTGGATCCAGGCAGTAAGTCCTTTGACTTTAACAGCATGAGGTGCAGATAATAGCACCTGGAATGGTCCCCTCCAGCGAGGTTGATGCCAATGTTTCCTTCGGGTGTCTCTGAAAAGTATCCAGGTTCCAAGGGGGATCTTGAACTCCGTTGGTGGGGGACCGGTCCGCCAAGCCTTGTTAACTTGTTCGTGGACTTCCTTCAGGGAGGCTCGGAGACCTGCAAGACTAGAGAGAAGATCATTGTCCACAATATGCAGAGTAACATTTCCGATAACCATGCCAACGGGCACGGGGCGTCCAGTTAAAATTTCAAATGGTGATAGTCCCAACTGCCGATGTGTTCTTCCTCTCAACCCTATCAAGGCCACGAGTAGAGCATCTGGCCAGGTTAAGTTTGTCTGCTCACAGATTTTTGCCAATTTTGATTTTAGGGTACCATTGCACCTTTCTACAATACCTCCACTTTGAGGATGGTATTTGCAGTAATGATGCACATTTATCTAGAGCCAAGTAGCCAGCTCATTTATTACAGAATTCACAAAGTGGGTTCCGTTATCGGTATGCAGTTTCTGTGATATTCCCCATCTTGGAATGATTTCTTTTATTAAAGCTTTAGCCACAGTTTTTGCATCTGCATGTTTAGAGAGAAAACTTCCACCCATCGGGAGAACACATCGACAATTACCAAGCAATAACGGTAGCCTTTAGTCGGTGTTAACTCAATGAAATCCATTTGGAGGTGTTCAAAGGGACCCATTGGGTTAGGAGTGACAGCGGGGCTTACCTGAGTACCTTTACCTACATTAAACCTTTGGCATAGTGCGCATCAGCAGAATTTTTCAGCATATGTAGAGAACCCTGTGGTTTCCCAATGCTGCTCGACATCCTGAGTCATAGTGTCTTTTCCTGCATGATCCAGGTCGTGTGAGAATTTGCCATTCCTGGAAAAGAAGCCTTTGGGAGGAAATGTTTGTTAGTTTGCTTATGGGTCCAGACCCCAGCAGAGAGGATCCTTCTTGGGACCACTTTATCCTTTCTCGGTCAGTGGTAGCGCTCTGTAAAGAAATAATTTGATTATCAGGGTCTTTGTCATCCTTCTGTTGGAATAAAGAGACTGGTGTGTTATTACAGGCGGCCTGTTTAGCAAAATGGTCAGCCAGTTCATTTCCTTGGCTGACTGGGTTTTGTTTCCCAGTATGGGCTTGGCATTTAAGTATTTCCAGTTTTGATGGTTCTGTTATAGCTTCAAGAAGGGATTCCACTAATTTCTGGTGTTGTATGGGCTTACCAGTACTGGTTTTGAATCCCCTTAATTTACATAATGCCTCATGATTATGGAAGACTCCAAAGGCAGATCTGGAATCTATGTAAATGGTTATGACCTTCCTTTCAGACAACTGGCAAGCTCGAGTGAGAGCTATTAGCTCAGCTGCTTGTGCACTTAAATTAGAAGAAATTCGGTTAGCTTCAAGTAAGTGGTCTTCCTTGACCACTGCATAACTGGTGGAGAGTGTTCTGTCGTCCAATCCCAAGGAACAGCCATCCTTATAAAGAATTTCTCCTGTTTCTAGTAGAGTTTCCTGGAGGTCCGGACTAGGTTTTAGGACCTTTGTTATCTCATCCTGGCAGTTATGTGGTTCCCCCTCTCCCTCAGTGGGAAGTAGGGTAGCCGGATTCAGAGTTGAGCATCTTTCAATAGTGACATTTGACAGGGTACAGAGCACATTTTAATAGTGTATTGCCCTTACAGTAGTGAGGTAGTTCAACATGTTTCCCTCACTTGTTCATGCACTCTATCTGTAAGGCACTACGCAAACCTGCAAGCCTTATAGAACTGATCAGCAAAGTTAGAAAAACCCCGGGCGTGACAGTATTGTTGCACCTGTGCCATCATTGCATCTTCTGGAAGGGTGGGCCAAACCATGCGCAGCCTTTGCAATTCCTAGAAAGAAAGCTTTTGAGAAAAAAAGGATGTTTAGTTAATGTCTGCAACATCTTTATCTCCTTTTCCGTTGCTACAGTTCATAGAGATAATTCTGCATCCTTGTGTGACTCTTGTTCCTCCTTCTGTAATAGAAATAAAGAAGTTAGTGGTGAAGTAGGATCCTGGGCGGATTTCTTTGCCCACATGTCTGCTTGCGCATTTTCCTTACTCACTGGATTCGCTTTTCCCCTTGTGAGCTTCACACTTCACTATCGCAAGCAAACCTGTCAAATGAGATGTTTTTGTCTGTACTAAGATGGAATGTACAGCATGTGGTACCTTAACAGTTAATAAACTCATGAGAACAACATCTGAGCATGCTAATATGGCCTCTGTTATTGCATCAGCTGCTTTCAAACAGGCCGGGATTGTAGCGGCCACTGGATCCAGTTTTATTTGTTATTTTTTTTTTTTTTTTAGAATAGTATGTGACCGGTCATTGTCTATTTCCTTGTTGTTGAGTTAATACTGCAGTCATACACCCCCCTTTCTCGTCCACAAACAGAGTGAAAGGACGAGACTACCGTAGTCCAGAACTCTTAACGCAGGCGCAGACATAAAAATTTAGTTTATATAAGTTAAAGCCTTCTCAGCCTGCTCCATCCATGAAATTTTATCAGTCAAAACCAAATTAGAAGAGGTCGCTAATTCTTGGAGTGGCTGGGCTTTCAGCAAAAAAAATCTTTTTTAACCCATTGCCGGCAATATCAATATCATAACATTCCAAGAACAGACATAACTTGCCGTCTTGCAGACTGTGCACATTCCCTTGAAGTCAAATCATGACTCAGGTATTTCATTTTCTTTCAACCAGTTGCAACTTTTTCCGAACACTTTGTGCCCGATTTCGCTAGGAAGACCAACAAAGCCTTTGTGTCTTCTTAGCATTATTCCTGAGCCTCAGAACATAAAAGCAACTCATCTACATATTACACCAGGACACCACCCCCCTTTGGCCAATAACCTTTCAATTTTTTATCTTTTCTAATTCTTGTCCATACACACACACACACACACGTGCACACACACTCACATGCATGCACACAGAGCCTCTGTATATCCCTGCGGCATCACAGTTCAGGTCCAATGCTTCCCTTTAAAAGTGAATGCAAACCAGAACTGAGACTCAGGGTGGACAGTAATTGAAAAGAAAGCATTTACAAGATCAGTAACAGAAAACCACATAGCAGTGGCGGGACAGTACAGAGAATAGTGGAAGGTTTGAGACTATAGGAGTCCTAGGGTGTATAGCAGCATTGACTCCACGGAGGTCCTGAATGAATCGTCATGAATCATATGCTTTCTAACTGGAAGAATAGGAAAGTATTGGATCGGAATAATAGCGCCCCGCTTAACTAAATCAGCATAAACAATTGTAATACCGGTCTCAGCCTCAAACGAAATAAGAAATTGTGCAAAATGTAAACGGAAGGATGACTTTGGGAAAATGACCAAGGGTTCAGCATGAGCTATTCAGACAAAATATTATTTCCCTTGTACCCAGAGAGATGAGTGGAGCAAATCTAACTAAAAATTTTTAAGGGTAAACAGCATGGGTTTAGGTGGAGAAGTGAAAGATAAATGACAGAATGGATCGGGTTACAGGTACAACTAGTTCTACTGCTATTTTCTTAACAGATCTATCTGGGTGAACTAAATGTTAGGTCCCACATACTCCCAATCCTCCCCTTCTGGACATGCTATTACCAATTGTCTCACATTATGCCACTGAAAACGAGAGGATTTAGCAATGAGGATATGTGGTAAAACCACTCCAGAAGAAAAGCAATTGTTGTAAAAAGAGTAATACTGCTCCAGCCAGTTTTGCTGAGATATAACAGTTCGTTAGGCAAATAGTCTCTTTTTCTGAAAACAGCAGCTGAAAAGTCCAAGAGTCAAACTTCATCATAATACAGTCCAAAAATCATGCAATACAGTAAAATGATTTTGAATACTGTAATCCAAGAGGAACCCAGGACAGCAGAGATTTTTGCTGTTTTTGAGACAAACATGAACAATCAAGGCAGCATACAAGCATGTAATGGTGGTGGTCAGTGCAAGGGCGGTGTGCTGTTCTGATGCAACCTTCACTCCCTTATTCGTAACTGAAATGCAAAGGCACAGGCGGACCATCAAGTCTTGTCAAAGTTCACTGGGCATTAGAGGGCTGATATATTTTGCTTTTATTTGTGCTGTAACTGTCCACTGAACACTGAACTGGCCACTATCAACCCCCTGTCGTCCCAGAGTCTCTGTCCATTGCACTCTCACATCATTTCAGCCTGAAATGAGCTTTCCTTCTAAGGACCTGAATCCATTCTGCAGTATTTGGCTTATATATGTCATCTAATTGTTTCTTCATTGTCATGAACTGGTTCAGCAATTCCTGCACCACCTCTTTTAATTCTTGCAGGTCCCAGTTTCTTTGCACCATGAAGGTGGGACAGTTTTAATCTGAGTCAGGCTGTTGTACATTATATTGCGGAAAGGGCACTTGTATTAATGGTGCTTGAAATTCCATCCTTTCATATTCATGTTTTTGACCACTGAGGGGTCAGAATCGGGGCTTATGAGGTATCCCTTTCCCCGCGTCTTCATCCTCTCTGGCTGAAACTGTTCATTTTTAAAAATCATCGGGACCATCTTCTTCCTCTCCCTCATTAATTCCTCCAGCTGCCCCAAGGGGTGGTGATGGACTATTGTCCTCAAAGGGAGTTTAAACACATGCTGTCACTAAATCAAGGTATAATCTGTTCTTCTTTTTTATATTTTTATTTATTTATTCTTCCTTCTTTTATCCGGACTTTTGGGACAGTTCTTGCATTATCAAGAACAACTTTTCTTTTTCTGCAATAAGTTTAATTTGGCTTTGCAGTCCCTCATTGCACTTCTGCATCTTTCAGGGCTCTATCTTTAATTATCAATTCCCATCTATTAAAACATTTCCATTTTCTCGACTACACCACCCTCGTGCATTTCTATATACAATCTTCCTAACTTCCTGTATTTCACTTATATCACCAGAGACTGGCCACCTGCCCCCGCTCTGTTCATTCCACCGTTTACATTTTTTTTTTTTTAATCTAACCCTGTTTTCTGTTCTATGTAGTGTCTTGGAAGCCTTTTTTTTCCTTGGTATGTTTTCCAAAAACAATAATCCGAACAGAGGCTCCTCATTCACACCCTGTTTTTTCAATCTCTTTCTTTAGCGAATTCCGACCGGAGGTACTTTCCCTTTTTATTAAATTTCCACCTCTCCCTTCTAATTATAAGTCTACTTAAGACTCCGTCTCATTCCAAGAGGCGCTCTAATCGTTACGTCCCAGTACCTCTCCCGGACGGTAAAGCAATTGTACTCAGCGGTCACCGATCTTATTCCTGTCTGCAATTGCACCTTCACTGGGTTCTCCAACAGAGGAAACTGTTCAGGTGCCAAATAAACAGTGGAAGTAACACCCGAGGAAGACAGGAATAGTTCAATCAATTAGTCTTTATTCAGTCACAGATGAGTACGTTGATTCATGCTTTCTGTTTCCCAAAGGAGTTTTAACCGGTTTGCTATTAGTTTTCCCCATGGTCAGTGAGTTTTCCACACTCTTTTTGCTAAACCAGCCTCAATTGTCGCTTCACTCCCGGTCCCTCCTGTTCCCCGGTCCACCGGGACGATCAACCTGATTAGCGGACTGACAGTTTCACCCGCTGTTTAGGTGATCATTTCCCTGAGTGACCCGTTGAGTTAAGAATATAACCAGACTGTTAGAGCAAAGAGTCTCGCCCTCCCGCAACAGTGCTTTTTCCCAATCACGAAATGTTCAGTTATTTATCTATTCTTCCCACTCCCTTCCTTTATTTTACTTTTAAGCCTCTAAGAGACTTCTTCTTCATTTCCTAGGGAGTGTACTAACTCATGTCCTTAACATTCATAATCTTTACACTGTTTTATTTCCGAGAGCTTATCTATACATTCCGGTCCACTCACTGCCTGGTTTCTTATCCCCGGTCGGACTCCCTCGGTCTACTCACCAAGAATTTTTTCCTCCCGCCTGGAAGTTCCCAGTTTACTTGACTTTCAGGAAGAATCAGAGGAGGTCAAGGATTCCCCATGCAGGAGTCGCCCGAGGCAGGCCAGTCCTAACTTTTCGGATCTGGTCCTCCCGACCCGGCCAGTGTCGGTCCTTTTACCGGTCCTCTGGACGATCCCGCTCAAGGAGTCGCTTGGCCGGCTCTGCCCCACGTTGGCCAAAACTGTGAGCTGAAGTCGAAAACAACGGAAGAACTTAAACCCAATTAAAGTAAAATAATTTCTTTATTCTTAATTCTTGGTGAGTAGAGAGAATGTGAGACTGCCTCTTTCCAACTCAGTCAACTGATTTGGATTTTGGCAGAATATCTAAAGTAAACCTGTTCTCTCTTTTATATCCTAGAAAAGAAAAAAACCCTAGCAGTTCATTCTGAGGTTATACATAGCTTAGGTTAAATCTTAATTTATGATATACTGGAATGTCCTAAAAAATGAAACAAACAGCCATTTGCATACCTAAGGAATACACCCTTCTAATTATATACACTTAGAATCGATTTAAACATTCTTATAGTCCATAAAGATCTTACATTCTTCACAGGGTCTTCTGATAGTATCAGAGGTCAGCCTTTCCTATAAATGATAAAAGTTAGTCCCTTAATGCTGTGCACATAGCCCAACATCTTTTCTGCATAAATCAGGAACAAATCATATAGCTCTCTGCAGCATGATCAACTCAAAACACAGTCCTTGATATCTGTGAGTTAAATAATAATGTTTTCTCTTCCTCACCCCCCACCACCCAGCTGAGCCAACTGATTTGAGTTCAGGCAGACTAACTAAAAGAAAAAAATGTTCTCTCTTTTATCAATTAGCTTGTTCATTAGCCGAAAGAGAACAAAAAAAAACCATGACAGTTCATTTTGAGGTCATACATAGATAACTTGTTCCCTAGATCCAGTGACAACAAAATTAGTAAAAAAGTGCCATGGATGTTCTTATAGTGCCTATTCTAAACATTATTAATAGTTCATTATTGCATGGTACAGTACCTGAAGCACTAAAAGTCTAATCGGTCATTAAACCATTACTTAAAAAGTCAGACCTAGACCCACACATACTTAATAATTATAGGCCTATTTCAAATTTACCCTTTCTCTCTAAAATACTAGAAAAAGTAGTTGCCAATCAGTTTCAGTCACATCTTACGCATTACAGTTTATTTGAGAAATTCCAGTCTGGTTTCCGCACTGCTCATAGTACAGAAACGGCACTAACGTGGGTTGTAAATGACATTCTTTAATCCTCTGATGAAGGAAACTCCACTGTAATTATGTTGTTAGACTTAAGTGCAGCATTTGACACCATTGACCATTCTATTTTACTGCACAGGCTAGGAAATGATGTTGGGCTTACAGGCACCGTGCTCGCTTGGTTTAGTTCTTATTTATCAAATCGATTCCAATATGTACAGAAACGTGACAGTACTCCATCATTATACACAGAAGTTCAATATGGTGTCCCGCAGGGCTCAGTGATGAGACCTTTACTGTTTTCACTTTACATGCTTCCACTGGGATGTGTCATTAGGAAACATAATTTTAATTTTCACTCGTATGCAGATGACATCCAGTTATACCTTTCATTTAGATCAAATGAAGTTTTTCCAATGTTGCCTTTAATTAGTTGTGTAAGTGAATTAAAGGACTGGATGGATGAAAACTACTTGTCTTTAAACACAGATAAAACAGAGATGTTAATTGTTGGAGGGAATGATATCGATCACAACAATATTCTGTCATTGTTTAACTCAGTTGGAATGCCCATTAATTTTACTGAATCAGCCCAAAATCTCTGAGTTCTCTTTGACTCTAACATGTCATTTAAAGCACATATTACAAAGCTGTACAAATCAAGTTTCTTCCATCTTAAAAATGTTAGGAAATGAAGGCGCTTTCTAAATAAACAGGATTCTGAGAAATTAATTCATGCATTTATTTCTAGTAGGATTGACTACTGCAATGCAATGTTCACTGGATGTTCAAACTGTTCTTTATACAGCCTCCAGTTAATCCAAAATGCTGCTGCAAGAATTATCACAATAACTAGAAAATATGAACATATAATTCCAGTTCTTAAATCCTTATGCTGGCTCCCGGTTAAGTTTAGGGCAGATTTCAAAATCCTCCTTTTAACATATAAAGCATTAAATGGTCAAGGTCCGGCTTACTTTTCTGAACTTATCATGACTTACAAACCAGAGCGCACATTAAGATCTCAAGATGCCGGTCTGCTTAGGATTCCAAGGATTAATAAAATAACTGAGGGAGATCATGCTTTTAGTTAAATTGTGGAATGGTCTGCCTGCTACAATAAGAGATGGCCCTTCGGTCTCAGTTTTTAAATCCTAGCTGAAGACTCACTACTTCAGTTTAGCATACCCTGACTAGAGCTGCTGATTTACTGTACATACTGCATCTCTGTTGTCAATCATTAGCACTAAAACATAAGTAACATCATAGTTATAAGTTGATACTAACCCTCACCTGTTCTGTTTCTCTTCTCGGTACTCAAATGTGGCACTTGGTGCCATAGCCCAACTGCCAAGTTGTTGCGTGCTTATGGTAAAGTCATTCCTGATGGAGGATTGCTGGAATCATGGGTAAGAGAGGTCCTTTCATCGGATTGGCTGGCCCAGCACTGTTTCAGCTGTGGAATGGCCAAATGGTGGAGGCAGCTTGATGGATGAGGTCTCCAGGACTATAAACAAATCCAAATCATATTATGTGATGTCATCCATTGTTAAATTCTACTACGTACTTCTAAAAATGTTTATTTTTATACTGTATTGAGGATTTGTTCTGTTCTGTGTATTGTATTGCATTGTATTGACCCTCTTCCTTTTGACACCCACCACACGCCCAACCTACCTGGAAAGGGGTCTCTCTTTGAACTGCCTTTCCTGAGGTTTCTTCCATTTTTTCCCTACTGGGGTTTTTTTTGGACGTTGTTCCTTGTCTTCTTAGAGAGTCAAGGCTGGGGGCTGTCAAGAGGCAGGGTCTGTTAAAGCCCATTGCGGCACTCCTTGCGTGATTTTGGGCAATACAAAAATAAATTGTATTGTATTGTTTTGTATTAGGGTTGCATTTTAATTTATGACATACAGGAGTATGGAAAACAAAGCAGTACCAGGCTCTAGCATTTTCTAAAGAATGTGTCCTTCAAATAGACACATACAAACCCAATTTAAGCAGTTTTCTTAAAGTTCATTGCATTAGTTATAAAGAGATTACATTCTTATAGCTTTAATATCTTCATCTATACTAATAAAAGGCAAAGCCCTCACCGACTGATTGACTCACTCACTCACTCACTGATTCACTCATCACTAATTCTCCAACTTCCCGTGTAGGTAGAAGGCTGAAGTTTGGCAGGCTCATTCCTTACAGCTAACTTACAAAAGTTAAGCAGGTTTCATTTTAAAATTCTACGCGTAACAGTCATAACTGAATCCTACTTACGTACATATATACAGCCATAGCCTGCAGCTCGGTTGCTGTGTGAGGCGGAGTTGCATCCCCCATCACCATGCCTCCCACATAGTTGGCTGCCTGGTTATATTGCGTCCCCAATACCCATGCCTCCCACATAATTGAGTGCCTGCCCATATAAGGCCGTCTGTCTGCAGCAATCCAATAGACACGCTGCCGTTAATATTCGCAGGCAAATAAAACGTTAATACCGAGAATGTCTGTTAAACATCTTAGATTCACGAGTAGCGATTTGGGTGGTGAGATGTCTATCGAGGTGATCACTGTAATATTTATATGTCATTGAAATGTATTATTATCAGGCACGGTTTAGGCACCTATGTCAGCAGGAAGGCACCAGAAAAAAGGAGCTCAAGGTTACTATTATGGAAGTTAATTTAGAGCACGGATGCTGTGAATGTAAGAGCTGTAATAAATAAAGTTCCCCTGCATACTTTAAAAGAAAGTCTCACCATCATTTCATTTTTCACAATTTGTGAAAACAGGACAGGGTGTCAGAATAGAGGATAGTCATGGATTTTGTTGGAGTTCCCTCGCCACGAATTGACTGGGATTCTCTTAACCTGTCGGGAGAATGGAAAAAGTTCTGACAGCACGTGGGGCTGATGTTTTCTGGCCCGCTAAAAGGCAAAGACGAGAGTGAGAAATGCAGCTACCTGCTCCTGTGGACTGGGGAAAAAGGAAGAGACATTTTAACACATGGAGTCTCAACCAGGAGGAAGCCAAAGTACTGAAAACTTATTATGACTGTTTTGAGGCGTTTGTCATGCCTAAGACGAATCCGATATTCATGAGATACAAGTTTAATGAGAAGACACAGGGTATAAACGAGAATTTTGATCACTTTGTAACGGAGTTAAAATTGCTGGTGAAGGACTGTGCTTATGCAAACGAAGATGAGATGGTCAGGGATAGACTAGTGTTTGGCACAAACTCAGCGATTGTACGAGAAAAACTTTTAAGTGCCGGGTCTTAGCTAACATTAAATAAAGTTGTGGACATCGCAAGATCATATAAGATAGCACAAGCACAGCTGAGAACCCTCGATGCATGTACTCCGAGCGGCTCACGTAAATTGACTGTGAACACAGTACGCAGACAACAAGCTAGAGCTCCAAAGAGCGCTGAACAAAAAACGCATTACACAATTAAGAAGGCAGCAAAAGAATATGAAGCAAGTGACGCATACAAGCATATTCATAAGTGCAGCTACTGCGGAAAGAAAGCACACGGTGGAAAAAGTCAATGTCCAGCTAAAGGAAGACAGTGTAAAAAATGTGGTAAATTGAACCACTTTGCTAAAGTCTGCAGGACTGGGAAAGGTAAACCCTTGCATGCAGTGTGTGATGTCTTAGATAAAGAGGAAGATGAGCTGTTTATTGATGCAGCAACCCTCTGAAGCTGAACAAGCCTTTGTAGACATATCAATAGGAAAGCAAGGTGTAAAGTTTAAGTTTAAATTAAGTTCATAGAAACTCTGCCGCTAAATATTCGTAGGCAAATCCACAACTTAATACCGGGAATGCCTGTTAAACATCTTAGATTCGCAAGTACTGATTTGGGTAGTTAACACTTCGATGAATGAAACCTGTTATCTTTACAACGGTTGACAAACACGGAATGTAACTTGAATACAACACATCCTACAAATACGAACCTGATTAAAAGAAATAATGATAATCAAATCCTTGATGACAGCAACACTCATAACAGCGACAAAACAATTACATTGACAATCATGTTACGTTATTTTTAAAATGTTTCCTTTTCTTTTTCATAACTTCTTTAAGACACTACTTCTCCACTGTGAAGCGCGGGTATTTTGCTAGTTATATTTGCTTGGTTAGATTAATAATCCTTATTTATTAATTCATAAATTACATTTTTGCCTTATATTTTTAAGCAAGAGTGAAGAAAACGATCACATTGATTTATAATATCACAGGGTGTTCTATTAATACCAAGAGGTTAGAATGTAAGCCAGTCTCATATTCTGTGCAAAAACATAATTCCTTTCCCACCTAAATGAAGATCAAATCATATAGAAGTATAAAATCATATAGTTCTCTGCAGCATGATTAGTACAAAATACAGTCATTGGTATTTTTTGAGTTAAATACTTATAATCATCTGCAGTGGGCTGGTGCCCTGCCTGGGGTCTGCTTCCTGCCTTGTGCCCTGTGTTGGTTGGGATTGGCTCCAGCAGACCCAAGCAACCCTGCAGTTAGGATATAGCAGGTTGGATAATGGATGGATAGATGGATACTTATAATCATTACAGTTAATAATGTTTTTTCTGTTTTCTCAGTAGTGATCAAAAATAATTTAATTTAATGGAGTAATATTTAAAATTTAAATCTAATGTGTGGTTATAATTATGAGTTGGACCTTTAACAATCTGACAAAATCCTACTGAATTTAACAAATAAGTGGAACATTTGCTAATAGTGTCAGATTCCACATCAATGTGTACATTGAAATCCCCCATCAATACAGTGATCCCTCGCTATATCGCGCTTCGACTTTCGCGGCTTCACTCCAATGCGGATTTTAAATGTAAGCATATCTAAATATATCTCACGGATTTTTCGCTGATTCGCGGATTTCTGCGGACAATGGGTCTTTTAATTTAAAGTGCATGCTTCCTCAGTTTGTTTGCCCAGTTGATTTCATACAAGGGACGCTATTGGCGGATGGCTTTGAAGCTACCCAATCAGAGCATGTATTACATATTAACTAAAACTCCTCAATGATATACGATGTGCTTCCCGAGCGGATTGTTTGCTTTTCTCAGTCTTTCTCTGACATTCTCTGCGCCTGACGGAGGGGGTGTGAGCATAGGGACTATTTGCACAGAGGCTGTTTGCCTAGAGGATATGGACGCTCCTCTAAGAAATGCCGCTTTATCGCTGTGGCCCAAAAGCACGCATTGATTTTTTGATTGTTTGCTTTAATCTCGCGGGCTCTCTCTCTCTGACGTTCTCTGCTCCTGACGGAGAGGGTGTGAGCAGAGGGGCTGTTTGTTTAGAAGATACGGAGATCACTCTAAAAAATGCTGAAAGACTACCTTCACATTGCTCCCTTCTTTGCGGCTGCTTTATCACGGTCATACTTAAAAGCCCAACAGCATGTATTGATTTTTTGATTGTTTGTTTTTCTGTCACGCTCTCTCTATCTCTTTGACATTCTCTGCTCCTGACGGCACTCGTTTGAAGAGAAGATATGTTTGCATTCTTTTAATTGTGAGAAAGAACTGTCATCTCTGTCTTATCATGGAGCACAGTTTAAACTTTTGACTAAAGGGTGTTATTTCATGTCTAGAGGGCTCTAATAATGTTAACAATGTGGGAGAGTTTATAAGGGCTTAAAATATATAAAAATAACCATACAAACATATTGTAATAACTGGTAGTTGAGTTATTAAACTTCCCGGAGCTGAACTTTGCTACTAACTTCCCCTAAGCTATTTGCTAGCGGGGTGCTAGCACCTACACGCAGCTGTACCTAGCTAATTAAGTATTAGAATTAGAATTAGAATTAGAACAATCTAGACGAGAACAGGCCATTCAGCCCAACAAAGCTCGCCAGTCCTATCCACTTGCTTCCTCCAAGAAAACATCAAGTCGAGTTTTGAAAGTCCCTAACGTCTTACTGTCTACCACACTACTTGGTAACTTATTCCAAGTGTCTATCGTTCTTTGTGTAAAGAAAAACTTCCTAATGTTTGTGCGAAATTTACCCTTAACAAGTTTCCAACTGTGTCCCCGTGTTCTTGATGAGCTCATTTTAAAATATAAGTCTCGATCCACTGTACTAATTCCCTTCATAATTTTAAACACTTCAATCATGTCACCTCTTAATCTTCTTTTGCTTAAACTGTAAAGGCTCAGCTCTTTTAATCTTTCCTCATAATTCAACCCCTGTAGACCTGGAATCAGCCTAGTCGCTCTTCTCTGGACCTTTTCTAGTGCTGCTATGTCCTTTTTGTAGCCTGGAGACCAAAACTGCACACAGTACTCAAGATGAGGCCTCACCAGTGCATTATAAAGGTTGAGCATAACCTCCTTGGACTTGTACTCCACAGATCGTGCTATATAACCTAACATTCTGTTAGCCTTCTTAATGGCTTCTGAACACTGTTTGGAAGTTGATAGCTTGGAGTCCACTATGACTCCTAAATCCTTCTCATAAGGTGTACTCTCGATTTTCGACCGCCCATTGTGTATTCAAACCTAATATTTTTACTTCCTATGTGTAATACTTTACATTTACTGACATTAAATTTCATCTGCCACAAATCTGCCCAAGCCTGTATGCTATCCAAGTCCTTCTGTAATGATATAACGGATTCCAAATTATCTGCTAATCCACCTATCTTGGTATCATCTGCAAACTTAACCAGCTTGTTACTTATATTCCTATCTAAATCATTTATATATATTAAAAATAGCAGCGCCCTAGCACTGACCCCTGTGGAACACCACTCTTAACATCGCCAGTTCTGATGAGGTTCCTCGCACCATCACCCTCTGCTTCCTGTGTCTGAGCCAATTCTGCACCCATCTAAAAACATCACCCTGAATTCCCACTTCTTTTAACTTGATGCCCAACCTCTCATGTGGCACCTTATCAAATGCTTTCTGAAAGTCCAGATAAATAATATCATAAGCTCCACTTTGATCGTATCCTTTTGTTGCCTCCTCATAGAATTCCAACATGTTAGTAAAACACGACCTCCCCTTCTGAACCCATGCTGACTGTTCAGAATAACTCCTGTCCTTGTCATGTGTTGCTCAATCTTATCCTTAATAATTCCTTCCATTAATTTTCCTGTGATGCTTGTTAAGCTTACTGGCCTATAGTTGCTTGGATCTGCCCTGTCACCCTTTTTATATAATGGGATGATATTTGCCATTTTCCAGTCCTTTGGAATCTCTCCAGTGCACAGTGACTTCCTAAAAATATGTGTCAAGGGTTTATATATGTACTCACTAGCCTCCTTAAGAACACGAGGATAAATATTATCTGGGCCTGGTGATTTGTTTGATTTCATCTTATTTAATCTGAGCAGCACTTCTCCCTCTACAATTTCCAAATCCCTCAGTACCTCCTTAGTAGTTGTGTTTACCTCTGGCAGGTTATCCACTTGCTCACTTGTAAACACCTCAGAAAAATGTAAGTTTAGGGCATCTGCTATTTCATTGTCTGTATCTTTTAATTCCCTTTACTATTCCTGATGAACTTGACCTCCTCCTTAACTGTTCTTTTACTACTAAAATACTGAAAGAATCTCTTGGGGTCTTCTTCGCCTTATCTGCTATATTCCTCTCCAACTGTCTTTTAGCCTCTCTGATATCCTTCTTAATGGTTGCCCTCATTTCTCATACGCTCACGGTTCTCTTTGCAGTCATTAGTCTTATATGCCTTATACAGCAGTTTTTCCTTTGCAACTTCTTTTTAAATCTTTATTAATCCATCGTGGAGATTTTTTAGTTTCCTATTACTTCCAAATTTAGGTATGTATCTGTCCTGCATTACATGTAAAACATTTTTAAACCTGTTCCACTGCTCCTCGACTGTCTCCACATTTAAAAGCTTATCCCAGTCTATCCTACTTAGACTTTGTCGCATCTGCTCAAAATTAGCCCTACTAAAGTTCAACTTAACAATTTTAGTCTTTGCATCTGTACTCTTACAAAATACTGAGAATTGTATTACATTATGGTCACTTGACCCTAGTGGTTCAATCACCTCTACACCCTCAATTCTATCCTGATTATTACAGAATACTAAATCCAGATAGGCTTCACCCCTTGTTGGTGCTTTAACATGCTGTGTTAAAAACAGTCGCGATTACTTCTAAAACTCCTGCTCTTGTGCTCCTCCATCTGTAAGGTTATCCCAGTTAATATTTGGATAATTAAAGTCCCCATGACTATAATATCTCCCTGTAAACTTGCCTTTTGATATTACTAAAAAGATGTGTGTTGAAATTACTGTCTGAATTGGGTGGTCTATAACACACTCCTAAAATGAGACCTTTTCCCTAATATTTTCCAGGCGAAGCCACATGTCCTCACTAAGATGGGGCTCATCATCCAACTGAAGATGACTTACATTTAATTCCTGTTTGGCATAAACAGCAACCCCACCTCCTTTTCTGTTCTGTCTATCCTTCCTAAAAATGTGTATCCCTCTATGTTACACTCATCCCCATCTTTGTTATTTAGCCAGGTTTCCGTTATTGCTATAATATCATAATTGTGCTCTGCTACATACAACTCCAACTCACTTACCTTATTTTTGATACTTCTAGCATTAAGGCAAGCTATTTTTAATGTGTTAATCCTTCTATCTTTACGTGTTTGCTTAAAATTTACATTACTATGCATTTTTATTTCTACACCATTGTTTGTTCTTCCATGTATAGATCTAAATCTGGCCTGTCCTAAACTCCCTGCCCCCATTCCCTAGTTTAAACAATCCTCGACTAGCCTACACATACGCCTCCCCAATACATTGGTGCCCCTCCGTTCAGATGTAACCCGTCACGGCGGAACAGGTCCCATCTGTTCCAAAAGGAGTCCCAATGCCCCATAAACCTATACCCTTCTACCCTGCACCAAGATTTGAGCCACGCGTTAAGCCTTCTAATCTCCTCAATCTTACCTGGACTGGCGCGTGGCACAGGCAGAACTTCGGAGAAGACTACCTTGTCAGTTCTGCTCCTCAGCTTGGTACCTAACTCTTTGAATTTGGATCGCAGAACTGACAGACTACCCTTATGTATGTCATTTGTTCCAACGTGGACAATGACAACTGGATCCACCCCCGCTCTGGCCAAGAGCCTATCCACCCTTCCAGGGAGGTCTCCCACCTGTGCTCCCGGAAGGCAACACACCGTACGAGACTCTCTCTCTCTGGAGCACACCTGCGCTTCAATCCCCCTAATGATTGAGTCCCCAACTATCACTACCTCTCTCTTTTTGGGAACTGGTTTTGAGGTGGCCCGTTGGGGCTCCTCAACCCTGCCTACCACCTCAGAATTATCAGAGTCACCGTCCAGCTCCGCCAGGACATGATAACGGTTAGACACTTCTAATTCTGGGGTTGATGCCCCGGACAGTGGGGCGAACACTCGTGTCCCATACACCGCATGACCCCGAGTGTCTCCGTAAATAATTGCATAGATGGAATATCTAGCAAGACACAGCTCTGTCCTTTTTTTTACCTCTTTAATAGAGCAGAGAGTCAAAAACAAAGCTTAATACATGCAAGGCCATAGCCAAAGTCATTCATCAACACATCTTTCTCCATAATGTTAACTGTTAGACTTTTATATAACTGGGCTGCAAATGAACCAAACTCACCCAAACTAACTTGAACATAAACACATATAACATCTCTAATGCAAAAGAAATCGACTGCCTTGCTTAAATAACACAAAAAGTAAACTCTAAAGAAATACCCATAATGCACCATGCTGTTAGCTCTGACTGCCGGGTCATTACATAATGGTTTCTACTTCGCAGATTTTCGCAACCCCCGCGATCGAGGAGGGATTACTGTACTACGGGATCATAATTTATAGCCAAATCAGATAAAAGGTTGCTAAATTCAGTCATGAACAACGAATATGGCCCTGGTAGTCTGTAGATTAGCACTATAATTGTGTTTGAATCTGTTTTAATATTTAAAATGAATGCCTCAAAGTCGCCTAAATTTTTAGATGAGATTTGCATTTTGTTACAATGAATTATTCCAAGGCCTCCTCCTCGATGCCTTTATCTTTACATTTACCACCCAATGTTACCAGGGCTCAAGAGAATTTTTGTATTCATTCACTCTTTGTACAATAACAAATGAAATAACCATGTGAAAAATAAAGAAAACGGAAAGGAAGAGATTATATATTTGTAATACACAGCTGCCGTTAAAGAATGTAAATGCTTTACATATAAAGGGATGTTATGGTTATTCTCTCGTTAGTACGTTCTTTGTAGATCACAGGCCCAGACTCATAGAGAATCTTTTCTTAAATTTTAGATTTAAGTTGAACATTGTTAAGATTTTTATTAGATTGAAACTTATACTATTCTGTGCGTCTGAACATGACATGTGCTTTTCAGGCTTACATTCTCACAGAGAAGGATAGTAAGGAAGTAATTTTTTGCAGAAAATGCAAATAGTTACACTAATGCAGTTTACTTAATTGTACCTTTCAGGTCATTTGAGGGCTCATTACAAATAAAGGCATAACATGGTATTGATTTTGCAGATAAATATAAATATAAATGTAATAAATTTGTGGAGTCTGAGTACGAGCAGGATAAATATCAGAAATGGGGATATCTGTTACAATATGGCTAAATTTCATTATTGTTTTAATGTACTGTCTCTACAAAATGAATAATACAGTATGTAGTCATGTTATGTTTTGTGTTTTTTGCAAAAGCATTTTGTTTTCCACATTCACCACAATTTTGTGACAATGTTGCCATCACACCAATGTTGGCTGTTAGAGGTGTATCCCTCAGAAGTTGCACTATATTATGTCACTCCTGTGATCTTTAAAAAGCCATCTCTTCAGTCTATGTGGTATCTGTGATTTTGAATTATCTACGTTTTATTGAAAAAACTTCATTTTTGACAATTTGCCAAATACCTTTGTTTATGTTTACATATCTACCAAAATAAAAACTTTGAATGTAAAAGAATGTCTGACCTTGACATGAAATGTGTATTTAGAGGACTAGAGGTGGGGGAAATAAAACAAATTTGATGGATTTAAACAAGTTAGGGATTTATCAGCTACTTTTCAGCAGCCTTTCACTTTCAGTGAATGTTCCAAATCCATTCTGTGTTTCAGTTGATTAAAAGGAAATGCCTCAGCTTCCCTAAACACTGCCATTATGTATTCAATTTACAGCCTGAAACATATGTCTCTGATAGAACCAAAATGGTGCATGCAGTACACCTACTAGGTGATAAACCACTAAAATGGGCTTCTTCAGATTGAGAACCAGTGTGATCAGAAATAGCAGTTTATATACTTTTGGAATTTAGGTAAATCTAAGCATATGTGACTACTACTACTTTTCAAGTAGATGTTAAGTGGGCAGAAAACACTTTCATTTCCCTGTCTAAAAGTGACTATGGTCCAAAGTAAATGATCAGTTAGCTAGCCATGATGTAGAATAAACATTAGAAGAAGTAATAAATGTGGCATTAATAACTTCTAAACCTATTACAGGAATTGGGGTTAGTAAATTTAAAAGAGACAGTATTGCTGCAGTAAATTATTTCATCGAAGGTATCGCACAGAGCAGCAAGCATCTTATGGGAGGCAGGAACAAACTCTTGATGGGATGGCAACTCACCACTATCACTGCACCACCGTGTTCCCATGTTTAATAACATGCTTTAATTCCTATCACCATGAAAATTATATCAAGTATACATTTCAGTATCTAAATTATTCAGAGAGCTGATATATCACAAATGTAATTTACTCTGTGTCCTGTCGAAAGGAGAGAAAGCCCTAAGTTGCACATAGTGATTCACACACATAGAGCACTACAAGAACACATACAAAACAAAGCATTTAAAGTGCTACTTTAGTTACGATGGAATTTGAAAAATTATTAAATTAAATGATTTTAAGATTAATTATTTTAACATCATAAATGATCTACTTTAATGACAACATAAGCTACATGATTAAAGTGGAAATTTCGAGATTAAAGTTGACATTTCGAGCTTTTTTTTCCAGCTGTGTCCCTACTTTTTTTTCTTTTCTCTGTACCCTAATAAGCTTCCATATGACTCTCAGACAAAGGGCTACAACTCTCCTTTTCACGGAGACTTTGAAATCTGACAGCTTCTTTTTTATTTCGGGCACTGTACGAGTTTGTGAACTTGAACTTTCGAGTTTCTCCAACACTCTATGTCACTCAATCAACTTCCTTTTGTTGTTTAATACCACTGTTTAAACCAACAAATAGTACGCTTTTCATTGACCTCCAATTGATATTTGCTGAAATTCTTGTATTTCCCCCCATGCTTTTGCCATTGTCTTTTCACAGAATGCTGAGCTTAAGGGCTATTTATATTGATTTGCATATTCAAAGAGGTGTAATCTGGGAGAAGTTGGGGAGTGGAGGCAGGCACGTGCACGTACGTTACTTTTCACACTGACCGGGATTTATGGAGCGGAAGAACATGGAAGTTGCCATAAGCGCAGATTTATGCATCTGAATTTTTTTGTGTGTACTCATATTTCCGCTTTTTCCTATGTTTTAGTGTGAATTCTATGCACACCGTTATACATGAAGCCCTAGGTGATTCAAGTACTGTATACTACCGAAATGTCAAAAGTAACTGAAGACAAGTGTGTATTTAATATTTATTTGCTTAAAATGTTGATGGGCAGTAAGCAAACCTTTCCCCACAGTAATGAATGACTCTCATTAGTGTATTGATTTCTTTTTCACTTTCTAGATTGTCTGAAAGGATAGTGAACAGAAAGTAGGAATATTATGCTGTATATACTGGCAAAAAATCTGGCTGCCATGGGTTTCAGGTGCGCTCAATCTGTATGTACAGTATATTGAGTGGTTAATATGTGTTTTTGTTGACTTCAAGAATTTCTTTTACTCATAAAGAGCTTTTGTACATATTGGACCTAGGTCCATTGGATTTATTTCCAATTTTTATTTGCGATGAGGGTGATTTACTGCATAAGTTTTCTCTGTCTGCTTGCAGGAATGCTGCCTGTCAATTACGCTTCACCAGGAGGTACAGAGGTAAGCAGGCTGGCATTATGGGGTACTGGAGACACAGAGAATTGCATGCTTTACTCCCAGCATTCTGCCTTTCAAATGTTCACTTACTTGTCAACAAAATGGACATTTTGCGCATATTTGTGCCTTCTATTTTACTGAAACGTGGCTTAATTTGGATCTGCTGGGCAGTGCTGTTCAAATGGCAGGATATTAGTCATTCAGTGCAGACTTTGTGGCGACTTGTGCATGTTTATAAACAACAGTTAGTGTAGGTATGAGTCCGAACTTCTCTGCGGATTTAGAAGCTCTTGTCATTCATTTCAAGCTATTCTGTCTACCAAGAGAATTTAATTCTGTTATACTGGTTGGTTTTTACATTCTTCTTGATGCAAACGCTCATTTGGCACAAATGATGTTAGCTGATAACATTCATCCATCCATCCATTATCCAACCCACTATGTCCTAACTACAGGGTCGTGGGGGTCTGCTGGAGCCAATCCAGCCAACACAGGGTGCAAGGCAGGAAACAAACCCCAGGCAGGGCGCCAGCCACCACAGGATAACATTCATAATTTTTAAAATAAATTTATTGTCATTTTCATTATAGGGGATTTTAACCACAGTAACTTGAAAGACGATCTGCTCAAACACCAACAACTGATCACTTTTACACCAACATTAAAGGGGCATTTCATAATTTCTCCCATGCACCTCTTCGCAACTCTGACCATGCCATAATTATGCTTTTTCCCAGCTATAAAAGGAAACTGTCAGACCCCAACAGGACAATTAGCTGTGGATTGACTCTTAAGGCTGAAAAGGTGTGTACATACAAAAAAGTTGCCTATGCCCATTTACATGCTCAGTTTGAAATGAATAAAAAATAAACTTGCTGTAAAGCTATGCACATTTTCACAGCAGCCTCATGCCATGCGTTCATATTTTTCTGCTCCGTTTTGCAAATGTGTGGCACCCAGTGTCAAAGTAGTGCTAAAGTAGGGGTACTGTTTCTGTGCAGTTTCTCATTCTTTTTTAGATTAGCATCCATGATGCAGGCTTTATCAAATACACTGAAATTAATTGCATATTATTTACAAATTTAAAGCACTTGACTATAATAATTCTGTAACAATATTGTGGTGCATGGAATGGCCAAACTATTCCAAACACCATAGCTGCTTTAGCGTTCCAACTGTTGCAATACAAGTATATCAAACTCTGTGCTGACGTGTGCTTTGCAAATGCTAGAGGCTGTTGAGAGTTTTTGGTCTGTTCTATGGTGTGAGATTTAAATAAAAATATACATTTTGCTCTTAAAAACTTGGGTTTTGGTTGCCACTAAGGAACCATGTGGGAATTTTTAAAGCTTTTTTCCCTTTAGAAGGGTTTTTTTTTTCTTTTTTTCCACCCACACAAGAGCAAAAGAAGCTGGGTGTGTTGAGGTGCACTTGGAAAAGTTACTTCTACTTGTACCTATTCTTGTCCTTGTTATCTGTATTTGAATTAGCATCGAGGAGGTACGGTAGAAAGCAGCAGTAACTGATATCGGCATTTGTAATCAAATAACCGCATCATTATAACAGTGATTCCTTAGTTTAAAGGAAAAGAAAAAAAGGCCGTGGCTGACTTCAAAGCAGTAAAAGGTGGAAACTCAGTAGTGCGCAGGTAAGCGGCCGGCAGTTAAGACACCATCAGGCACAAGGAGCAGTAGGAGCAAATAAGGTAGTAAAGTTTTATTTATTTGTTTATTTTAGATTAAACAGTCCTTAGCGGTCCAGAGGCAGAACAGTTAAGTGGGCAGCAGTGTAAGGGTTCATTAATACGGGGGAATATAAACAGTGCGAATCTAGTGCTTATAATTAAGGGGAGTGCAAAGTTAGAAGAGACAGAGAAAAGTAAAGTTAACCTCATAGAAAGGCAAATAGCAGGCAGCTGAGAGGGAGAACAGTACAGGAGCTTAAGGGGAAAAGGTGTAAAATATCTGTAGCAGATCTTAGTGTTACCATTTAAGTTAAGGAGCAGCTGAAAGAAGAAGAAATTTAATTTTAAGAAAAAAAAAGTTAAGGCAGCTTAGTAATCCCAAATCAAATTTTAATAATGAGGCCAGTGCAATGCAAGTCCTGTTGGATGTTGGACTTTTAGATGATGGTTTGGAAGAGCCAGTTGTCTATGAGGGCTCCATCTGCAAGAGATGCCAGCTGATCCAGCACCTCGAGTTCAGGGTCGCTGAACTGGAGGAGGAGTTGGCTGACCTGCATTGTAATAGAGAATTGGCAGACTTGGCCCAGGTGTCCTTTAGAGAGAGAGTGTGCACCCCTAAGGTGGCGCGGGAGGAGATTCCAGACCAGACAGGTAGGAATAGGTGGGTCACGGTCACAAGGCGTAAGGTAAAGGGTGCACACTGTCCAGGGGCATCAACCCCAGAATTAGAAGTGTCTAACCGTTATCATGTCCTGGCGGAGCTGGACGGTGACTCTGATAATTCTGAGGTGGTAGGCAGGGTTGAGGAGCCCCAACGGGCCACCTCAAAACCAGTTCCCAAAAAGAGAGAGGTAGTGATAGTTGGGGACTCAATCATTAGGGGGATTGAAGCGCAGGTGTGCTCCAGAGAGAGAGAGTCTCGACGTGTGTTGCCTTCCGGGAGCACAGGTGGGAGACCTCCTGGAAGGGTGGATAGGCTCTTGGCCAGAGCGGGGTGGATCCAGTTGTCATTGTCCACGTTGGAACAAATGACATACATAAGGGTAGTCTGTCAGTTCTGCGATCCAAATTCAAAGAGTTAGGTACCAAGCTGAGGAGCAGAACTGACAAGGTAGTCTTCTCCGAAGTTCTGCCTGTGCCACGCGCCAGTCCAGGTAAGATTGAGGAGATTAGAAGGCTTAACGCGTGGCTCAAATCTTGGTGCAGGGTAGAAGGGTATAGGTTTATGGGGCATTGGGACTCCTTTTGGAACAGATGGGACCTGTTCCACGTGACGGGTTACATCTGAACCGGAGGGGCACCAATGTATTGGGGAGGCGTATGTGTAGGCTAGTCGAGGATTGTTTAAACTAGGGAATGGGGGGGCAGGGAGTTTAGGACAGGCCAGATTTAGATCTATACATGGAAGAACAAACAATGGTGTAGAAATAAAAATGCATAGTAATGTAAATTTTAAGCAAACACGTAAAGATAGAAGGATTAACACATTAAAAATAGCTTGCCTTAATGCTAGAAGTATCAAAAATAAGGTAAGTGAGTTGGAGTTGTATGTAGCAGAGCATAATTATGATATTATAGCAATAACGGAAACCTGGCTAAATAACAAAGATGGGGATGAGTGTAACATAGAGGGATACACATTTTTAGGAAGGATAGACAGAACAGAAAAGGAGGTGGGGTTGCTGTTCATGCCAAACAGGAATTAAATGTAAGTCATCTTCAGTTGGATGATGAGCCCCATCTTAGTGAGGACATGTGGCTTGCCTGGAAAATATTAGGGAAAAGGTCTCATTTTAGGAGTGTGTTATAGACCACCCAATTCAGACAGTAATTTCAACACACATCTTTTAGTAATATCAAAAGGCAAGTTTACAGGGGATATTATAGTCATGGGGGACTTTAATTATCCAAATATTAACTGGGATAACCTTACAGATGGAGGAGCACAAGAGCAGGAGTTTTTAGAAGTAATCAGGACTGTTTTTAACACAGCATGTTAAAGCACCAACAAGGGGTGAAGCCTGTCTGGATTTAGTATTCTGTAATAATCAGGATAGAATTGAGGGTGTAGAGGTGATTGAACCACTAGGGTCAAGTGACCATAATGTAATACAATTCTCAGTATTTTGTAAGAGTACAGATGCAAAGACTAAAATTGTTAAGTTGAACTTTAGTAGGGCTAATTTTGAGCAGATGCGACAAAGTCTAAGTAGGATAGACTGGGATAAGCTTTTAAATGTGGAGACAGTCGAGGAGCAGTGGAACAGGTTTAAAATGTTTTACATGTAATGCAGGACAGATACATACCTAAATTTGGAAGTAATAGGAAACTAAAAAAAACTCCACGATGGATTAATAAAGATTTAAAAAGAAGTTGCAAAGGAAAAACTGCTGTATAAGGCATATAAGACTAATGACTGCAAAGAGAACCGTGAGCATATGAGAACATGAGGGCAACCATTAAGAAGGATATCAGAGAGGCTAAAAGACAGTTGGAGAGGAATATAGCAGATAAGGCAAAGACCCCAAGAGATTCTTTCAGTATTTTAGTAGTAAAAGAACAGTTAAGGAGGAGGTCAAGTTCATCAGGAATAGTAAAGGGAATTAAAAGATACAGACAATGAAATAGCAGAAGCCCTAAACTTACATTTTTCTGAAGTGTTTACAAGTGAGCAAGTGGATAACCTGCCAGAGCTAAACGACTACTAAGGAGGTACTGAGGGATTTGGAAATTGTAGAGGGAGAAGTGCTGCTCAGATTAAATAAGATGAAATCAAACAAATCACCAGGCCCAGATAATATTTATCCTCGTGTTCTTAAGGAGGCTAGTGAGTACATATATAAACCCTTGACACATATTTTTAGGAAGTCACTGTGCACTGGAGAGATTCCAAAGGACTGGAAAATGGCAAATATCATCCCATTATATAAAAAGGGTGACAGGGCAGATCCAAGCAACTATAGGCCAGTAAGCTTAACAAGCATCACAGGAAAATTAATGGAAGGAATTATTAAGGATAAGATTGAGCAACACATGCAAGGACAGGAGTTATTCTGAACAGTCAGCATGGGTTCAGAAGAGGGAGGTCGTGTTTTACTAACATGTTGGAATTCTATGAGGAGGCAACAAAAGGATACGATCAAAGTGGAGCTTATGATATTATTTATCTGGACTTTCAGAAAGCATTTGATAAGGTGCCACATGAGAGGTTGGGATTCAGGGTGATGTTTTTAGATGGGTGCAGAATTGGCTCAGACACAGGAAGCAGAGGGTGATGGTGCGAGGAACCTCATCAGAACTGGCTGATGTTAAGAGTGGTGTTCCACAGGGGTCAGTGCTAGGGCGCTGCTATTTTTAATATATATAAATGATTTAGATAGGAATATAAGTAACAAGCTGGTTAAGTTTGCAGATGATACCAAGATAGGTGGATTAGCAGATAATTTGGAATCCGTTATATCATTACAGAAGGACTTGGATAGCATACAGGCTTGGGCAGATTTGTGGCAGATGAAATTTAATGTCAGTAAATGTAAAGTATTACACATAGGAAGTAAAAATATTAGGTTTGAATACACAATGGGCGGTCGGAAAATCGAGAGTACACCTTATGAGAAGGATTTAGGAGTCATAGTGGACTCTAAGCTATCAACTTCCAAACAGTGTTCAGAAGCCATTAAGAAGGCTAACAGAATGTTAGGTTATATAGCACGGTGTGTACAAGTCCAAGGAGGTTATGCTCAACCTTTATAATGCACTGTTGAGGCCTCATCTTGAGTACTGTGTGCAGTTTTGGTCTCCAGGCTACAAAAAGGACATAGCAGCACTAGAAAAGGTCCAGAGAAGAACGACTAGGCTGATTCCAGGTCTACAGGGGTTGAATTATGAGGAAAGATTAAAAGAGCTGAGCCTTTACAGTTTAAGCAAAAGAAGATTAAGAGGTGACATGATTGAAGTGTTTAAAATTATGAAGGGAATTAGTACAGTGGATCGAGACTTGTATTTTAAAATGAGCTCATCAAGAACACGGGACACAGTTGGAAACTTGTTAAGGGTCAATTTCGCACAAACATTAGGAAGTTTTTCTTTACACAAAGAACGATAGACACTTGGAATAAGCTACCAAGTAGTGTGGTAGACAGTAAGACGTTAGGGACTTTCAAAACTCGACTTGATGTTTTCTTGGAGGAAACAAGTGAATAGGACTGGCGAGCTGTGTTGGGCTGAATGGCCTGTTCTCGTCTAGAGTGTTCTAATGTTCTAATGTTATAATAATAATAATAATAAATTTTATTTATATTGTGCTTTATATTTAACAATCTCAAAGTGCTACAAAATGAGAATAAATTAACAAACAAGATAATCTATAGAAATAATTTAACAAAATGCCTTTCTAAAAAGATAAGTTTTTAGGTTTCGTCTGAAAGCATCAGTCGACTGTGGGGCTCTCAGGTAGTCAGGAAGAGAATTCCACAGCCTCGGCGCCACCGAAGAAAAGGCCCTATCACCCATACTGCTAAGCTTAGTTCTGAACACTTGAAGAGTGTTAGTATGCACTGAGCGGAGGGTGCGTGAGGAAGTATGAGGGATAAGGAGTTCCTGTAAATACAAAGGAGCAGATCCATAGATGCACTGATGGATAAGGAGGGAAACCTTGTACTCTGTGGTACAAGGAGCCAGTGAAGGGTTTACAAGATTGGAGTGATGTGGTTATGCTATCACACCCTCATCAGGATCCTGGCAGCACTGTTCTGAATGTACTGGAGTCTCTGGATACTCTTGCCAGGAATCCCAATGAGGAGAGCATTACAGTAATCCAGCCTGGACTAGACAAAGGCATGGACAAGCATCTCTGCATCTGCCAGGGTAAGTGTTGGACAAAGTTTAGCAATGTTCCTGAGATGGTAAAAAGATGACTTACAGAGATATTTAATGTGGGTGTCAAAAGTGAGTCGAGAGTCCATTTTTTTCCACCCAAATTTGTAACAAATGTAGAAAGAGGAATGTTTTGACCAGATAAAGTGATACTGGTGATGGTAGAAGAACGAAGATGGTGTGGTGTGCCAACTAAAATGGCTTCTGTTTTAGATCTGTTTAGCTGAAGGAAGTTGAGCCTCATCCATGCTTCTATTTCCTCCAAACAAATTGTCAGTGTAGATGTTGGCAGAGGAGCACTAGAGGAGGTGGGGGTAGTCCTAAGATAAAGCTGAGTGTCATCGGCATAGCAATGGAAAGATAGACCATGTCTGCTAATGACACTTCCAAGGGAGAGCATGTAAATGATGAAAAGGATGGGGCCAAACACAGAGCCCTGTGGAACACCACAGGTAACATTATGGGTGTGAGATTTTGCGCTGCCAAGAGCGACATACTCAGTTCTACCGGTCAAATAAGATGTAAACCAATTTTGAACATTTCCTGAAAGTCCAATGGTGTATTGCAGATGATGAAGAAGAATATTATGATCAATTGTATCAAAAGCAGCTGTCAGGTCAAGGAGAATGAGTAAAGAAGGAGAACCAGTATCTGCTGACATCAGAAGGTCATTAGTGACCCTGACCAGGGGCCTCATGTATAAACGGTGCGTACGCACAGAAATGTTGCGTAAGAACTTTTCCATGTTCAAATCGCGATGTATAAAACCTACACTTGGCGTAAAGCCACGCACTTTTCCATGGTACCTCATGCCTTGTCGTATGCAAGTTCTCCGCTCGGTTTTGCAGACTGGCGGCACCCAGCGTCAAAGCAGTGCTACTTTTCCTGTGTGATTACTCCTTATTTTCATGACGCGGCTTTATAAATACACCGAAACTAACTGCATATTGTTTATTAGTGTAACGCATCTGATTGTAATTAACTTGTAACAATATAATGGTCCAGGGAACAGCCATAGTATTCCAAATACCATAACTGATTTAGCGTTGTTACTCTCACTGCACCTTCCTCTTCTTATTTTTCTTCTTCTTCTTTCAGCTCCTCCCGTTAGGAGTTGCCACAGCTGATCATCTTTTTCCATATTACTCTCACTGTACGACTCTGAGTATTTATATCACTGTATCTGAGTGTGAATCACAGCAGCAGCTGATCGGAAAGAGAATTATCGGTATACAGCTTCATGGACACGCTGTCTCAGCCACTACAAAACGTTTTAAAGCAATTCCTGTACGGACCTCACGGTTCAGAAACAGTCTCATCCCAAGAACTTTAAATGCACTCAGTCAATTGCACCTTGTGGAACTGTTTGTACTTATAAATACAATCACCCCACTGTTAACTTGCACTAATATAATATCGCACAACCTGAGCCACTTTATAAAGCGCATATTTACATATGATGACGATATCATTTTTAAGATGAAATGCAGCAAAATATGTTTATTAAATTATACAGATAAAACTTTAACTTCATTTAAATAATCTATATTCTTCACTGGGAGTGTCGTTAAGGATAGAATAATTAAACATGTACTACAAAGATATTTCAATGTTCTTTACACGTTTTGAAGAATCGGCGCTAAGCTTACAGATGGCTTAACGTCTATTACAGAGCTGATTGTATCGCGTTACTTTTGGAAAGAAAAGCACTGACTGCAGTGACGGCTACGCCAATATATATTGAATATACAGTAAATCAGAAAGAGAAAATAACAACACAGCTAAAAACACAGCAAAAAATTTCGGCAAAAGTTAAATGCTTGTGTCATGAGCACGAGGCGGCTAAGCAGTGTCTGCAACGGACATAGCCTTCCACCGTGCATAAGCTACCTTACTGGCGGGAGGGTGAAGGAGCCACTGATTCTTCCTCTGCCCAGTGCCACCCACAAGCCTAGAGCCGCCCCTGAGTACTGCAGCAATAAATTATTTCATCGAAGTGAAACACATGTTTAATAACGTGCTTTAACTCCTATCATCATGAAAATGATATCACGTATACATCTCAGTGTTTGAGTTATTCAGAGAGCTGTAATATCACGAATGTCATGGATTCTGTGTCCAGTTAGGGAAAGAGAGCCGGTTTAAGAAGCAAGTAGTGATTCCCACACATAGGCACATAGAAGATCAAATACAAAACAAAGTATTTAACGTGCTACTTTAATTACGATGTGATTTGAGAAACTGGTTAATTAAACAATTTTAAGATGAAGTTTATGATGTTCTACTTTAATGACAAAATAAACTACGTGATTAAAGTGGAAATGTCGAGATTGAAGTTGACATTTCGTGCTTTTTCCCCACTGTGTGCCTTTTTTCTCTGTACCCTAATAAGCTTTCATATGACACTCAGACAGTGGGCTACTACTCGGCTTTTCACGGTGACTTTGATATGTGACTTCTTTTTTATTTCCGGCACTGTGCGATTTTGTGAATGTGAGCTTTCAACTTTCTCCAACACGCTAAGTCACTCGATCAACTTCCTTTTGTTGATTATACTACGGTTTATTTGAACAAATAGTATGCTTTTCCTTTGCCTCCACTTGTTATTCGCTGAAATTCTTATATTTTCCCCCATGATTTTCCTATTGTCTTTTCACAGAAGGCTGCGCTTAAGGACGATTTATATTGATTTGCATATTCAAAGAGGCGTAATTCTGGGAGGAGTAGGGCGTTACATAAAGCGTGCTGGCGTTAGTTTTCACGCTGATTGGGATTTATGTAGCGGAAGAACGTGGAAGTTGGAGTACGCACAGATTCCTGCATCTGGATTTTTCTGTGCGTAAGTACATTTCGGCTTTTGTGCTTACGCCATGTTATAGTGCGAGTTCTACGCACGGCGTTATACATGAGGCCCCAGGGCTGTTTCGGTGCTATGTCCAGGGCGAAAACCAGACTGAAACTTTTCAAACAGGTTGTTCAGTTTGAGATGATTATTACTTTCAGTACACCACTATTTTAACCCATTGTATCTGTGGCATTATATCTGCACAGTAGTTGACTGGAAAGCTCTACAGTGTGCTATGTCAAGAGAGCAGAGGAATATTGTGATACAGCTTGCAGCACTGGAAGACATTTATGCCTCAGGAAAGCCACCAGCATCTGCATGGATTCCACTCACACACATGCCACAATCTATTTGAACTTCTCCCATCTGGCAACCAAGAGTTATACTTGCACTCAATCAGTCCATCAAATACTCCTGGTAGAACTACTTATACTTTTAATTACAATTACCTTACTGAAAACTTGCACTACAACTGTAATATTGCAGAATTTGAGCCACTGTATGAACCATTAGACTTAGCACTATATGTACATGTATATTGTACCATTGTTTTTTATCATATTATTAATATCATTTTTTATCATTTTATAGGAAAATTAGTTTATGGAGGAGTTCGAATATCAAATTTCATAGTACCATACAATGACAATAAAATAATTCAATTCAATTAAATAAAAAAGACCACATATTTACAGATGATGATGACTGGCTTCTAAGTCAATTTAGATTTTCAACAGCGATCCTTTTGGAGCTGTGTGCTCTTGGAATACTAGAATAAGAATAGAATACAAATAACTTGTTAACTTCATTTAAATAATGTATTCTATTAATAACTAAACATGTGGGGGCACGGTGCCTCACAGTAAGAGGGTCATGTCCCGGGTATACCCTGCCTGTAGTTTGTATGTTTTCCTGGTGAGTTTCCTCTGTGTGCTTCGGTTTCCTTCCAAAGGCATGCAGATTAGAAGATTAGGTGATGCTGATGTCAGAGGGGGACATTTTTTTACGCTGGGTCATTCCATTTCTCTCTTAGGAAAAGAAACATGCAACTATTACAATTAAAGCCCAGCAGATAAACAGGCAATAGGCTCCCAAGCCAAATTTCCTGCGTTATCCTGTAACTGATTATTGTGATGGATGTCTACAGGATATCGGTATTTACTGTCTTGCAAAAGAGTCACCACTATGAAGTTTTTGGCTGGTTGATATTACAAAAAATACAAAGTTGTGATAATAGAACTGATCCTTCCTTGGAGGATGTCTGTATTTACCTGACTTGGCAATTAACATGTTTGACAATATTGGTTTCTAAACAGCAGATCTGTTCTCATTAATGGTTGGTAACAATACATTTTTTTAACTTGTGTTTTCATTATTTGTTAAACTAAAGAAATTTAGATGTGCCATTGTTTAATCTGATTGTCCAGAACTGATAAATGCAGGGACTGAAGGAGATTTAAGCTCTGGCCAGGAGAAGGCAAAACAGGGACAGTCCACTGAGAACACTGCCAAGACCCTTGGACAGAGCGCAGGGGCTCGCAGGCTGACAAGGGTACATGGCTGGCACAACGTGAGGCACAAGAATAGCAATACTTCCAGGGAGGAAGAGACAGCTCCACAAGGAGATGCTGGTTGTGGGTCCAGCGAGAGAGGGAAGCTGCATGAAAGGACCAAGCAAAGCTGGCAGACGAGAAATAAGGCGTGCCTAGGTCACAACAACACAAACAGCAACAGCCTAGAGTGGAAAAAAAGGGAACGATGAAGAGGCGCTGACAGGGATTCAACAATTTGACACAACTTCTGTTGGGAAATGAGTGTCCGGTGAAAAGAGTGCATCCTTGGACAGTTGAACGACTAAGTGTTGGAGTAACACAGTGCGCAAACTGGACTCTACACCACTAAAGGTTGTATCCTCCAATTCTTGTTTTTAACGGATCTTTTAGAGTGTGGACTGTGTGCTTTCCTTTTTTTAAAAAAGGGAATTTCGAACCAGATGTTATTAGATTTTGTTTATGTTCATTTATCTTTTTAATGTACTTATTATTGTCTGCTGTAATAGAAGTTACTGTTGGTTTTCCTGAAATTACTGTTGTGTCTTTCATAGTGTGTTTACTCACCACCCAATTTAAAGAAACCTGTGTGCTATTATTGGTAAATTTCAGGAGTTCCCCATCTCTTAATAAAACTGGGTGGTGTAGTCGGGTATTTAAATGGTGTCTAAGTTAGATTACCTGTAAGTGTGACCAGACACCTGTCACACTAAATTTATACTACTAGTGTATAAGTGTGATCATATTCACCCTGCGATGAGCTGGCCACTGCACCACTGTGCCGCACACATGTTTAATATATTCTTTCATGCATCTCATCAACAAAATTATATCAAGTATACATCTTAGTAATCCAAAATGTTCTGAGAGCTGAAATATCATGGTTGTAATGTATTCTGTGTTGTGATCACTGCCTGCATGCTCCTGTCAATGTAAGAGAGTCAGGGAACACAGAATATGAAGCATTTAACAGGTTACTTATGTTATGATGGAGTCTGAGAAACTCTAGTAAATTAAACATCGATTTTTAAGGTAAGGTTTATGACTCTCCACTTTAATGACAAAATAAACTATGAGATTAAAGTGGAAATTTCTAAAGAAAAGCAACATTTTGAGTTTAATCTCGACATTGATGTCCTTTTTCTTTACAGTGTCCCTAAATACGCTTCCATATGACAGACGCTCACCTTTCCATGTTGAGTTTGATATCTGACCTCTTCTTTTTTGTGAGGGCACTGTATTACTTTTTGAACTCTGCTATGCAGTGACACTGCATTCATTTCCTGTTCTTTCTAATACCAGTGTCTAAGCCACCAAATAGTATGTTTTTCCTTGTCTCCACTTCACTGAGCAGGACTTCCAGTTCGCATTCACTGAAATTCTTATTTTTTACAGGTGCTTTTGCCATTGTCTTTTAAAAAATACTGAACAGAAGGGGCTATTTAAATTGATTTGCATATTCAAATATTCAAAATTCTGGGGGGGTCTGAGTGGGGCTGTAGGGACATGTATGTGTATTAAAATACATGTTGATTGAAATTTGTAAAGGGAAAGTGCATGGAACTTAGCTTATGCACAGTTTTATGCATCTGAATGTTTTTGTGCATATGTACATTTCTGTTTTTGTTCTTATGCTACGTTTTAGTGTGAATTCTGCGCACTGTAGTATGCATGAGGTACCATGGACTGCAAAACGTGGATGGCCAGTGTAGTAGGTGTGGCGGACGGCTGGGGCCCTTGCCTGGCCCGGGATGCCTCTCCCTTGTATGGAGTGGGGGAGCAAACCTGGTCAGGACAGTACCTCCCCCGGAATGCTAGATGGTAGCCCCTGCTCCGGAAGCCAGAGTCGGGAGGAGGAAGACAAAGCTTTCCGGGAGGAGTGGAGGAGGAAGAGAAGTAAAAGTCTTGTGTTTGGGACTGTGTTGTGGGCCCGTGGGAATGGGGAAGACATTCTCCACAAGCGGAAAAAAAAAAAAAAATGCTTGTGTGCTATAAACCTGTGTCCTATGCCTGTTTGTGTCAGGGCTGACATTTACACAGAATAGATGAATATGCTGATATTGTAGCATCTTACATTTTCTTCTGTGAAGATGTGTGTCTCCCTAAGAAGATCATTGTGAGATACAACAATGACATACCATGGTTCACCAAGGTGTTGAGGGTTCTCAGAGCTGCTAAGGACCAGGCATTCAGGTCTGGGAACAGGGATGAATATCAATCTGCAAGGCAGCACTTTAATAAAGATCTGAGAGCTGCAACAGCCACTTATAAAGATCAGCTGGATAATGGCTTTATCCTAACCCTAATGGCAGTAAGAGTCAGGCATTGTGGAGTTCTCTGAAAAAAACGTATAACTTTCAAGCAGAAGACTAAGCCTTATCCTTCCCCATTTTAGCTAATCAACTAAATCAGTTTTATTGCTGGTTTGATAAGAACATGAGCCCCTGCTTGGACTCTGACCCACCGCCTTCTATATTAACAGTACCCCTCTTTCCTTCTCTTAAACATTTCAGTGTCATCAACCCCATTCACTGAAGTCCAGTTCTCCTTCTTCAGCTTTCCTTCTCCCATACTCCTATACTTTCTATGAAGCAAGAAGAGGTACAAAAACTTTTCAGGAAATAGAATATTAGTAAAGCAGCTGGTCCTAATGGAGTCTCACCTGGTACTCTTAGACACCAGTTAGCACCTGTCTTCACTGACATATTCAACACCACCTTGCAGCTAGGTACAGTTCCAGACTACTTTAAGATAGCCACTATCATTCCAGTTCCCAATAAATTAAAAATCTCTGAGCTTAATGACTATAAGCCAGATGCTTTAACTTTAGTGGTTATGAAAATATATGAATGTCTTAAACTTTTATACCTGAAGTCCATCACTGACCCTCTACTTAATCCACTACAGTTTGCTTATAGGGTAAATTGTTCAGTGGAGAATACAGTTAATTTATGCCTGTACTACATTCTTGAGCACCTGGACTTGCCTATCACCTATGTGAGGATCTTGATTGTGGATTTCTGCTCATCCTTCTATACCATTGTTCCAGAGTTGCTTCAGGGTAAAACTAATCCAGGTAGGTGTACCCTATGATGTTTGCCGGAGGATTATGAGTTTCTTGACAGGTAGGAAGCAGTATGTGATACTGGACCCTTATATGTTGGATCCAATATCACTTAGCATAGGCTCCCCCCAAGGCTGTGTTCTTTTATCCCTCCTGTTTTCAACTTGTACAAATAACAGTAGATCCATGGACAAATCTGTAAAGCTAAGGTTTGCAGATGAAACAACCATAGTGGGTCTCATTTCCAATAATGACATGTCTTCCTATGAAAGAGAGGTACTATTAAGACAGTGGAAATGAGGATTGATTTCTGCTGAAAAGTCACTAACTGTCCACCTTTGCAAATGAATGGCCAGAGTGTGTCAATGGTTCAGTTATTTAAATTTCTGGGTGCTACTTTCTCTAATATATTAATATGGGACAAGCACATCACCTCCATAATGATGACAGCCAGGCAGAAATGGTTCTCCTTCACCAGCTTAAGAAGACTGGCATATCAAGGTGTATACTGTTAAATTTTTACTCAGCCTCCATTGAGAGTATTATGACCTCCTCCATCACAATTTGATTTCCTTCTGCCTCCTCCCTTTCTAAGACTCAGTTGCAATAGGTGATTTGTTCATTGCCTGTTGTCTCCCAAAATTATAAGAATGCCAGAAAAAAAAGAGAGCAGGAAAGATTGCAGCTTTGATTTTAGTTTTTGTAGTTTTTGGAAAACTGATTTAGATCTGCGAAAAAAAAACTCTGACAAAACTGTATTAATGTTTGGACAAGTACAAGGGAAAAGCTTACTGTATGAATTTGTTAAGTGCTTTATCTGTGCCTGCCTGTTTTATCCAAGACAACATTGTTGTGTAACATTTGTACACAGCACCATTTACCAAGGGAATAATGAGATAATTATAATGAAATACATTTTATTTTCAAGCATTTAAAAATAAGAAGCTTCTTTTTAGATTTAAATGTGTATGTGCGAAAGACTTTTAATCTGTTTAACTATTTCAGGACTTTTAGATAATTCTGAGACACAGGTGTTTTTAAGGATATACCATTTATCTATATTTTGATTTGTGAATATTAAATGTTTCTTAAACTGTGTTATTTAAAGGAACCTACTTTTTTAAAGGCTATTGCTTTGTCATTTTAGTCAATAAGCTGCAGTGATTTGTCAATTAAGAAGCTTGTCATAATAAGATGTCCATCTCGGATTTCATTGCTAATGGTGAGTTACAACTTATCTTTATTTACAGAGTGTTTTTCCTTAAAACTAGAGATTTTTTTATGAATGCTGCAAGCAAAAAAAATCTACAATTAATGACATTACACATTGTAGTATAAGTCAACAGTTCTGTATATTTAAAATATTGTATTTAAAAAGTGACTTTTCCAAGTGTCAACCAGCATGAATACCAAGGGCCCTTACATGCAATGATGTACAGTTTTCTGGGGAAAACATAAGAAAGCATAAATATCACCAACAATCTATCCATCATTATCAAAAAATTATCCATCCATTCATTATCAAGCCTTCTTAATCCAGTTCAAGGTCAAAAGAACCTGAATCCCTTCCTGGCACAATGCTGAAGCCAGTCCTAAACAGAATGCATTTATCTAATAATATTTAAATGTAAATAATATTACATTCACGGTAATTGAAATTCAGGAAGCATTACATTTTTTCCTCAATTTCAAGTAACACTTGCCATGTTTGTTTTATTAATAAATCTGTAATTAATTTCTGTCACATAGTGTAGATAGGAATCTCATTAATAATGCAAGATTTCAAGTTGCAATGTATATATACTGTATCTATGTAAAACATGTGATGGTTTAATTGATGTAACTTTGGGGAGCTGTCAAATATTGTTGCAAAATTACATGGCGTGCTTTGGGAAAAATCTCATAAATCAGTTTTGGGCAAATGTGCATAGACCTTTCATAGCTTGCCCAGATCTGTCATATCCATATGAAATATTATTTAGGACAGAGAAAAGATGGAAATCATAAACATTGCACATTTAGAATATACATCTTAAAATATACTTTAATCACCTAAAATGACAAAACTGTATGTTGCGCCTTTTCCATTACAAGATAAATACTGTATACAATAGGTAGAAATGAATAAATTGTTCTTTTCTATTTGCTTTCAAAAATAAATAAAAATGCCATATTATTATGTAGGATTTCAACAAGGAAATTCAGACATATTATAGCTACAGAGAATAGACGTGTCTCACATTCTGTTTATTTTCTTCAGCTTCAGTTCACATTGTGACAGTGAGTTGGAAGAAAAAAGAAAAGTAAAAACCTGAATAACACATTTTTTTTCCATACCTCAGCAATCTGTAACAGGACAATGAATTTGACTGTTATATTTGTGTATTAGTTACAGATGCTCGTAATAGATTCAAGATCCTAAGTTCAAAGTCTAACCTAAATACCATCTGTCCTTCTCAGGGTACTTAGTGAATCCTACCTTAAGAAGATCTTTTAGGAGAGTGGTGACTATAAGTTGCCCTGTTATGACTGAGTGAGTGTTGCAAGTATGTACATGAATATAATATGGAAAACTACAGTCCTGTTTTGAAGTACAATCATAAGTAAAATGAATGAATAAAATAAGGTGAGCGTTTACTATGTATTCTTAAAGCAAAATGTCTTTGTCTTTTATAATTCTGGATGTGTAAATTATTGAAGCAATGTTAAATTGATTCATCAGTTTTCTATTTGTATAATTTACATTTATGCATTTG
This sequence comes from Polypterus senegalus, assembly GCF_016835505.1. NCBI lineage: Eukaryota > Metazoa > Chordata > Cladistia > Polypteriformes > Polypteridae > Polypterus > Polypterus senegalus. Next base: position 51,831,768 of record NC_053163.1, read on the forward strand.
ACTAGTGTATACGTATATAAACAAGAAATATTTTGAAAAAAGTACTTTCATACAACCAAAATACAAGTGACAATAAGGAAGAGAAAAATGTTCTCTATAAGTCAGAAATATGCAGCTAGGATCTAATGTAAGGTATCTGTAACTACTCTAATCTTGTTACATCTTGTCTCAGTTAAATTTTAAATGTTGACATGAAATATACAGTACTATAATTTCCACAATAGCATACTTATGTAACACTTTTTTTTTTAGAACTGTGTGTCCTGTAAACATGGACAATAACACTTTTTTGTTTTAAATGAAACCTGAAGTGCCTTATAAATGAAAGGTGTAATTTTGGGGATTAGTAAGAGGTGATGCTGCAGGCAGGAGCATGCGTTATGCCAGTTATTACTCTATGGACACAGGGATATTGTGTTGGGAGACTGGGAAATATTAAGGTCCATTGAGTCTGGCCATAATATGGTAACTGTAAAAGAAAAAAAAAAAGTCTTAGAACATTTAGCAGTCTGCTTAATATATATATACTATTACATTTTAGCAATATGAGCTGCTTTTTTAGTACAGACATGTTAATTGAATTAAGAAGCAAAAATGCATTTCTGCAACAACAGAGAAACGGGACATAATAAAACCTTAGTTATTAAATGGCAACAAAGTTATTTAGAGTGAATTTCAGGTTTATAGATATATATATAAGGTTAATAAAGAAGCAAAATGTTTAAGTTGTTTACTGACGTGTGCAGAGTTGATCAGCAGAAAATGCATCCTTAATATTACTGAAAGTCAATGCATGTTAATGAAGGCTATAGTAGTTGTCACCAGAAAAAGTATTCTGATTTTATTGCTTTATTTTTGAGCAAAAGTACTGTCCTCCTTTACCTTTAAACAGTCTTAAGACATCCTACGTTGGTGACTAGAAAAACATCTATTACTCCTCTGAAGATGAGCGTGTGAAGTATAGAAGACTCCACAGAAATATGACAACTGTACTTTTCCATGGATAACCTTAAACTGTTTGAGTGTGGGAATGAAAGCCACAACAACAGTAAGCTAAATGTATCCTTGTTGTATGAATTTTTCTTGACCTCCCCCAAGTTAATTAAGCAGGAGAGTGATTCAAAGGCAACTTGCTGTGTTGTCCTTTGCATACCTGAGCAAAGGCACCCAAACGATAAAATCTAAACTGGCAGTGGTTAGGCTGGAATTCAAACACAGGAATCTGAAGCTGTTTTAAGGACATTTCTAAATGCTTTCTTTATCTTCTAGTTAAAGCATCTGGACTTTCTTTTTTTTTTAAGAACCTGATACATAGAAGTGCCCTGCGGTGGCCTGGCGCCCTGCCTGGGGTTTGTTTCCTGCCTTGCACTCAGTGTTAGCTAAGATTGGCTCCAGCAGACCCCCGCGACCCTGTAGTTTTAAAAATAAGGCAACTCATGCCACTTCTTTTTAATTAGCCAATAAAATGTGTAATTTTGCTTGACTTCTCACACTCTCCTTTTTAAATGTACTCTTCATCCCACCATTTCTCTTAGAGTAAATGCTTGCTGGATTTAATGCAATGTACCCAAGTTAACTAGTAATCTTTCTTACTGGAAAAACCACTCACTTACTATTAATAGATATGGCTAATTATTTATTTACTGGCCCATTGCTGGGCTGTGCTGCACCTGCTGCTGCTGAAGTTTATCACCCCTTTAGTCACAACTTGCCTTTGTTACTGGAAATCTGAAAAAAACAGCAAAAACAGGAAGGAAAACTTGAAAATGTACTATTTGAAATCTTTATGGCAACTAAAAGAAGTGTTAGCAGCAACTGCTGTATTTTTTTCAGGTTTCACACAGATGACACACAGCACCAACTTCTGTAAAGTCCACCAGCAGGGATGACATCAGCATATAGTCCGTGCTCTGTAGTTAGTAAAATCTTCTTTTCTTGGCTTGTGTTGTAGTTTATTTTCTGGCCATAAGATGAAGTAGAGAACTATGAGACAAATTAAGCACATGCACACTTGTACTTACGTCACCTGTTTGTGGAGGAGTCTGTCCGTAACATTGTAGTATATTTAGTAGAACAAACCTATTCCATGAATGAAAAGAAGATTTTATTTTATTCTTTTATGTGGAAGTAGCCTGCTTTGTTGATTTCTTTGCAAATATGGTTATATGTAAAGGAGGTGGCAAAAAGGTGGCGGATTAAAGCAAAGCCAAGAAAGAATTACAATTTTCACTGTCAAGTAGCATTACATTTTTGCACTTTGGCTATTTTTCAGTCATTTACTGAATAATTTGTATACTCCTTTGTAAAATTTTGCATAACATGCAAAGAAATTACACTATTTTATGTTTTCCAAATCAAAATATTGATTTTTGAAGTAAACAATTTGAACCTGGGTCTTTGTCTCTAACAATAAATACACTTTCTTTAGAGCTGTGCACATGCATCTACAACAGGTTAAATACTGAGAAAATAACAGATGTAAGTAGTTTAAATTGCTAAGAATAAAGTACAGAAAACCTTAAAACCTTTTGTATGTATGACTTTGCAAAGATTAGGATGCTTTACTTTGTCATCACTTTCTTCCTGATTGACACATTAGGGCATTAGGGCAGCATTCAGATCTGCACTGGTGTACATAGCATAGGCACAATGCATTGAGGGCATGGGAGCAACTGCATCCCTAATGTTACTTTTAACTCCTCTATTATTGCCCCCAGTAGAGTCCTGGAGCAATGCTGAAGAAAAGTTGCAATAGGAAAAATGAGTTGAAATTTCCATTCTAGATGTTCTTGAGTCACTGTGTTGATCCTGTTTTTTAAAGCTACAGTCAGAATGCAATTAAAACTGACTCAGAGAGAATTTTTGGCTCATGTCCTATTTTTCAGTTTGATGGTTCAAATTAGTTTTGCAAGTTGATTCAAATCTGATGTAACTGCGTACACATATCTATCCTGAATCTTAAAAATTAATAATTCATGAGACAGATGCAACTTAATGGAAAGCTGTGAATCTCAGCTACATGCTGATTGCTGACCAGCTGACTTCAAATTGGCTTCAGTGCAAGACTTGTTTGTTTTTGCATTTTGAATCTGAATCAAATATGTGAAAAAATTTATCATTAAATAGCAATATATACAAAGTTTCATGAGGGTAGGTTTCTACTTAAAACAGCAGCATACAAGGTAGCCTAATAAAATCACAAAATTCAGTTAAATCAAAGTGTAATGATTATCTTTACACATTTATCCTTGACTCGTGTTTATCCATCCATCCATCCATCCATTATCCAACCCGCTATATCCTAACTACAGGGTCACGGGGGTCTGCTGGAGCCAGTCTCAGCCAACACAGTAAGCAAGGCAGGAAACAAACCCCAGGCAGGGTGCACACCACCCACACACCAAGCACACATCGCCAATGCACCTAACCTATATGGCTTTGGACTGTGGGAGGAAAATGGAGCACCCGGAGGAAACCCACACACACATGGGGAGAACATGCAAACTCCACACAGGGAGAACCCGGGAAGCGAACCTGGGTCTCCTAACTGCGAGGCAGCAGGGCTACCCACTGTGCCACCATGCCACCATGACTCCTGTTTAATGTATGCAAATTAAAGATTACCATCCAATCAAAGCACAACAACAGAGAGTTTTTTGAGTGAGAGAATGACTATGGAGAATTTTTTTAACATTCCAGGGGAGAAGAGTGTACGCAATCAAGTCATAAATAGCGATGCATAATGGAGGACAATATTTTTAGAGCTTTCATGTTGAGTTTTAATGTAAGCCCATTTGAGAGACACTTTGAATTAAATCATTGCTTAGCATTCAGACAATTCCTAGAGGTGGCATGTTAAGCATTTTTTCAGAAAACACTTAATAAATAAAAAAAAAAGTCTTGAGACATTGTTGTTATATGAACTCTAAAAATGGACATCCTTTAATTATACCAACAGGTGGAGCACACACATGCCTTGTTCAATGCATCATGGCAGAATCAAAATATCAAACAAATAGATTCCTTTAATTAGCTAGGTTCATTTACGTATAATGACTATGAAGCATTTTAAACACACCAGTCAGCATACAGATACACTGTTTAATCCAGAAAAATGCCTACTTCATTACGTATTATTTAAGTCCCAAAGTTAAACATATTAAGAGTTGTGGGTGGATACTTGGTTAAAAGAAAAAAAAATTCTTACATGTAAACTGTTAACAGAGAACAAGATATAAAGTTAATGTTATACAATATATGATCTCATCTTCTAATTTAAATGTTCTGGTACAAATGATGTAAGGATGCAGGCATATTTACCTAGTCAGGCAGTTTCAAGAACATTTTCTCTTTAAAGTTTAATGTTATTTTGCTGTATCTGTATTTCCTGTGATACATCAATTTGGTGATTATTTTAATTATTTTTATTGTAATTATTATTACTTTTGTTTTTGCTGAAACTGTTTTAATTACCGCATCTATATTCACAAATACAGTATATACTATATATGCATATATTTATATATATTTTCTTGATTTAAATATTTTTCACATAAATTATTTTATTTCCCTTTTTCTTTTTTTTTTTAATTTTTAAAGGAGTTTCACAGATCAAAATGTTTTAATAGTTTTCCACATTCATAAAGAGTTTAGGAAACATTGATCTATGTTGTTGTCTATAATTGTGTGCCTACACAACATTTATGACAAGACAGTCCCATGGTATATAGTTTTTACACACCTAGTTTATAAATTCTGACTTTACGTAAAGTCACCTTCTCTGTGTAGTGTGTAGTGTGTTTTATTAACTTGCATAATCCAATTTAATTTGGGGTGCTGCAACACATGCCGTCATTCACAAGAGGTTATTCAGGTTAGCTGGCATGTTGTATTGAAAGGGGCAGAACCCAGATGACACCCCACAGAGAGAACTGCATATTCTATATGGAAGTTTATCACCCCTTTAGTCAAAAGTTAAGGACCCATAGCATATCATATAAGTCTACACTAACACGGATGTGTTTGAAAATGTGTTTTTTATTTTTAAAAGCTTTCCACCCACTCTAGCATTTTCAAATTGATTTCAAAAAGTCTAGTTTATCATTCACAGTGAAACAGCAAAAATGAAAAAAACTTTTTTATTGAGCATGCATATTTTTTTCATGTAAGAGCACTGTACAGAGCAACTCAAAGTGAATCAAATGGTGAAAGAACAAGTAATAAAACTAAAATGGAGGCTGACACACAACTGCTTTTAAAGGCTCCAAATAGTATAAAGTTGACAAAGCCTATGAAAAAATAGATGGTAATCATGAAGAATTAAATACATTGAAACGTTCAAGAATGTCCAGGCTGAAGCAGAGAAGTTATGAAAGAACAATCGGTACAGTAAAGTTCATTCATCTCATTTTTCTCATTCACTCTGATCATGAAACCTGCCATTTTCAAATTTACACATATTTGAGATGTTTTTGGTGCTGAAAAGCTTTTGTTTTAGGGTGGACAAAAAAATAAAATGAATTAAAAAAAAAAAGTGTTTTCAAATGTATCCATGCTTAAACAATGTGTTGTAGCTCACCCATCCCTCAACTAATCCAACTGTTACGTAAGCAGAAGACGTGAGAGGTGACTACCTGCGAAAAGCTCTTTTTTATAAATAGAAAGAGATCACAGACAAGCAGAGAAAATGATATGCGGGTTAGGCTGAACAGCATGTCAAAATAGTTCAATCTGAGTATGTGTGTGCTAGAGGACAGATTAGTGCTCTGTCGAGGGTTGTGTCTAATCCTTCATTCAATGCTCCTGGGAAACACTTACCCACAGCCCTAAAACAGTCAACAGAGATACAGTGTCTAGCAGAAATTAGGACATAAAATAATCTATGATGGAACATCCACTCCATTACAGTGCTTGTCACAAAGCACTAATTTGATTTGTCATTCAAACTAACCTTCATCTCTGGGACAAGATTAGCTCTGTGACCTCAATTCTCCAGATGCATGGGTTCCTGACCCACCTATGTACTGTTGCAACATTTGCATTTTGTAGTCATTTTTTTTTTCCTCAGGTTTCTCCTCCCATTCAAAAGATGTATTGGTTAATGATGCACAGGTTGACTCATACCCACCAGCAGGTACGGGTTTACCTGCATGTTGGGCGTAAATAAGTAAAAAATATAATTTGATTGGATTGGTTGGGTGGAGAGCTGACATACAGTATGATGAAAAACAACCAAATAACACAGAAAGTACATATTTTAAACAGTAAGCAAATAGCAGTGCAGTCTGTTTCTGAGATACATTTTCACCTTGGTGTAGAGGACAATTTTCTTGCTTTTTGTAAAAAGCAGCAAGCAGTTTTCCTTCACTGATATAAACTTGTGAAAGCAATTAGTTTTATTCCTGCAACAAGTGCTAACAGCAAACACATTTTCAGCATAGCAAATCCACATGTGCCAGATCAATGGCAAAACAAAAGTGATTTTTTTCATGATCTAAGTAACGTTTTGTTTCATTTTTTTAAGTCAAAACACTCTTGTGTAAAGAAGCACCAAAGACGTTTTCTATTTCATTAACTGCATGGTAGAGGTTTATTGTGCACAGTATTACATTAGGAATTTTAGGCTACATTAGCCTCAATAAACACACAATGGGGAGATGAGCAAAGAAAATGACTAAGTACAAATTTAGAGGCAAAACAGGAAACTTTCTGCTCCTATAAATCTTCCTACATAGGCATAATCCATACATACAGTATGTGGTCGTCTGTCTCATCCAACTGTGCAACTTTTAAGTGCCATACTAAAGAAAGCTCCCCTCTCTCCTCCCATCCATGTGCCCCCTCTCTAATTATCACTTTATATTTCTTTGTATGGGTACATTTTTCTCTTACAATTATTCATATAATTCTGAAGATTTTTTTATATTGATGGAACCAGAAAAAAGCTATTGTGTACTGAAGTCCTATGTCATTCAAGTTAAAAACCAAATTGTCAGCAAGATGCCCAACATTAATAGTACAGAAAAATCCAGTGAAAAGTAAAGTACACCAATAATATTGCAGTAGCAAATTAAAAATCACATGAATATTAATTACATTGTGTAGGTATATTACTGTTACCTTCTGGTGTACTATATTTCTTATAATTGTATTTGTGATAACAGGATGTTACAAACAAAGAGTCAAGGTATTTTTAATCAGAGAAGCATAGCATAAAGTATTAGCTTGAGAAAAAAATTACATTTCAGAATTTGTACCAATTTAGTGCAATGCAAGAGGTGGGCTCGTCCATCTGTACATTATTGTGTCCTCTTAATGCAATTCAAATTCAGAGCCTATCAAAGCAGCATTAGAGGCAAGGTACAGACCAACCTTGGTCCCATTTCCTTCACACACTCACATTCACATCATAAAATACAGAGTCACTAATTAATCTGATATACACACTTATTTTGGAATGTGGGTGAAAAAAATGGAGTATCCAAAAAAAAAAAAAAAACAAACATGTGCACACTTAGAGAGCATACAAACTCCACATAAATAGTGACCAGAACAAGACTTCACCCACACTGCAAGAAATGAAATCTAACCAAGTTAAAAGTATTTTTATCGTGACATTAAACCTGTTTTCTTTATTGTAAGAATTATTGACTTACCCAGAAATTTGTAAATTTACGATTATTTAGCTTACCTTATGATATATTTTCAAATAAATTTTGATTACTCCATTGGTGGATATTTTTCCTAAATGTAAGAAAAACAAATTTAATTTAAAGTTTTTTTTTGTCTATCTTTTGCATATGCATTTTTTGCAATGCAGTCTGCTGGAGTTGTGAAGAAGCAGGTTCAGAAGACAAGGTATCATGCTGCATGAATTTTTAACAGTAGTACAAATAATAAATTGTTGTTTTAATGGACATAGTGACAGCAACTGTTGAAAGAATAGCTATTTATCTCAAACATTAGAACACTCTAGACAAGACATGCCATTCAGCCCAACAAAGCTCGCCAGTCCTATCCACTTGTTTCCTCCAAGAAAACATCAAGTCGAGTTTTGAAAGTCCCTAATATCTTACTGTCTACCACACTACTTGGTAGCTTATTCCAAGTGTCTATCATTTTTTGTGTAAAGAAAAACTTCCTAATGTTTGTGCGAAATTTACCCTTAACAAGTTTCCAACTGTGTCCCTGTGTTCTTGATGAACTCATTTTAAAATGACAGTCTCAATCCACTGTACTAATTCCCTTCATAATTTTAAACACTTCAATCATGTCACCTCTTAATCTTCTTTTGCTTAAACTGTAAAGGCTCAGCTCTTTTAATCTTTCCTCATAATTCAACCCCTGTAGCCCTGGAATCAATCTAGTCGCTCTTCTCTGGACCTTTTCTAGCGCTGCTATGTCCTTTTTTGTAGCCTGGAGACCAAAACTGCACACAGTACTCAAGATGAGGCCTCACCAGTGCATTATAAAGGTTGAGCATAACCTCCTTGGACCACACATCATGCTTTATAACCTAACATTCTGTTAGCCTTCTTAATGGCTTCTGAACACTGTTGGGAAGTTGATAGCTTAGAGTCCACTATGACTCCTAAATCCTTCTCATAAGGTGTACTCTCTATTTTCCCACCGCCCATTGTGTATTCAAACCTAATATTTTTACTTCCTATGTGTAATACTTTACATTTACTGACATTAAATTTCATCTGCCACAAAGCCTGTATGCTATCCAAGTCCTTCTGTAATGATATAACGGATTCCAAATTATCTGCTAATCCACCTATCTTGGTATCATCTGCAAACTTAACCAGCTTGTTACTTATATTCCTATCTAAATCATTTATATATATTAAAAATAGCAGCGGCCCTAGCAATGACCCCTGTGGAACACCACTCTTAACATCGGCCAGTTCTGATGAGGTTCCTCGCACCATCACCCTCTGCTTCCTGTGTCTGAGCCACTTCTGCACCCATCTAAACACATCACCCTGAACTCCCACTTCTTTTAACTTGATGCCCAACCTCTCATGTGGCACCTTATCAAATGCTTTCTGAAAGTCCAGATAAATAATATCATATGCTCCTCTTTGATCGAATGCTTTTGTTGCAACCTCATAGAATTCCAACATGTTAGTAAAACACGACCTCCCTCTTCTGAACCCATGCTGACTGTTCAGAATAACTCCTGTCCTTGCCATGTGTTGCTCAATCTTATCCTTAATTAATCCTTTCATTAATTTTCCTGTGATGCATGTTAAGCTTACTGACCTATAGTTGCTTGGATCTGTCCTGTCACCATTTTTATATAATGGGATGATATTTGCCATTTTCCAGTCCTTCGGAATCTCTCCAGTGCTCAGTGACTTCCTAAAAATATGTGTCAAGGGTTTATATATGTACTCACTAGCCTCCTTAAGAACACGAGGATAAATATTATCTGGGCCTGGTGATTTGTTTGATTTCATCTTATTTAATCTGAGCAGCACTTCTCCCTCTACAATTTCCAAATCCCTCAGTACCTCCTTAGTAGTTGCATTTACCTCTGGGAGGTTATCCACTTGCTCACTTGTAAACACCTCAGAAAAATGTAAGTTTAGGGCATCTGCTATTTCATTGTCTGTATCTTTTAATTCCCCTTTACTATTCCTGATGAATTTGACCTCCTCCTTAACTGTTCTTTTACTACTAAAATACTGAAAGAATCTCTTGGGGTCTTCTTTCGCCTTATCTGCTATATTACTCTCCAACTGTCTTTTAGCCTCTCTGATATCCTTCTTAATGGTTGCCCTCATGTTTTCATATGCTCTACGATTCACTTTGCAGTCATTAGTCTTATAAACATAGTATGTGTCTTCCTCATTCAAACAATAAAAGTCAAAACCAATAAGAATAGAAATCATGTGACATTTTATTAATTTACAAGCTATAAGTCTCATGAAAAACCCCACCTTAGTCTTTAACACTGCAAAATATTAAATCTAAGTGAGTGAAAAGATTTTATATTAAATCTTGTTTTCCTTATTGTAAGATTTACAGACTTACCGAGAAATACTTATTTAGGACTATTTAGCAAATTTTAACAAATCTTGTCAAATACATTTTGTACTCCATTAGCATTTTTTTGCTAAATTAAAGCAAAGCAACTCCTTTTTCAAGATTTTCCTTGTAGTTTTTGCATTGGCATTTTTTGCAGTGTTATACATAGCATGTATAGCTGATTGAGCAAAAAAAATAATAAATAAATGCAAAATTGCCAGTTACCTTTCAGGGTACAGAAATGTTCCTAATTGTGCTGTCACTTATCCGTAGACAGCTGCATTAAAGATTAAAATATAATTTTATCTTTAGAGAAAGCCTGAGTAATACAGATTTCTTTACTCGGTTAATATGGATCTGTTTATATTTTGCATATTAGTAATGCATATTTGTTTAGCATTGTAATGATTCTCAACTGCCAACAGTCAGTGTTGTATTAACAAGGAAACTGTTGAATATGCAAGATAATATGTCCTGATATTGCATTAAACATTCTGTTATTCTGCTCTATAATACAGTGTGCTTTAAAATTAAAAAAACCCATGTTGCTTAATAGTAAAGGCTTTTAATCTTAAATTTAAATGTCCAATGCATTTAATGCAGTGTGTGACACTAAACAAGCAAACTAACATCACAGTGATGCAAGAATAAAAATTTGAAATGTGCTAAGTCTGAAAAACTGTGCAATGCTGACCGCTGTGGAAAGGAGCTATATACATTAAAATATGTTTTTGGTTTTGTTTATTTTTAGCCATCAAATCATATAAAGTGCTAAACAAAATTAAGTGATTTTTGTGTAGTGCTCAAGTTTGCAATAACAATAACATGTCTTTAGAAAGGTGAATTAAGAGCTTATGAATGGGATCAAATAAGTAAGGTAAATATGCAACCGAAAAAAGGTTGCCTTTTGTTGCAGTTTTTTTGCTTGAAATGAGACCTTATTAGACATATAATTAAAGCACCTTTCACAATGCATAGTAGTTGTGGTTCAGAAATAATGAAAGATCTAGGATCTTAGTAATATGCTATATACAGTAGGTGGGATGTTTTATTAATAAAATAGTAACATTAACTGTTATCTTACATTAATGAGCATTGCATAACTACTTTTTATTATTAATGCAGAACTACAAAGTTACATGTATCTTTCAAAGGGTCCTTGCAATATAGTTCCATATGTGTACATTGATTTTTTTTTTTAAAGAAAAATATGGGCAGCCATTCAGCAAATGTTCAGATTCTATGACAGTATTAACCAGACTGTAAATCAAACTCCATTTCTTGAAGCTGTGAGGGGCCAGCACTAACCATTACACTATCATGCCATCCACAGTCTAGATTTGTTCCATTTTAATCTGTAAATTTTTGTTCGTATTACTGAAGTCTACAACTTTCTTTCATTTTTTTTAATAAACTCTCAATGTTTTCATTAAGGTCTCCAAAAAAGACCTTATCCTCGTATGTTTGTGTATCTGTTATAATAAACACAGCCACATTGCTTTCAATTAATTCTATTTAGGTACAGAACAATCAGCAATAATTCATTTATTTTCATATCTTCTTCTTTTTTTCAAACAAGCATTTGTTGGCCTTTTAATCCTATCTGGGTTTCTTTTGTGAGTAACCATATTTTGGTTAAACAAAAGTTTTTAATTGGTGCTGGATGACTTGGCCCGTAAGTGATCCTCAACAAACCTACAATATTAGTAATAAATTCACTAAAATCCACATTTAAAAAAAAAAAAGTCAAATTTTTAACCTTCACATATATTTTAAGGTGATATACATAAGATAAGGTTCAAAAAAGTAAAGTTGTGGCATTTCTGCTTGAATCAATACAAAGATGTGTGGTTTTTTGTAGTATTCCTTTGTAACTGATTATCACATTATTATAATAATTGTCAGTTTACTGACCATTTCCTAGATTTACCCAGGTGTGGTTGCTCCCCACATCTTTTTTTCTGCAATTTCAATAGTTATGTACTTCCTTTGGGGTGAGATTCATTCTTTTCATGTCATCTTACACCACCTCAACATCCTTTTGTAGTATAGTGGGTCCACAGCGCCTTCAGTAAGGGCCAGTTTTTAAATAGATAATAACCGCACTCTTGGCAGTTTCGTGAGGGCGTGTAGTGGCCGTAGCAAGCCGCGGGGCAATCTGTGGTGTGGGTGTTTCTTACCGAGTGTACAGGTGAGGAACTGCCCACATCCATGATTGTTCCTGTGGCTAATGTGCTGCAGGTGCTATGACCCCTCGATATATAAAAAGAAGCGCGAGTCAGATAGAGAGGGAAAAAAAAAGAACAACAAAAAAAAGGAAAGAGAAGGAAATGGAGGTTGCAGCAGGAAGCAGTAAGGAGGGAGAGAGAGAGAGAGCAAGCAAATCGGTGCAGCAGGAAGCGGGCGAGCGAGAGAACGCTCGCAGGCAGCTGAAGGCAGCCTAGGTGTTTGGCCAACACCTGGGAGAAGTAGTGGTTGTGGTCGCTCCAGTAGATTTGTTTTTATGAAGGGTAGGAGTGACCGGAAGGCGCAGGACTTTCCGCAGAAGGTAGCGGGAGTCGGAACTTGGGACGTGGTGTTCCCTGCGTGAGAGCCTTGGTCACGGGGAATTCCCAAGTAGCTATCCGAAGGAGCCGACCGGAGCCAAGGATTGGTGGGGCAATCCGAACAGCAGAAGTAGGCACTAAGAAGGTCAGCTGCATTGAGAGCGTCTCACCTGTTGCAAAGCCAAACCGGGAGAAGCAGGTGAGACACCAACGCTAAACGTATCATAAAAGAAGCACCGGGCTTGTTGTTTTTATAGACTGCTTGCTGTTGGAATGCTTTAATCTCAATTTTGAAAGGATTGTTCTATTTATTGTTTTTTAAACCTCCATGTTTTTCTTTTATTGGATTATTTATTTGGACATTGAATCACTGCACTTTATGAACACTTTGTTTTTGATGGACTGTTTTAATAAAAGCACTATGCACCTTTTTTTTGAACCATCCTCTTACTCAATTGTTATTGCCTCAACTGTCTAACTCAACTCAGTGACATTACCGATGGTGTTGGGTTGAAGGGCTCCCAAATAGCGATGGGAGTGTGGAGCCAAACTCACATCGTCGCACCTCTGCATTGGTCTCCCTCTTGATTTTAACCCATTGGAACAGTACCCATCACCTCCACACCAAGTTTTTTCTGAATTCAGCATTTACCTTTCTTACAAGTTTTTTCTTATTTCAGCATTTACCTTTCTTTCACTATGTGACACTCAAAAACATCCACCTGATCTTTCTCATCTCTTTTCTTTCCATATTTGTTTAATATTCTACTTTCATCATCCACATCTCAATCCTTCTCAAACAGCTTTAATAAACACCTTATAATGCAAGAGAAACTCTTTTAGAAGTCACAACGGGGGGCAGCTCCAAAAGTTTCTTCATTGCACCCACCAGCATATCTTAGCTGCACCTGCACCTCTGTCTGCACTCAAAACTTCCCTACTTCCTCCAAAACAACGCTATACTCTATGCAACTCTACATTAACATTCTATAGAAACAAAGGTTGCACTTGTCACTTGTATACTATCCTTCATACCATTACATTTTTATTCACCTAATTCTAGCAAATCAGCCCCTTTACCCATTATTTCCATGGCACACCTGGTGACTTGTCTACTCTACTTAACTTATTTATTTGTTTAAAGACCTTCTGTAAAAAGCCAAATTTCCTACTGGAGACAGGCAAAAAAGAAGCCCTATCCAGAGATGGTAACGGTGAGATTGGAATAATATAGTGTTAATATATGTAGTGAAGGCTAAGGGCCACCAGAGGGCTTCAAACCCCAACACAAACCCATCAAGACAGTCCAGAGTTCAAAAAAAGGGGTGTTTTATTACAAAATACCTTGTATACACAAGCACAAGTTATCTCTTCTTTAACACTAAAATTACCAGAGCCTACCTTGATGTTGCATCCTGCCTTGATTGATTATCTGGGAGTAAGCTACCCAGAAGGGGAAATAATTTGATGTGTGTTTTACGTCTACAAGAATGTATGTAAACACATTGTTAAAACAGAAACGTTTTTCATGTTTTAGTAATAAATAACAAAATGTAGACTTGAACTGTATAATGTGTGAAGGCTGAAAGCCAAATATCAAATAAACACTTTCACAAAAGGTACAAACGTAATATGGCAATTCCATGGTGTTGTGGATAGAACTGCTGATTTATAATCCAGAGGTCGTGAGTTTGAAATCAGCCCCCCCTGAAAATTTACTGTAGTGAGCTGCTCTAATTGTTAATATTATATAATTAAAACATACATTTGATTTGTGTTTGTATCAGCCGGTGTAAATTTATAGTACTTGTAAAAGTTATTGAGACATGATTAGTTTTTATCTGAAATCTGGAATAACTGTAGATGTGAGTGATGTTTTAACACTAGAATTACCAGAGCCTACGAAAAAACTTGTAAATCCGTCCCACCTTAAATCGCTTCTTAAATCCCTTCACACCTCTCTGCCAGTGTCCTTTGTCCTCTAAATGTACTGATAAAGAGAAGCTAGAAGCAAGCGGCTATTCCATCCCCCCACCAATATAGAACATGCACAAACTTCTCTCAGCTCATGCCTTGATTGAGTATCTGGGAGTGAAGTGAAGTTTTAGAGTGGAAATAATAGATTGTTATTTGAAACACACGCATTTCATGTCTGTTCCGTTTCTACAGTAATCTGTGTAAACACATTGTTAAAACAGAAACGTTTTTTATATTCTAGTAGTAGATGACAAAATGTATGCATAAACTACTGTATAATAATGTATGAAGCCTGAAGTCCAGATATCAAAGAAACATTTTCACAAAAGGTACAAATATAACACAAAAGTTGCGCTTTTAGCTCATAGCTCTGCAGTGTACTTGTGACTGCATTCTCGTACCAATGTTTGCGAAATGAAGTGTCTGCGTGCACTTTTCGTGGCATTACACGTGTATTTTTTGAGCATGCTCAATCACAGGAACATATGTTGATGTAAAAGTATAACAAAACAAGTGCACTTTTATTCAAGACTACCTGTATAATAAAGAAAGCAAGTTACAGTAGGTGATTGATATGACAGCTTGCATGGTGCAATGCTAAGAAGTGCTGATTTCCATTCCGTGCTATATAAAATCATCACATTCAAATATTAACAGTTCCCACACACCCAAGGACCGTCCTTCCTATATTTACGACACATGTACTTGTTGCAGTGTACACACCCCTCTGTGCTATGGTTTCTATTACACTGAATGAGCACCTGACACTGTACTTTCTTTCCTGGGGGAAGGTCCCACATCAGAGAATTTCCAGTTCCTGCATAAATTCACACCCGATCTGACGCTGTTCGTTTTCAAATAATATTGCATTAGTGCAATGATGTTTTCACATATATTGTCTCTTTCTTTCAGGTGTGTAATAGAAACCACAGCATAGAGAGAAGTGTGTACATTGCTTCTTACAGGAAATACTTTTACACCAAGATATGTTCCTGTGTTTGAGCGACACTGTTCTTTCTCTCAGTCGCGTTCAGAATCAATCCATACAACCCCATCTGACACGGCTGTTTTCACATAAAGACGCGCTATAGCTCGCTATATTCCCGCCTAGAATGTCCTGTGTAGTCTTGTTCAGGTACAGCACCCTTCTCTCTTTTGGCCGGGATGCCTGTTCATCCACTTAGGGCCTCACATCAGGGCAAGGAACCTCCCCTTCTCCTGTTCGAGTAGCCTGTCCATCCTGCACACTTACAATATATATATATATATATTGTCAAGCTTGGGTCACTAAGTTGCACGGATTGATTACTTCTTTATAGATAATAACAGGTTTCTAAGAAATAATAGGTTGGTCTCGTCCGATGCGAGAGGTGGACGTCTGAAGTGGAGCTCCGCTAGCAGTGGTGCTATTTTTCATATAATTTGCTTATTATTCTGAGATATCATGTATTTATTCCACTTGAGAGGGACTGCTACAGTATATGTAAGCACATATAAACATGGCCAGCAAGAAGGGGGGTTCGAAAGAATCGAAAACTAAAGCTACATCCAAGCTGCGATCAGCAAGCCCCAGTTCAAGATACGGCCTATCAGAGACAGACCTGGATCAGATGGGCGAAAGCACAGACTCCTCGGGACCACGGTCCGCTACATCGTCGCCGGTTGAGAGCGAAAAGGGGAGCGAAGGTGCGATCGTGAGTGCAGATGTGGGTAGCTCGCTGATTGGAGAAGATTACCTGAGAAGATTACCTGAAACTGGAAAGGGCCGGGACGTCCGCGGCTTCAGTTACGCAATTACGCGGGCCTGGAGCAGCGGGGGCACCGGCTTCAGCAAAGTCTGCTGCTTCATCTACAGTACAAGAAGGCACAATTGAATTTCTTTCACTATCTTCAAATCAGGAACTTTGTTAAACAGAACCTTCCAGATTTTCCTCATCTTGCACCCTCATCCACGCCAGAAAAAATATTGCTCAATTTTAAGGAATTAGACTCCATCTCTACAATATATAAAATCATTTTACAATCCCTTCCTTTCAAAGATCCAAGAGGACACTGGGAAAAGGATCTCTCAATTAAAATATCAGAAAAGGAGTGGAAAGTAGCAATGCAGAGAATTCACTCGAGCTCCATATGCGCAAAGCATACAATTATACACCTCAAAATTATATATCGAGCACATCTGTCTCGACTAAAACTCTCCAAAATGTTTCCAGGGTATGATCCAACCTGCGAACGTTGCAACCATCCCCAGCCTCACTGGGTCACATGTTCTGGGCCTGCACCAAATTAACATTATTCTGGACCAAAATTTTTAATTACCTCTCAGACAGCCTTGGACTCACAATCCCTCCTAACCCATTAACAGCTGTGTTTGGGGCTCTTCCAGAGGGGCTTAAAGTGGAGAAGTACAAACAAATTGTTATTGCATTTACTACACTCTTGGCATGCAGACTTATTCTGATAAACTGGAAGAACACAAACTCTCCTCTTTTAAGTCAGTGGGAAACCGATGTGTTATATTATTTGAAATTGGAAAAAATCAAATACTCAGTTAGAGGATCTGTACAGACTTTTTTCAAAACATGGCAGGAACTAATCAGTAATATTTTAAAATAAGTTTATAAAGCACAGAGAATTTATTAACTTAGGTATGTTTACAAGCCTTAAATCTTGCACCATTTGGCTTGCTCTCTCTCTCAGGGGTGGGGATCGATCTGTTCTTAACATAATTCTTTTTTTTGTAAAAACTTGATTGCTATGTATGGATTGTAATAAAATTAATAAAATAAAAAAATAAAATAAATAATATCTTTATTGCTGTACTGGCAGGTACAAACACAAGACCTTATCCAGAAGGGGTTTTGGCAACATCAGAAAAGCACACAGGAAGCTGCTGTTAAACATGCCACTTCAGCCACCATCTCAAGGTCAAAAGAACACAAAGTCCTCCTCATCAACCGGTTCAATGGTCCAGAAGCAAGGACTGGAGCAGAGATCAGGTGTAAATTTATGCCGACGCTGTTAGTTAGGGTCAGATCTTTGTGGGGGAGGGAGGAGGGCATTTAGATAGTGAACATGACTGAGAGAATAAAACTAAAAAATGCTAACTTTTACCAGTACCATAAATTTACACCCAATCTGACACTGTTCGTTTTCAAATAATATTGAACTACTGTGATAATGTTTTCTGATAGGTACTATTCAGGCCATAAAATGATCTTTTCAAAATGTCATATATATTTGTCTCTTACTTTTTTTCCATGTTGCTCGTTGACATCATGGACCAGAAGGCGTGAGCTTATTCAGTGCGAACAGTAAAACGCAGGTGGCCGGTTGCTGTGTGCTAGAACATGCTTGACCTGGCAGCGATAAAAGTACAGGTAAGTGGTCCACTAAGAAAAGAAGAGTGTTCTTGGCTAACCTTGCAGAGAAACTTTGCTGTCACTTCATACAAGGAAAGGCGAGTGTCAGGTGATCCTTCTGTGTAATAGGAACCACAGCATAGAGAGAAGTGTGTACATTGCAAAAGGTACACATGTTGTAAATGAAAGAAGGACGGTCCTTGGGTGTGTGGGAACTGTTAAAATTTGAATTTGATGATTGCATATAGCGTGGAACTGACCTTTCTGTACTATTCTTTCCTCTGCATGTCCTAGAGTACAAAATAAACACCACAATGCACCAAAATGTGGAAACTGGGCAAGATTAGGGAAACAAAAAACATGGCCACTGATTACAACCGCAAGAAGGTATGCGAATGAATATGAATAATATGAATAATGTTGCATCAGTGCCACAATGTTTTCTGAAATGTACTATACAGGTCATAAAATGAATAATTCCAAATATCATATATACCTATGTCTCTGTTTTTTTGTCAGTGCGGTTTTGACATCATGGACCATTTGGTGCATACGAATTCAGCATGAGCAGGAACACTCAGTAAAACTGAATAAAAAAGAAAAAGTGCATTAGCATTTAAAGTCAAGACAGAGGTAAAGAATTTAGGGGTAGCTATTGACTCTGACCTGAATTTTAAATCACATATTAATCAGATTACTAGGACAGCTTTTTTTCACTTAAGAAATATAGCAAAAGTTAGACCTCTTATAACATTGCAAGATCCTGAAAAATTAGTTCACGCTTTTGTTTTCAGTTGGCTAGATTACTGTAATATACTCCTCTCAGGAGTACCAAAAAAAGACATCAAAAACTTATGGTTTACAAAGCCTCATATAATGTCGCTTCTTCTTATATTTTGGAATGTCTTACACCTTACACTCCAAATCATAACCTTAGATCTTCAAATGAGTGTCTACTTAGAATTCCAAGAACCAAACTTAAATGAAGTGGTGAGGCGGCCTGCTGCTGTTATGACCTAAAATCTGGAATAGCTTGCCGATAGGAATTCACCAGGGTAATACAGTGGAGCACTTTAAAACACTGCTGAAAACTCATTAGTTTAACATGGCTTTCACATAGCTTCATTTTAGTTAAATCCTGATGCTCTGTATATTCAATTAATTGTCATTATTATTCATGGTGGCTCCAAAATCCATACTAACCCCTACGTTCTCTTCTGTTCTTTTTTAACAGAACTGCGCCACCACCTAAGCAAAGCACTGTGATGTCCCTACATTGATGGATTAAAGGCCAGAAGTCCATTTGACCATCATCATCATAGTCTTCCATGTGAACCCTGAATACAATGAGGACTGATTGAGGTCATTTATGTTAGGCAGAATGCCTAGGGGGCTGGGCGGTCTCGTGGCCTGGAACCCCTGCAGATTTTTTTTTCTCCTGCCATCTGGAGTTTTTTTTTTGTTTTTTTCTGTCCTCCCTGGCCATCGGACCTTACTTTTATTCTATGTTAATTAGTGTTCCCTAATTTTAGTTATTTATTCTGTCTTTTTTTGTCTTTCTTGATCATGTAAAGCACTTTGAGCTACATTGTTTGACAATAAGATACCAAGAAGGCATGATACACCAGCTTTTGTGTGTCAGCTTTTATGCCTCCAGATCAGAGAATTTCCAGAACCATTGTCTCAAAACACCACTCACATTTATAGTTATTCCCAGTTTCAAACAAAAACTAACAGCGGCAGATTTGGGGGTGGGGTGTATCGTGATTGTGACTGAGAGAAAAAAAGTGTAAAAAAACACTAGTGATCAGTTACCAAGGTAAATTTACACCTCCACAAGTAATAACGGAGCACTTCCACAGCCCTTTAATTTCCAAATACTCTTTCTCAATGGCTGAGTAATTACGCTCTCTGGGAAGCAATTTTCTACTCAAATACTTGATGGGATGCTCCTCATTATTGAACATAGTACATATATATATTGTAACACATGAGTCACTCTCTTCCACCCCAAAACACGAGGCTGAGTCTCAGTACTTCAGCAAAACCAGCTTTATTCACCTTGAAACAGGAACAGCACGGTTATTTATTGTAGCGGGATCTACCACTCTTCTATACACAGACACAGCAGTCAGGCAGGGTTGTGGTCAGGTTAGTTGCCAAGTAATTCTGTTCCCTGCATGTATAATGTTCCTTGCATTACCCAGCGACAACAGGTGCTTATGGTGGAATCGGCTTGGAGTTGCTTCCGTGGCGATTCCCAAAAGAATTTATAAACCTCACATTGCCCCCCTCAGCTTTGTCCACACCAGTCTGGGGGACCATTGCAGCTGTGACCAGGACAGTGACAATTGTGGCACTCCTTTAAAAAATTAATATGCAAAATTTGTACGGGTTTCCGTCACCTCGGAACTCTGACTTTATAATTCACTGGGGACATATGCTCTTGTATCACTATCTTCCCTTGCCATTCGGCCCGAAATTTATGTGGATTGGACGGCACAATACCAGCATGCGATCCCCTTTCTTAAACTTGATGAGTTTACTTGTCTTGTCATAATTACATACCTCCTGCTTGTGCTGCTGATGTTCTACTGCAATAGAGAACAATCTGGCAACCTGTTCTTGCAGCGAAACGAATTGTTCGACAAACCTCCCCTCATAGGTGGTCTCATGAGTCCCCACACATTCTTCCCAAAACATGTCCAACACCATGCAAGGTTGGCGGCCAAATGATAGTTTAGAAGGGTTCACCCCAATGGATGCTTGCGGGGCCTTCCAGACAGTAAACAGGAGGAAAAGCACTACCATATCCCAAGAGATTGGAGGTTGAGCCAACCGCCAAAAAATCTGTTTTAGGGTTTTATTAAACCGCTCAGTCAGGCTCTTGGTCTACGGATGATAAACCGTGGAGTGTAATTGCTAAAATTTCGCATAGCTGCTTCATGATACAAGACATAAAGGGTGTGCCCTGATCAGTGAGAATTTTGCAAGGTATACCAATACGTGTGAACATATCTCAGAGTGTTTTTGCAATAATCCAGGTGCCCACCTGCTGCAGCACTGCTACTTCTGGGTATCTTGTGACGTAATTGATTTACACAAGCATATACTGAAAGCCAGTTTTACTCCTGGGAAGCGGTCCAACAATATCTAATCTCACCCTCTCAAAGGGGACGTCTAAAATAGGCATCTGTACAAGGGCTGTCATGGCAGGTCTGTGAGCAGAAACTAGTTGGGACAGGCCTTATAAAATTGCTCCAAATCCCGATCCATATTCACCTAATAAAAGCGTTCTGAAATGTGTTCCCTCGTCTTTTCCATGCCGAGGTGAGCCCTCAAAATGTGACTGTTAGCAAGTTTTAAAACCTTCTCCCTGTGCTCACTTGGTACTACCAACTGCTCGATACATCTGTCACCCATGCAATCAGAAATAACCCGATACAGAAAATCATCCTTAAGTAAAAAATGTGTTTTAAAATTCAGATCCTCTCTCTCCAGATAATAAGAGTCATTTGCAACGTGGGCTTGTCTGAATGCAAAATACAAGTTGTTTTCAACTCGTTGGAGGGAAGCAAACTCCACCTGGATGGCACTCTCTGCTTCCTCCGTGTTCGATGCAGAATCACACTCGCCTCCCACTGCTACTGTGTACGATGCAACATCGTGCTCACTTCTCACTGCTACTTCATTTTCGTCCGGGTCTGTATTGAGTGTCCGGTCTGGGGAGGCTATTGGTGCATGCAATGACTTGGAAAAGTTTGCTAGCTGTTCCAGGTCTTCACTTGAGGGGGTGCGTGGACACTTGCTGAGTCCTTGGTTGCAGCACTTCAGGCTACCGGAACAAGGTCAAGGAGTTCCTGGAGCACTTCTGGTTGCCCTATCAATGGTGGCTGCCTCATTCCATTAACAGAGCCAGAGTTGGGAGGAAGCGGACAAAGCTTGAAGGAGGAGTGGAGGTGAATGAAAGAGAGGGAAAGAAAAGAGAGAGAAAAGGATTGTGTTGAATTGTGCTTGGTACTGTGCTGTTTAAGGTCGGAAACAAGGGAAAAGCACTATCCCACTGAAATAAAGACTCCATTGTGTTGGGACTTGGGCCTCTGTCTGTTGTGTCAGGTGTTTGGGGAGATGTGAGACCCCAGTGTCCACAATATGTACAAAAATATTTACAAAGCCATCAACAAAAACAAATTCTCCTTCAATAGCTCAGCAGTGCTTAACCCTACCTCACCTTTAGGTCCACTGATAACCCCTTCTTCTTCTGGTATGGAGTGTGAATCAGCATGTTTTCATTACTATAATCTCTCACTCAACTTAGTTTCCCTATCCTGTAAGGTGAACTGTTTAGAACAGTGTGACCAAATCTGAGTCTTGTTATCAATCTTTCATCATTTCTGTTTCTCCCTGTACATCTCATTTCCTATTAACTCTGTAATACCATTGTCCCTTCCTTTCTTCCACCCATTGTTTTTGCCACCTTTCCTTCATCATTTGTTTAACAATACCTGTCACTTCAGGTTTACTCAAACCAACTACTAACTATATTTGTTTATATTTTGTGGCTTATTTTTCAATTTGATCTGTTGTTTTATTACCTCTAATACCAATATGAGCTGGTATCCATAAAAAGATTATACTAAGACCCATCATTTGAATTCTGCACAATGTTAGTTGAATATCAATCAAAATATCTGTCCTACTCTCAGAAGCCCTAAACGTTAAGCTATATAGGGTTGAACTGGGATCTGAACAAAGTATCGATCTTATTGGACCAGCCTCCTCAAAAAATAGTACTGATAATAGTAATGAAATCATTTCTCATGCATAGATCGATAACCCATCACTGACCCTTTTACCCATTTGTAAATGGAACTCCAGAACAATGACCACTACTGTCATTTTATTGTCTGAATCTTTAGATGAATCTTTATAAATCTGTACGTAGCTGTGATATTTGTCAATCTATTTCTGTATAGTATATGCACTGAAATTAAATTATTTATCCTTGTTCTTTTTGTCTAAATGTGTGAAATCTACAATCATGTCTGGAAGTATCCAAGGTTGTAGTACAGGTAATGGTATTGTTGGACTAATGTCTAATTTCTCTATTGTAAGTTCTTTTGCTTTTTGCACCACTTCCTATCCAAAACTTTTCATTTTCTTCCTCTCCTTGTCTCAACGAGGTTTCAATATTTCTTTAGTTGGATGATCTTGACTATGTCCCTGTAAACTAACCCAGTAATTCATTTTCTGTTGTTCTCTTCCAGTTTTTAGAGGTACTATTCCCGTTTCCACTTGCATTGCTGTTGTCTGTGTTATCTTAAAGGCTTCAGTGCATAATCTCAAAATTTGATATTGAATATGGTCTAGTTTTTTTACATGTTGTATCAGAAGCTGTGTTGTATACCATACAACTATGATCTATTATTTGTCTAATTAATCTAGTGTACATTGCTTTTCTGCTCTGCTCCCCATTCAGTTTACACTAAACTAAACTAAACTCATTGTATTAATTATTTTCTTACACTTGTCCACAATTTTCTGTAGATATACATTCCATGTATCGCTTTCATCATACTACATACCTAAAAATGTGAAGTTCTCCACTGTCTCTAATTCCTCATTTTAGAACTTTAGTTTTACCATATTACCAATTCTTTTCCTTGTAAATATCACTTTTGTTTATTTCACTGAAAATTTGAAACCCCATTTGTAAGACCACTCTTCCACCTGTACAATAGTCTCCTGCATTGTCCTTAAAACAAATTTATACCAATCCAGGTGGTTTGTCATGTGGTGGATGTGGCAACACATTAACAGCGCATGCTCCCAACCTTACACTACAACCTTACTTAAATTCAATATTTTGCTTCCTCCTCTAAATTGCCCTGTCATCTGCAAAAAGGGATAATCCCATTTGGAGAACAATAGCAGACTAATGACACTTGAGGATTTCCATTTTCTACAGCACATTTTCCAGAGTACTTATTTTCTATTTTAACCTGTATTTGTCTTCCATGCAAAAAATCCTTGATCCATCTAAACATCCAACCTTTTATATCTAATTTACAGGGTTTGATTAACAACCCTTCCCTTCACATCGTATCATTATCCTTTTCTATATCAAAGAAAACAACCATTGTGCTTTCCTTTTTCTGTGCCCTCCTAATCTCATGTTCCAAATGTAACACTAAATCCATTGTGTTTCTACCTCTCCTATTTTCACTTTGATATCTGGAAAATCAAACTTTCTTTTCAATATAATATTAACCTTTCATTTATTATTCTTTCTATTACTTTACATATGTTGGATGTTAAAACATTTGGCCTATAATTTCCTGGATTCATACAGTCTCTTCCTGGTTTTCATATTAGCACTATAACAGACTCTTTCCAACTTCTTGGTAAACTCCCTTCTTCCCATACCCAATTGTACAGTTCAAGTTAAACTTTTTTGGAGGAATAACTAAGATGGCTTATCATTATATATCTTGTTCATGCCTGGTGCTGATGTTTTAGTTTTTTTAAGGGCAAAGTTCACTTCCATTATTGTGAATGGAACATTCAACAAATCATCAGAGTCTCCCTCATGCTGCAATAATTTTTCATTCTCTTTTACCGTAAGCTCTCTTCCTCTTTTTCCCTTCCCCACTAATACAGTAAACCCTCACTATATCGCGCTTCGACTTTCGCGGCTTTACTCTATCGCGGATTTATGTAAGCATATCTAAATACATATCACGGATTTTTCACTGGTTCGCGGATTTCTGGGGATAATGGGTCTTTTAATTTATGGTACACGCTTCCTCAGTTTGTTTGCCCAGTTGATTTCAAACAAGGGACGCTATTGGCGGATGGCTGAGAAGCTACCCAATCAGAGCACGTATTACATATTAAATAAAACTCCTCAATGATATACGTTCGCACATTTCAAAGCTCTAACAGCCCGTATTGATTTTTGATTGTTTGCTTTTCTCTGTGTCTGACGGAGGGGGTGTAAGCAGAGGGGCTGTTTGCACAGAGGCTGTTTGCTTAGAAGATACGGACGCTCGTCTAAAAATGCTGAAAAGACTACCTTCACATTGATCCCTTCACTGCGGCGGCTTTATCGCAGTGCTTCGTTTACTTAAAAGCACAACGGCCCTATTGATTTTTGTTTACTTTTCTCTCTCTCTGATAGTCTATGCTCCTGACGGCGCTCGTTTGAAGAGAAGATATGCTTGCATTCTTTTAATTGTGAGAAAGAACTGTCATCTCTGTCTTGTCATGGAGCACAGTTTAAACGTTTGACTAAAGGGTGTTATTTCATGTCTAGAGGGCTCTAATAATGTTAAAATCGTATTTAGAAAGTAGTAAACAGGTTTTCTATGCTCTAACTGCGAAAATATTTATAAATAAAGATTTATAAATAAAGGATCCTACTTCGTGGAAATTCATTTATCTGTCTGGAACGGATTAACCACGATTAACAAGGGTTTACTGTATAACTGTGCATAGAATATTTATAAACAGTGTGGGAGAGTTTCTAAGGGCTTAAAATATATAAAAATAACCATACAAACATATGATTTCTAACTTCACAGATTTTCACCTATCGCGGGGGGGGGGTCTGGAACGCAACCCCCGCGATCGAGGAGGGATTACTGTATTATTAGGGCTGTGAACTTTAGCAAAGTTTTTTGCTAAAATCTATGCTTTCTCCTCTTCACTTGCTATACAGTAAGTTCACCATTCTTTAAAACTGGAAACCAGTACTCTCTTATGATTCCATTCATTCTTTTAACACTAGAATTACCAGAGCCTATGGAAAAACTTGTAGATCCGTCCCACCTTAAATCGCTTTGCACCTCTCCGTCAGCGTCTTTTGTCCTGTAAATGTGTCGATAAGCAGAAAACAGCAAGCAGCCTGCTATCACATCCCCCACCCTGCACAATTTTCTCAGCTCAAGTCTGTTTACCTGCGTGTCAGTTGCTTAGAATTGTATAGAGTGAGAAGTCAAGCAAAATGACACCTTTTATAAATACTATATCATTATTTGGAACGCTTACATTTCATGTGTGTTCCGTGTCTACAACGATCTATGTAAACACATCGTTAAAACAGAAATGTTTTTCAAGTTTTAGTAATAATTGACAAAATGTAGACATGAAGTGTATAATGAGTGAAGCCTGAATTCCAAATATCAAAGAAACACTTTCACAAAAGGTACAAATGTAACAGAACAAGTGGACATCTATTCAAGAATATAACTGCAGAAAAACAACCCGCATTAGGGTGCGACATTGACACGTACTTGCTAAAACCGCTTCAGTGGCACAACAGTATCAACTGTTGACTGGTAATCAAAACTTCACAGGTTTGACCCCGGACGAGTCCATTTTGAGAAGTGTGCTGCTCTTAGTTTTACTATTTTAGAATAAAAACATACATTTGATTTCAGCCTGTAACAACTGTTGTAAATTTATGATACTTGTAAAGGTTAGCTTGTTTTATTTTTTTTTATTCAGTTTTGTTCTCTCAGTCGCGTTCACGATAACAACCCGCATTTGACACTGCTGTTTTCACATAGATGCGCTATAACAGAGGTGAACTCTGATGATGACGACGGTTCTACATCGGAGCAAGAATGCACGCCGCACTTTTTCCATCACTGTATTTTGTATATGTACATGGGAAGCTCTGCACTCTACTTGTGACTCTACGCTGTAGGACGTAAGTAAATAATTAAAGGTAAATAGGTAAATAACATTTGACCTGGCTCTTACATACAAAGTACATCGACGGCAGCTTCCACCTGCAGCTATAGACTCTTAAGTACGCAAGCGACTCTCCACGCTAGTGTTTAGATCTGAATGGTGCATGTGCCCCAAAAAATAGTCAAACTGCATTCTTGTACCATTTCTTGCATACTAAAGTGTCAGTAGGCACTTTTCGTGGCATTTCACGTATTTTTTGAGCACGCCCGTGTCGATCAAACACAGGAAGCTCTGCAGTCTACTTGTGACTTTACGCTGTAGAAAGTAAGTAAATAACTCAAGGTAAATAACATTCAATCTGGCTTTTATGTAAGTAACATATAAATGTTAATGTTTTGGACACATGCATCGTCCAGATCACTAGCGTGGAGAGTCGCTCGCGTACTGAAGAGTCTATAGCTGAAGGTGGAAGCTGCCGTCACTTTACTTTGTATGTAAGAGCCAGATCGAATGTTATTTACATATTTACCTTTATTTATTTACTTACTTCCTACAGCATAAAGTCACAAGTAGAGTGCAGAGCTTCCCATGTACATATACAAAGTACAGCGATGGCAAAAGTGTGAAGTCGTCATCATCTGAGTACCCCTCTGTTATAGCGCGTCTTTATGTGAAAACAGCAGTGTCAAATGCGAGGGGGGGTGGAATCGTGAACGCAACTGAGAGAATAAAACTGAATAAAAAAAACCAAATCTAACCTTTACAAATATCATAAATTTACACCGACTGTTACAGACTGGAATCAAATGTATGTTTTTATTCTAAAATAGTAAGAATAAGAGCAGCACACTTCTCAAAACGGAGTCGTTCGGGGTCAAATCCATGAAGTTTTGATTACCAAGCAACAGTTGTTACCATTGCGCCACCAAAGCAGTCGTATCCAAAGTGTGTCAATGTCGCACTCTAAAGCGGGTTCTTTTTCTGCAGTTATATTCTTGAATGGAAGTGCACTTGTTCTGTTATATTTGTACCTTTTGTGAAAGTGTTTACTTGATATTTGGACTTCAGGCTTCACATATTATACACTTCATGTCTACATTTTGTCAATTATTACTAAAACATGAAAAACGTTTGTGTTTTAATGATGTGTTTACATAGATTGTTGTAGACACTGAACACACATGAAATGCATGTGTTCCAAATAACGATATAGTATTTATAAAAGGTGTCATTTTACTTGACTTGATTTTGCTTAACTCACTCTATACAATTTTAAGCAACTGACACACAGGTAAACAGACTTAAGCTGAGAAAAACTGGATTCGTGTTGGCCTTTGACTTGCTAAAACTTGTATTATAATATGGCCAGCTAGGGAAAAGTTTTGGAAATTGTGTCACACCCTAGTTGCCACAATAATTATAAGGTTTATTACAACAATTATCTAAATTTATATCAGATGCAGTTGCATGTAAGCAGCTGGAAGCACAAATGATATAAATGTTCCTAAACAAATTGACCTAATTTTAGGAAGAACACGAACATGTGCAATGAGAATTGCTGCCCAAATCAGATCTGCACAATTACTTCATTGGAGGCTTTGTTGTAAAAGTGGAGAAATGTAGTTCATAGGTTTTAAATGACTTTGAAAATATAAATATAATTAGCAAGTTCATTCGGACATGCTTGATGCAAGCTGCACAAAAAATACAGAGAATATGCTAATTTAATATTTATTTAATGAGTGGATAAGAAAATGGACTTGTTCACATAGAACTATCCATCCAACCATCCATTTTCTTAACTTGCTTATTCAGTGCAGGGTAACAGGGAAGCTGGAAACTTTGGGCAGAATACAGAAGCAAGACACAGATGGGCCACACTCACAAATCCATCCTTGGTCCATCCATAGTACAGAAACTGCATTAATCAAAATAACTAACGATCTTCTCATGGCAGCAGACTTCGGCTTACTCTCTATCCTCATACTACTTGATTTGAGTGCGGCTTTTGACTCCATTTCTCATTCCATTCTTCTCAATAGACTATCTTCCATTGGTGTCACCCACAATGTCTATAACTGGTTCACATCCTACCTTTCTGGCCGCTCCCAATTCATACAGCTCAAATCATTTTCATCTCACTCTGTATCTGTTACCTCAGGAGTGCCTCAAGGCTCTGTCCTGGGCCCCCTTCTGTTCACCATCTATCTCCTTCCTCTGGGCAATATTTTCAGGAAATATAATATCCATTTCCACTGTTATGCAGATGACACCCAGCTTTATTTTTCAACTTCACCCACAATCACCCTACCACCTACCACCCTTACTGACTGTCTGGCCGAAATCAAAAACTGGTTTACATTTAATTTTCTTAAACTCAACAGTGATAAAACAGAGATCCTTCTTATTGGTACAAAATCCACATTATCCAAATCCCATAACTTCCCTATTATAATTGATAACTGTACTTTATCCCCCTCCTCTCAGGCCAAAAGTCTTGGTGTCATCTTGGATAATAACCTCTCCTTTATTTCACACATCAATACTATTACACGAGCTGCCTACTTCCACCTACGTAATATCAACCGTCTCCGCCCCTCTCTCACCCCCCACTCTGCTGCAGTTCTTGTTCATAGCCTTGTCACCTCTCGCCTTGACTATTGTAACTCTCTTCTTTTTGGTCTCCCTCAAAAAACTCTTCACAAACTTCAATTAGTCCAGAACTCAGCCGCCCGTATTATCACGAGATCTCCTTCTACTCACCACATCACTCCTGTTCTGCATCAACTTCACTGGCTCCCTGTCAAGTTCCGCATCGAGTTTAAAATCCTTCTGCTAACCTTTAAAGCTATTCATGATTTAGCCCCCCCATACCTGTCTAACCTTCTCCACATTGTCACCCCTTCCCGTACTCTTAGATCATCCTCCTCAATTAAATTGACTGTTCCTTCCGCTCGTCTTTCCACAATGGGGAACAGAGCTTTCAGTCGTTCTGCCCCCCGACTTTGGAATGCACTGCCTCCTGAGATTAGAAACATTAATTCATTCTCTCTGTTTAAGTCTTCAGTTAAAGCTCATCTTTTTAAACTTGCCTTCTCTATGTAAACACTGTACTGTATTGTGTGTTGTGTAAAGTGTACGGTGTCCTTGAGTGTTTGAAAGGCGCCTATAAATAAAATGTATTATTATTATTATTATTATTATCTAGTGCTATGTATGTGGCTCAGTCCAGGGTCCAAGGTTGTAGAGAATGTGGTGTATGCTCAAACCCGTAGAAGAGGAATTTTAAGAATATTCACACATGCTAGATTACTGTAATGCACTCTTCTCAGGACTACCCAAAAAAGATATCAATCGATTGCAACTAGTGCAGAATGCAGCTGCTAGAATCCTAACTAGGAAAAGAAAATCCGATGTCACTACACTGGTTACCTGTGAAATTCAGAATTGACTTTAAAATACAGCTTATGGTTTACAAAGCCAAATAACCTCGCTCCATCTTATATTTCGGAATGTCTGACATCTTACATTCCAAATCGTAACCTTAGATCTTCAAATGAGTGTATGTTTAGAATTCCAAGAGCTAAACTTAAAAGAAATGGCGAGGCGGCTTTCTGCTGTTATGCACATAAAATCTGGAATAGCTTGCCAATAGGAATTCGTCATGCTAATAGAGTGGAGCACTTTAAAAACTGCTAGAAACACATTACATTAACATGGCTTTCTCATAGCTTCATTTTAGTTTAATCCTGATGCTCTGTATATTCAATTAATTATTATTACTATTCATAGTGGCTCCAAAATCCATACTAACCCCTACTCTCTCTTCTGTTCTTTTTCCAGTTTTCTGTGGTGGCAATCTGCACAACCACCACTTAATCAAAGCACCATGATGTCCCTACGTTGATGGATTAAAGGCCAGAAGTCCACATGACTGTCATCATCAAGTCCTTCCATGAGAACCCTGAATACAATGAGGACTGATCATTTATGTTAGGTAGAATGCCTAGTGGAGGCTGGACGGTCTCATGGCCTGGAACCACTGCAGATTTTATTTTTTCTCCAGCCATCTGGAGTTTTTTTTTGTTTTTCTTTCCTCCCTGACCATTGGACCTTACTTTTATTCTATGTTAATTAGTGTTCTCTTATTTTAATTCTTTGTCTTTTTTTCTCTTTCTTCATGTAAAGCACGTTGAGCTACATTATTTGTATGAAAACGTGCTATATAAATAATGGTTGTTGTTGTTGTTAATTATTATTTGCTTTAGTGCAGTGTTTTATTCAAATCTGCCCTCTGCACAGGATGATATTTAGTGTGGTGTTGCCTAGAAAAACAAATGGCTATAATCACACTCTTTGTGCTTCTCATACACGATGCTTGGATTTACCAGTGTTATTTAAACTATAATATTCAGTTTGAAACTTTATTTTAATCCAAGCAAGATTGTATTGGTATTTATTTCTTTTTTTTATTTAATTTTGGTTTTGTTAAAATATGACTTGCTATTTAGACAGCATTTGCTAAACTGTGCTTATCCCATCACAAGTTAACAATGGTGTGAAATCCATGAGAGAAGCCAAGTCTTTAGTATGCATCGATATACTTACGGAATGTTTATATTTCTGCATGTGTCATGTACGAAAAATTTTCTTTGTTCTTTTCTCTGAAACTAAATCTTCATGTGTGAGTAAATTTACAGTGGAGATGATGAGATCATTTAATGTTTCTGTTATTTTGGGGTCAATGTAGAAATTACAAAACTAAGTTTGGCAAATTTTACTAAAGTGTACTAAGCAGTTATATGGGATAATGTAGTTTTTTGCTTTCCCAAGTGTTCTAGTTATTTAATCCTTTATTTACTAATTAGTGGATCTGATGGGGCAGCACGGTGGCGCAGTGGGTAGCGCTGCTGCCTCGCAGTTAGGAGACCCGGGTTTGCTTCCCTGCGTGGAGTTTGCATGTTCTCCCCGTATCTGCGTGGGTTTCCTCCGGGTACTCTGGTTTCCTCCCACAGTCCAAAGACATGCAGGTTAGGTGCACTGGCGATTCTAAATAGTCCCTAGTATGTGCTTGGTGTGTGTTTGTATATGTGCGTGCCCTGCGGTGGACTGGTGCCCTGCCCGGGGTTTGTTTACTGCCTTGCACCCTGTGTTGGCTGGGACCGGCTCCAGCAGACCCCCGTGACCCTGTAGTTAGGATATAGCGGGTTGGATAATGGATGGATGGATGGATCTGACACTAAAGTTGTTGCAGCCTTTCTTCATTCACTGCTGTTTGCCCATCTGCTCTGGTTGTTTTTAATTTTCACTATTAGGATACAATGAAGGGAACAAACTATACAGAAAAACAGCAAAATAATAGGAAAATAACAAATAAATATTTCTCAATGTATTATGTAAAAATCTGCTGCTTTGATAACTGCTTTTACTAAATACAGAATAAGAGAAGAGGAAAAATTGACTAGCTAAGTTAATCAGATCATTTATTAACATTGATTGTGAATCAGGTTGCAACAAAATCCTGTAGCCACAGGTCCAAGTTTGTGAATCACTGAGCTATAGTTTTCTCTCTGTGTTAATTGCTGTATGAGTTTTAAATTTATTATGCAAATTATCCTAGCCTTCATAAACTCAATCACTTGCATATTTCTTTAGTCTTGTCATAAAGAACTGAGGAGTTCACATGGCAGGGCTCCATCAGATTTGTTATAATAAAGGGCGTCAATTTGTAGAAGGAATATTCTTTCACAGCCACCATTTCAGACCATTTTCAAAGTGTGGGTAAAGCACTTAGCATCACATAAATAGGTAGACTAAGGTGTAGAACCAGCCATTAAATATTTTAATATGTTTTACATTTGACTTTGTATGCTTTCATCGGTGGGGAAAGTACCAGATTCAATCACCTGAACAGCAAATGCATCTGTGGTAATGCTAAATGAAGTAAGCCTCCTTTGGAAGAAATTTGCACTCCAAAGCCCATCATTCATTGCCATTTCTAGTTAGATTATGTTTATACTCTGCCAGAGGACATGACTCAGGTTTGAATCCTGGATGACCAGTGAGGAAGAGGTGCAGTGGGTGTTGTGTAAAGAGAAAGCTGTTCACACGTACACCTTTTAAGCACAACATTAAAACCAAGTCAAGTTGGGGAGCATGCACTGGTACAGTGCGTTGCCACACCCACTACACAGTGAAACAACTCGGATCCTGCTTGGCAACCCCCCAGGCAGACATGCAGTCCAGTCCTACCCTCCGGAAATAACCCTCCATCTGCCGCAGCCAGGTGTTACGTGTGCGACTCCTTGGCCTAGTCCAGCCACTTGGGTCTCCAACAAGATCTTATGAGCTGGATCACCCTTGGGGAAACACACCAATGCAGCTCCTCCAACAGCAGAGGAAGATGATCATCTTGCCAGAGAGACTAAACGTTCCATGCGTCCACCCATATGAGCCGCCTCAAATTGGAACCTGAGTGCTGCTGTGCAGCAGGCGATGCCTCTGCACCAGACCAGGTCCTATTTCCAACAGACCTGGCCCTATTGGCTTTCCAATGGTTTCAACTCTTCCGAGGATGCAGCTTCCAAGGGCTAACCTTAAAACCACTTGCATGATATTGTGTAGGGCCTCCTTGTATCACCAAAACAGCTCTGACTAGCTTAGACATTGACTCCCTATGACTTCTGAAGGTATCCTGTGTTATCTGGCCAAAAGACATTAGTAGCCAATTCTTTATGTCCTATAAGTTGCAAGATGGAGACCCCATGGATTGTGTTTGTTTTTCCAGAACATCCCACAGGTGCTCAACTGAACTGAGATCTGGGGAATTTATAGGCCAAGTCAACAACTTGAACTTTTTGTTATGCTCTTCAGGCCATTCCTGAACAAATTTTACAGTGTGGCAGGACACTTTTCTCTTTAAGGAGGCCAGTGCCATCAGGGAATAAGATTGCCATGAACAGGTGTATGTGGTCTGCAAAAATCTTTAGGAAGGTGGAATGTGTCAAATTAGCATCCACATGTTACAAATCCAAGGTTTCCCTGCAGAGTAACACACTGCCTCCATCGGTTTGCCTTCTTCCCATAGTGCATCCCTCAGCCATCTCTTCCCAAAGAAAATGACAAACACATGCACGCAGCTGCCCAGATAATCTAAAAGGAAAAAAAAGTGATTGATCAGACCAGGCCACCTTTGCTTTCAGTGGTGGACAGAGGTCAGCATGGAGACTCTGACTGGTTTATGGCTATGCAGCCTCATACACAGCAAAGTGAAATACACTGTTTGTTTTGACTCCATTCATACATGGCCAATATTAAGATTTTAATCAATTTGTGCTACAGTACTCTTGGATCGGACCAGATGAATTAGCTTTCATTTGCCATTTGCACTAATGAGCCTTGGCTGTCCATGACCCTGTCACTGGTTCACTGGTTCTGCTTCCTGGCATTGATGCAGGTGATGCCAACAGACTAAATAAATGAACAGAAAAGGCTACTTCAATCTTGGGAGTCAGGTTAAACTCCCTGAAGAAAGTAATAAGACAACTGCATTGCACCAAAGAGAGTTAAATAAGGTTGTTTATACCCTCAAACATCAAGCTTTATAATTAGTCACCCCATGGCCAAGGAGGTATTGTTTCTTGTTTGATGAACTTTTCTAACATACATCCAGACAGACAATGATGCTGTGTGCAAAATACTGTGCAAAAGACTGAGATCCTGTACTATGAAATTATAGCTATGCATACCATTTTCTAAGACAGCTTAATTCTGAGCAGAGTTGTGGGAAAGCTGTAGAGTAACCCAGCAAGCATAGGGTGCAAGGTAGGAATAAGCTCTAAACAGGGCATCCGTTTAATACTAATCACTTTACACTTGGTTAGTCTACTTACAGATAATTCATGTCATGTGCATTTGTACCTTGTTAGCATACCTAAGACTACTTTTGGTTAATGTATTTTTGTGTCTTTTTTGACTGCTGTTGTAATCCTGCAGTTTCCTTTGGAATTATCAATCTCTCTCTCTCTCTCTCTCTCTCTCTCTCTCTCTCTCTCTCTCTCTCTCTGATCCTGGGAAGACAGAATTCCATTTTTATAGGTTTTGATGGAAATTTTTCATTTATTTACATGATTATTTCTTTTACTTTCATTTTCTACATTAATGAGGCCAGATACCCAGAATGTTTAATGTACTTGAATGAAATTAATACTTTATCATAATTTTTTTCCAATATTCTATTCATTTTCCTCTAAGTCCTGTATTCATTTGTCTGTCTCAGTTGCATGGTATTTGTTACAGGATTCTCAGTAGCATTGTTAAAGTAAGCAATGTGCCATCTGTGGGAATGAAAATGTAATGAATTACTGCATGAGTTACAAAATACATTTCAATACATGGCACATCACAAATATTAACTCTGAATACACAAAAGAGCAGGCAAATTTTCAGCCCGACTGAAATCAGCTTATCACCTATGTATAATAAAATCCTGGGGTCTATTTCTATGTGGCTTCGACTTGCGTGTGTCTGGTCCATTCAAGCAATCAGACTTGTCAGTTTGGTTTTGCTAATGCATTTGAAAGAGAAAGTGTGAGACACAAGAATGGCAGTAAAGTTGCATGAGCATACTGAAATCACATTTTAAAGACATGAAGTATAAAAGCAAAGAGATGAGCAAAGTTCCACAAAATGACAGAATCACAGAAGCAAGCTTTACGGGAACATCCCTGAGAGGGAGCACCAGTCAAGACCGGTTTTAAGCACACAAGTACATAGAGGAAAGGTGTTGAAGGTACACATAGGGCAAGAGATATTGAGTATTTCAGATAATGTGGCTAGTATATAAATGTCCTGGGGCCTCATGTATAAACGGTGCGTACGCATAGAAATGTTGCGTAAGAACTTTTCCACGTTCAAATCGCGATGTATAAAACTTACACTTGGCGTAAAGCCACGCACTTTTCCACGGTACCTCACGCCTTGTCATACGCAAGTTCTCCGCTCGGTTTTGCAGACTGGCGGCACCCAGCGTCAAAGCAATGGTACTGATACTGTGTGGTTACTCATTATTTTCCTGACGCGGCTTTATAAATACACTGAAACTAACCGCATATTGTTTATTAGTGTAACGCATCTGATTGTAATTAACTTGTAACAATATAATGGTCCAGGGAACAGCCATAGTATTCCAAATACCATAACTGCTTTAGTGTTGTTACTCTCACTTCTCCTTCTTCTTCTTCTTCTTCTTCTTCTTCTTCTTCTTTCAGCTCCTCCCGTTAGGAGTTGCCACAGCGGATCATCTTTTTCCATATTACTCTCACTGCACCACTCAGAGTATTTATATCACTGTATCTGAGTGTGAATCACAGCAGCAGCTGATCGGAAAGAGAATTATCGGTATACAGTTTCATGGACACGCTGTCTCAGCCACTGCAAAACGTTTTAAAGCCTTTCCTGTACAGACCTCGCGGTTCAGAAACAGTTTCATCCCAAGAACTTTAAATGCACTCAATCAATTGCACCTTGTAGAACTGTTTGTACTTATAAGTACAATCACCCCACTGTAAACTTGCACTATAGTTATAATATCACACAACCTGAGCCACTTTATAAAGCTTGTATTTACATATGATGACGATATCATATTTAAGGTGAAATGCAGCAAAATATGTTTATGAAATTATACAGATAAAACTTTAACTTCATTTAAATAATCTATATTATTCACTGGGAGTGTCATTAAGGATAGAATAATTAAACATGTACTACGAAGATATTTCAATGTTCCTTAAACGTTTTGAAGAATAGGCACTAAGCTTACAGATGGCTTAACTTCTATTACAGAGCTGATTGTGTGGCGATCGGTTACTTGGGGAAAGAAAAGCACTGACTGCAGTGACGGCTACGCCAATATATATTGAATATAAACAGAAAGAGAAAATAACAACACAGCTAAAAATGCAGCAACAAATTTCGGCAAAAGTTAAATGCTTGTGTCATGAGCACGAGGCGGCTATGCAGTGCCTGCAACGGACGTGGCCATCCACCATGCATAAGCTACCTTACTGACATTGGCGGGCGAAGGAGCCACCGATTCATCCTCTGCCCAGTGCCACCACAAGCCTAGAGCCGCCCCTGAGTACTGCAGCAATAAATTATTTCATCGAAGTGAAACACATGTTTAATAACGTGCTTTAACTCCTATTATCATGAAAATGATATCATCTATACATCTCAGTATTTTAGTTATTCAGAGAGCTGTAATATCACAAATGTAATGGATTATGTGTCCAGTTGGAGGAAGAGAGCCAGTTTAAAAAGCAAGTAGTGATTCACACACATAGGCACATAGAAGATCAAATACAAAACAAAGCATTTAACGTGCTACTTTAATTACGATGTGATTTGAGAAACTGGTTAATTAAACGATTTTAAGATGAAGTTTATGATGTTCTACTTTAATGACAAAATAAACTACGTGATTAAAGTGGAAATGTCGAGATTGAAGTTGACATTTCGTGGTTTTTCCCTACTGTGTGCCTTTTTTTCTCTGTACCCTAATAAGCTTTCATATGACACTCAGACAGTGGGCTACAACTCGGCTTTTCACGGCGACTTTGATATGTGACTTCTTTTTTATTTCCGGCACTGTGCGATTTTGTGAACGTGAGCTTTCAAGTTTCTCCAACACGCTATGTCACTCAATCAACTTCCTTTTGTTGATTATACCACTGTTTATTTGAACAAATAGTATGTTTTTCCTTTGGTATTCGCTGAAATTCTTATATTTTCCCCCGTACTTTTCCCATTGTCTTTTCGGCTTTTGTGCTTACGCCATGTTATAGTGCGAGTTCTACGCACGGCATTATACATGAGGCCCCTGATGAGTAAACTGCAAAATTGAAGTATGCAAAATGAACACAGTTATAATGTTAAATAAATGAATGTATTTTTTTATTCTTACACTAAAGTGAAGATGTGGTAAATACATGTGTAGCCATTTAAAATTTGTTGTATACTCTTAAGCTATGGATTTTTACATGGAAGCTACTGTGTTATGTGCAAACAGGTGTTGCTTCTGGGGCATCAGTTGCTAATGACAGGATTGCTTCATTGTCTTTGCTGTGTATCTTTCAATCCAATTAATATGTAATTTTACATCTATTCTGTCACTTTCTGTCACAAACCACAAGTTTGTTCTGGGTATTCAAGTTTATATAATGTTGTATAATTTTCTCTGAATAAATGTGATTATTATCACAGTACAAAAATGTAATACTTTTTATAAACCATTAAAAAGGAACCATTAAAAAGGAACCATTAAAATATCAAGTAAAAGTTTACTTATTACCAATCTAGAGAAATTAATA
The DNA here is from genome assembly GCF_016835505.1 of Polypterus senegalus. Taxonomy (NCBI): domain Eukaryota; kingdom Metazoa; phylum Chordata; class Cladistia; order Polypteriformes; family Polypteridae; genus Polypterus; species Polypterus senegalus. Next base: position 51,869,757 of record NC_053163.1, read on the forward strand.
ATAATTTAAATACTGTATATGCTTAAAGTGTAGTTCCTTAAACTATTACTGTAATGTAATTTCTTTGTAAACTGTAACATTAAAAAAATCTTGTTACCGTATATACTCACATATAAATCGGGTCTTGAAACCTGAAAAATCGATCATAAAATCAAACCCTGACTTATACACCCATTTAAAAATGAGACACTTCAATTTTTTTTTAATATATCTTCTTGCCTCCTCCAATCTCACATAAGTTTCTCAGATACTGAATTTTGTTGCAGCAGCGCAGTTACCAATTTCTTATGCTACTTCAACAACTTTTAATTTAAAACCAGTTTCATATTTTCTTCTGATTGAATGCTCCATCATAGATAAGGGATGCTCTTACGATAAAGGTGTATGAGGGTGTGAAAAAACACAGATCATTTAAAATGTTGCTTCAGAATAGTTTGGGTATTACTGCGTGGTCACGTATGCACAATACATAGAAAAAAAAATGCAGTGTGCTCTGTGGTTCTCTCTTAGGTGGGTATTAGTATATCATAATCTCTTGGACCAATAGCGTGAGTTTTCTGAATTCGACTTATAAGACCGGCATTATAAAATACCATAAATTATATGGTAAAATAAAGTCCTGACTTATCCACAGGAGAACTTATCTTCAAGTATATACAGTACTATTCAACTAGAAATGTAATATTTGAACAATGTGACAGTATAGCAGCAGCAGTGAGTTTCATGTTCTGAAAGCTGGAAATTCATATTTTGGTATGGAATGTCTTTCTTTAAAAAGATTAAACTCTTTTTTTAAATACAATATTAAACCCATAAGCATTCATAATAGCAATATTTAGTTTTAGTTCACTCTTTCCGCTCCTGTTTGCTCCTAGTGATTGCTTCTTTTCTGGACATTTTTAGAAATTTGCAGTCTTGTTCCAGTCCAAATGGCTCTGTGCACATTTTTCAATTGGCATTAACATATGGTTTCAACAATCCAAATTTTAAACTGATAATACATGACTGCATTATGATTCATGATTAAAAGCACTCCTGCCAGATTAGAAAGTGATTAGAAATGGATAGTGACTACATTTTGCACATATGTAAGTGCAAATGCATTTTCTATCTATACACAATAACCTTGTCATGGAAAAAGTCAAAGAATCTTGTGGTTAGGTGACAGCAAGTAATTAGGTGCAAAAGGGTTCAACTTTAAAAAGTGAGCAATGTCGTGGCTGAGATATGACTTGAGTTGACTTGTCATTCTCCTTCACATGACAGTGATATCCTTAGAGTAATGTTAAAAGACTGAAGGTGTCTGTGGTATTTGTCATTTTTTTTCTTTTTAATGCTAGGTCATCATGGTCAGGCATTTTCATTCTGCATACAGTTTAAAAGCTGTGGTGAACTGTGCTTAGGAAACAGCAGCCACCAAACAAGTGCTTTGATTATATTGATTGTTTGTGGTATTTATTGCCCCTTTTAATGTAGTGCAGGTGCATCAAGGCATGACTGTTTCTAATGTCATTGTGTTTTGTGCACCTTAGTGTATTACTACTGATTTTATGTATACTATGTGCCAGTCATCTTTATACCTGTTACTTATATGCATTTCAGCCCCTTGCATGTCATCATTATGGCTGCATTCATGTTGTATAGGTTTCATTATAATTTCATTTAACAGATTGCTCTTTCTTTGAAAACAGATACTGAACTTTGTGAAAGGAGAGTCAAAAAAGTCAATCATTAAGTTGAATTGAAACCCACAATAGTGATCCCAACTACCAATCAGGAAGGAGTCTGCTTTATTTTAAAATAATAAGTAAGATCAAAGGAAACGGTAGCTAAAGAAACTCTTAAATGTTTGCCTGCTTTTTCCTAAATGGCAACAGCGACAACTAAACTCCAGAAACATTTTCAAGACCCCAAAATTTCTACACAGGCCAGCCCATCTCTCACAATCAATGCTGACTTTTAAAGAATACCAACACAACTGCACTACCCAATTAAAAAGCAGACCGTCAGACCTCAGGTCATTTTCTATCTATGGACAATACTTAGAGATGCGGTCTTTACTTTTTTACATGTAAGCTACAGCATAACATATCTGGCTAGCCCAAATGACAGATTTAAAATGAATCATTTTGTTCATGATGTATCAGTCTTTAATGTTTAAGTTTATTTAACCTCAATTCTGTGAACACACGCTCATGAGTTGCACTGTGTTCCGGCAAGGCAAAGAAGATTTTACTTGAAGTTTGCAATTTGTAAAAGTTGTAATGCAACATTTGCTGTAACTATATATTTTATATTATTTTCAGCAATCCCTTTCCTTTCCTTTTTTTTTCTTCAATTATATATTTATCTTATTTTTATTTTTTATCTATTTCCTTTACTTCATGTATTTAATTATAATTTCATATTGAAATTTCTTCCATTAGTTATATGTATACCTTGGCTACCAGAAAGTAACCAGCTTTATTTTTAAAAAAAAAAAAAAAACACCCTTGCTTTATTATATTTGGACTGTTTAACAGTAGAATTACCAAAGCCTATGAAAAAACTCGTAATCCCAGCCCAACCTAAATCCGTTGGCACCTCTCTGTGAGCATCGCTGGTGTTGTAAATGTGTCCATAAACAAAAGCAGCAAGCAATCTGCTTACCCATCCTCCCACTAATGCAGAAAGGGCAAAAAGTTCTCTCAGCTCAAGTCTGTTTACCTGCGTGTGTGTTGTCTGGAGCTTTATAGGGTAAATAATATATCGCGATTTGGAATACATGCATTTATTGTGTGTTTCGGGTCTACAACAATCTATGTAAACACATTGTTAAAACAGAAACGTTTTTCGTGTTTTAGTAATAATTGACTAAAGGTAGACACGAATTGTATAATGTGTGAAGCCTGAAGTCCAAAAATCAAGTAAACACTTTCACAAAAGAAACAAATATAACAGAACAATTGCACTTATATTTAAGAATATAACTGCAGAAAAAGAACTTGCATTAGGGTGCAACATTGACATGCCCTTAATACGACCGCTATGGTGGTGCAGCGGTAAGAACTGCTGACTCGTAATAAAGACATTTGTGACTCGATCCCGGACACCTCCGTTTTGAGAAGTGAGCTGCTCTCATTCTTACTATTATTGAATCAAAGCATACATTTGATTTGAGTATGTAACTGTAACAGCTGGTGTAAATTTATGGTACTTGTAAAGGTTAGCATTTTTTTAAATTATTCAATTTTATTAGCCAACCCACAGCATACCATACGCTGCATAATCAGGCCGGTTTTTTAATAATTTTTAAGCACAGGGAGAAAATGAACATTTGAAAAATCGGTAATGTAATAAATCAGCAAGAAAAGCAACATTGTAACAATGCACAGAACAAACCAACACACAATCGTCCGTGTGGCGCTCAGGTGCGGAGGGTGGAACGGGAGGAGAGGAGAAGGACGTCCACTCGCTCCCTCCGTTATGCTAGTCTGCTGATTTCTTGTCCAGTATGCACTACGTGGTCATGTGCCCACCTCCAACTTGTCACTCGACTCGTTGTCATCTTTGTACAGTCCAGATGCACCTGTGACTCACGTAGATTTTTCATTGCTCTGTACGGTTTTGGCTGCCTTTCTATATATAATCCACCAAGACACCCGACCACGGTAGCAGCAAGGTGGGAGGGGGGTGTGTACAAAGTGCAGGAGCATCTAAAAAGACGCACGTTTGTTGCGGATGCAAATTGCTGTATGTAGCGTGTAAACCAGTTTGCTATGGTGCACGCGGTCGTGCGTTGTAACCGAAAACTCAGTTTTTAAACACTGCTAACTTCATTGTGTATACGACTGTATGTGAATGAAAAGATGCAACTTTGGAGAGGGCAACATACAATACAGTGTTTTACACGCTGCATACAGCAATTCACATTCGCGACAAATTGTTTTACACGCTACATACAGCGATTTACATCCGTGACAAACATGCCTTTTCTTAGATAGTCCTGTCGCGTCCACCCTCGTTCTCGAAGCATACACACCGCCTGGTCATGTGGTGCCTCTGTGTGAACCGGTCAGGCACAGAGAAGGTCAGCTACCGAGAGAGCGTCTCGACTGTTGCAGGGCCTGCATTGGTGAAGCAAGTGAGACGGTAATGAAACGGAGGCACAAGGCTTATTGGTTTTTAAAGACTGCCTCCTTCATTGGGTTTTAACCAATGCACGGAACGAACCAACACACAATCGTCCGTGCGGCACTCAGGCGCGGAGGGTGGAACGGGAGGAGAGGAGAAGGACGTAAACTCCGCTCCCTCTGTCATGGTAGTCTGCTGATTTCTCGTTCAGTATACACTGCCTGCTCATGTGCCCACCTCCAATTCGTCGCTCGAGTCTTGTCGTCTTTGCACAGTCCAGATGCACCTGTGACTCACGTAGACTTTTCATTGCTCTGTGCGGTTTTGGCTGCCTTTCTATATATAATCCACCAAGACACCTGACCACGGTGGTAGCGAGGTGGGAAGAGTGTGTACAAAGTGCAGGAGCATCTAAGAAGACGCATGTTTGTCATGGATGCAAATTGCTGTATGTAGCGTGTAAAACAGTTTGCTATGGTGCATGCGGTCGTGCGTCTTAACCGAAAACTCGTTTTTTAAAGACTGCTCACTGCATTGTGTTTTAACCTCAGTTGTACTGGAATGTTTTAAGGATCCCATGGGATACCCCTCGCAAACAGTTTTACACGCTGCATATGACGATTCACCTCTGCGAGAAACATGCCTCTATGAGCAGTCAACGTGGGTCGGAGCTGCATGTGACCTCTACAACAGATGAATATAAATGACGCCGGTTTTTCTGTGTCGTCGCTTCCGAGTTGGTGGGTGTGGCTCTGTGAGTTGTTGTCGTATTCAATGATCTTGGAGTTGGTGGCCGTGGCTCCTTCCTGCGTGCGCCATAGGTGTCTCACTTGTCAGCAGCTTAGTGAATCCCTTCCGGCGTGCTTTCCATGGTTGTCTTGCCTTAGTGTATTATATATATAAATTCTCTCAGTCACATTCATGCTCGCCCCGATCTGACACTGCTGTTTTCAAATAAAGACGTGCTATAGCAGAGGTGAACTCAGATGAAGAGAAGGGTTCTACATCATAGAAAGAGAACAGAAGCCCTCCCCACAAGAAACATCCACTCAGATATAAGAACAACATAGCTGCACCAGGCATAAAGGAGAAAGGTTGGGCATAATCCTGCCAGTCAACCTGCCCCACATCTGTCCTTCAATAAACAGCATGGCTTACAGAGCTCACCAAGGTATCGTGCAAAGTTTTGTTTGTGATTATTTTTTGTAAGAAAACCATGTATATGTTACTTATATAAAAACCAGATTGAATGTTATTTACTTCTCTTCCTGTTTCAAAGCATCCCGATATACACTGCATGGCCAAAAAAAAAGTCACACACTCTAATATTTCATTGGACCGCCTTTAGCTTTAATTACGGCATGCATTCGCTGTGGCATTGTTCCAATAAGCTTCTGCAATGTCACAAGATTTAGTTCCATCCAGTGTTGCATTAATTTTTCACCAAGATCTTGCATTGATGATGGTAGAGTCTGACCGCTGTGCAAAGCCTTCTCCAGCACATCCCAAAGATTCTCAATGGGGTTAAGGTCTGGACTCTGTGGTGGCCAATCCATGTGTCAAAATGATGTCTCATGCTCCCTGAACCACTCTTTCACAATTTGAGCCCGATGAATCCTGGCATTGTCATTTTGGAATATGCCCGTGCCATCAGGGAAGAAAAAATCCATTGATGGAATAACCTGGTCGTTCAGTATATTCAGGTAGTCAGCTGACCTCATTCTTGAACACATACTATTGCTGATCCTAGACCTGACCAACTGCAGCAACCCCAGATCATAGCACTTCCCCCACAGGCTTGTACAGTAGGCACTAGGCATGATGGGTGCATCACTTCATCTGCCTCTCTTCTTACCATGATGCGCCCATCACTCTGGAACAGGGTAAATCTGGACTTATCAAACTACATGACCTTCTTCCATTGCTCCAGATTTCAATCTTTATGCTCCCTAGCAAATTGAAGCTTTTTTTTACGGTTTGCCTCACTGATTAGTGGTTTTCTTACGGCTACACAGCTGTTCAGTCCTAATCCCATGAGTTCCCTTCGCATTGTGCATGTGGAAATTCTCTTACTTTCACTATTAAACATAGACCAAAGTTCTACTGTTGTTTTTCTTTGATTTGATTTCACCAAATGTTTAAGTGATTGCCGATCACGATCATTCAGGATTTTTTTCCGGCCACATTTCTTCCTCGAAGACGATGGGTCCCCACTATCCTTCCAGTTTTTAATAATGCTTTGGACAGTTCTTAACTCAATTTTAGTAGTTTCTGCAATCTCCTTAGATGTTTTCTCTGCTTGATGCATGCCAATGATTTGACCCTTCTCAAACAGACTAACATCTTTTCCATGACCGGTAGATGTGTCTTTCGGCATGGTTGTTTAAGAAATGAGAAGCAACTCATTGCACCAGTTGGGGTTAAATAACTTGTTGCCAGCTGAAAGATAATCGCCCATGCAGTAATTATCCAATAGGAGGCTCGTACCTATTTGCTTGGTTAAATCCAGGTGGTGAATTTCTTTTTGGCCAGGCAGTGTATATTAACCAATTTTTTTTTTTTTTTAAATTAGATTCCATCATCCACACATCCAAAGGGTAACTCTACAATGACCTAAAGTAAAAGGGGGTATGGCATTACCTAATTTTCAATTTTATTACTTAGCAGCAAATGTACAAGCTATAAAGACCTAGATATTGACCCAAATCAATGAATATGCACATGTCTGGTCTGGAATACAAATTCCATCCATCCATTGTCTAACCTGCTGAATCCGAATACAGGGTCACGGGGGTCTGCCGGAGCCAATCCCAGCCAACACAGGGCACAAGGCAGGAACCAATCCTGGGCAGGCTTGCAATACTTCTTTATATTCCCTGCTCTGCGCCCCAGCGGATACAAATTATAGTCAATACACTAATAATCCAATTGCCTATCATTTTCTCAGAACGTGGAACCAATGTAAAAGAACTTTAAGGCAGAGCTTTTATCTGTTGCACGTCTACATTACAACCACATTTTTCCACCTTCTCAGACATATTACAGTATGAACATAAATTATGTCTTTGTAGTGTACAAACAATTGTGCTTCAAATTTAAATTCTCATCGACACAATTCTTCCACTACTTTCAAGCTAGAAACTTTGCTAAATGGCACCTGCCCAATTTTACTCACCTCCCACCTAGTTCTATTCCAAAAGAAATATTGATCAGTCTAGAAGACCCAGATAGCACCTGTAAAATATACAGTATAAAAATATTTTAAAATCCCTTCCTTTCAAAGATCCCACAGTTCTTTGGCAAAATCATCTGATACTTAATATTTCAGAAAAGGAGTGTAAAGCAGCCATGCAGAAAATTCACTCTAGTTCCATATATGCAAAGCATTCATTCATTCAACTTAAAATCTTTTATCGAGTGCATTTATCTTTTTTAAAATTGTCCAAAATGTCTCCAGGGCAAGATTCAACCTGCGAACACTGCAATCTACCTCCAGCCTTACTGGCTCACATGTTCTTGGTGTGCACCAAATTAACAACATTTTTTGGACAAAAATCTTTGACTGACGTTCAGACAGCCTTGGTGTCACAGTCCCTCCTAATATACTAACAGTTGTGTTTGATGTACTCCCAGACAGGCCTAAAGTGGAAAAGGACAAACAAACTGTAATTGTCTTTACTTCACTACTAGCACATAGACTTATCTTGCTCAACTGGAAGAATCCCAAACACCACTTTTAAGTCAGTGGGTAAGTGATGTTATACTGTATACTATTTGAAATTGGAAAAAAACAAATCCTCACTTAGAGGATCTCTTTGAAATGTATTTTTGTTTTAATATGGCCTGGTCTAATCAATAACATTTCAGAATAAGCTTCCATTTAGGGGAAAAGGATATACTTCCTTACTTGTAGCTTTGGTTGTTGGCTCTCCTGTCTTTCTCTTGGGTTGGGGTTGAATTGTGTGTTACTTTATTAAGTTTGACTTTATATGGAATGCTATCTACTTCTAATTAAAAATAAATTAAAAAAAGGTAGTAAACACACTTGTGACCAGATCACTCCAACCGCATTCATAAACTTTCAGAAACAGACAGTGTTGTTTCTTCTTTTCATTAGAAACATGCTCCTGTGCCAAGTGCTGTGTTCATGTTTGGAAATGTACATGCACAGGTGGTTTCTCCAACTACCCTTTGCTGCAGGAAATGGGATGTGATGGGGCCAGATGTCTGACTCTTGTCATATGATGAATGCCTGACATTAGATGTCTGAACTTTTACATTATTTGTTACTAATGATATTTTTTATTATTTCAAAATAAAATGCAGTACATTTTTATAAAGGACGGGACTGAAGGTGCAAGTATATAATATCAGAACGAGCATGTTGAAGCTATTACCCACCATAATGTAAGATATGATGCTGAAAACTTATATACAGTATCTAAAATGTTAAGGAAAGGATGGAATACTGTTGTGTATGTTATCAGAGTATTTAGATATAGTATTACTAATATCTAAAGTTATATATTTATACAACTTTTATATATCTTATATATAAGATTATATATATCTTTTATATATCTTCTAATTACTTTAATTATACATGAAGGTGAAACTTTCAACAAATAACTTCATTGGACATGTCTATTAGGCATGACTGTTACATTTTTTGATTAGGGGCTACGGAAATAGAACTCAGGCAAGTGATAACAATCCATTACTAATTATCTTGCTTTTCAGCAAGATGCAAACTGAGGCATTATGGTTTCCACATTTTTTCACTGAGGTAGCTTCCAGGTAAAAAGAAGAACTGTTAGCTTCGATGATGCTGCTAGGAAATTCTTAGGCTTGGAATGAGAAGAAGTGGAGGTACATGCTTAGTAACTATCTTAATTTTATATTTAGTCAGTCATGCAAGATTATAGTCCAGCATATAAAGACATTTGAGTTAAACTATATTCATAAAACAAAGCTTAATGTGTTATGCTATTAGAACCCTTCTGATGATCTAAGGAATTCTGACTTTGAATCATTTTGTGGCTGTAGATCTTTCCATTGTCCATAGCGGAACCTAATAACATTACAGACTTATTTTGGGGATGCCAATGTTATCTTTATGGACAGATCTCCATTCTATCATTAGGTAGCATTCGTCAGAAAAATGTGATTGATGTAAGTTTGCATGAAATTTGTCTCATAGCTCTATACTATGTCTTGTTGATGGGATGGAAAATAATTTGTAATGCAAGCCACAGTAAGTAAAGAAATGCTGCAGTGTCATCCACAAGTTGGACTGAACTCCAGAAACTGTATATAAACGTTCCTTTCTCTTGTAACCTACGTTTTTAAATATAATGATAAATCTACAAAGAGATAATTTTTAAACCTTCAGTATGGAGTTACTAGTTTATTTTTGTCTGAATTACAAACTACTGTTCATTGCTTTATAAAATATTAAAAATATTCATCAATAATATTAAATCTGTTAATGGAAAGAGGTTGGTGCATTACCTCTACTACCATTACTATAAATTCTCAGGTTGATATCTCAAAGCACACCTTTTCTGAATTTTGTAAAAGATGCTCATAAACAAGGCAATAGACTTACTTGACCAAAAACTTTTTTTCGGGGGAAAATCATTTATTAGAAATCTGCAACAAATGGAATAAAATAAGTATTATTGCACATATTAAAATAGAATAAAATATTGTCATAATAATTGTACTAGCTCATATTGAGCATGTGGCTTCTGGAAGTATGGGCTGTTTGGGTCTCCCAAAGAGAGACAAATCCCTAGGCTGATAGAAGACACATTTTATCAATTGATTAGTGGGCAGGCTTATAGGGTGGAAATCAGCGATACGCAGCACTGATACCATCAGGTGATAGAAGTGACTTCACCTTGTCAAGCCAATTGCTTCTTGTGGAACTTTTCTGGATGGACACCAAAGACTTTCTGGTGGCATCCACATGCTTGTGACCAAGGTTTGGATACTATAAAAATAAAAACTGACATATTAATTGACAGCTTCATTCATTGTCTCGGCTCCCACTTTTCTACTATAGTCCTAAACAAAACAGCAGCTACTGCACACCATTAGTCAACCAACAGATCAGCTCTACTTAAACCAAAATACTTGCATTGTTCTTCTTGGGACAGCTGTTCTTCCTTTATGTGAACAGAAAAATTAATTCTCATTAGTGTTTTCAGTAAATTAAGCTGATCGCTCCCAGAACAGAGACACTTAGTTCCGCTTCTGGCGCCAGGACTAAAAGAGGTTTTTAGTGGTAGGTGTCAGTTGCCTGGATGACGCATACTATAGCATGAACAAAGTAAACCAAATAAACCTGTTACAAGATAAAGGATAAGAGTTTGGTGAGATACCAGTTAGGTGACAGGTAAGGAAGGGCCATGTCTAGAAACACTGTACAAGACATTGATTCAGTTATGGTGTAAGGAGTATTTGCTCGTCATTCTTTAGGTTCATTGATTAATTTTATAAAGAAATGTAAAAGGAGACAAATAATAAAACAATTTTGAGGGGATTAAAATCCATCCTGATATTAGGCATGTTTAAACATATGTTTATGAAAATAACCAGAATGACTGTATTATCACCTATGCATCAAGACAACTGAAAAATCCATTGTCCGCTCAAGTGTTAAATCTCAGCATTTTTTAGCACTTATTGGAAATGATATTGCAGTGCCTAAGACAGAGCTTTCCACCACATTATCAAAACATCAAATGATGAAATTTGTCATGACAGAACTCATATTTCATTCAGTATGTAACCTGTATTATGTCAATTGCATGTACTTTATTGCTATATTTAATGAAGGCAATGAAACTAGGAAATATTATTTTGCAAGGCCTGGGAAGCTTTTTCCAAATGGGTACCATGTTTCTTTTTTTTTTTTTTTTTTTTTTTTTTGTGTTTAACATTATGTGAAGCTACCAATTCTTCTTCTTCTTTTGGCTGCTCCCGTTAGGGTTTGTCACAGCGGTTCATCTGTCCACATATGGATTTGGCAAAATTTTACACCGGATGCCCTTCCTGATGTAACCTTCCTCATTTATCCGGGCTTGGGACTGGCACGAAGAAACAGACTGGTTTGTGCATCCTCTGTGGCTGGGTTATCATGTGAAGCTACAATAAATCTTAAAATTAAAACTCTAGTTTTAAATATAATTTTTTATATCAGAAAAAGGTGTTAGCTGTAGTTTGCCATGTGTATGATTTATTTTGAATTTATGCAACTTATTTAGAATCTAGGAATGCATTTATTTTTCTACTATGTAATATTTTCTTTTCATATGCACATTAAGTGTACATTCTTGCCCTGCACCTGATGAATGCTGGGATAGGCTCCAGCTGCACTGGAAAGGTTAATAAAATGACTTATTATTATATTTATTATTAATGCAGAATTTTAATGAATTCATCTAAGATTAAGCTTACACTGTTGTTGCCCTACAGGGTGTGCCGTAAATACCTATAACTGAAAATTATGGGCCAAAAAATTGCTTATTGAACTCTGTTGGAAAACCTAACTGCATTCAAGAAAATTACTTTAGCATTAAAATAAACCTACATTTTTTCCATTAATTGAGGATAAAACAAAGGTGTGTTAATTTAAAGCTAACAGCTTCTACTGTTGAATCAGACTTGTAAGGGTAACTACCTATTAAAGCAATGTAAGCTTATAAACAGAAATGTGAACAGAATTTATGTTGGCAACAACATGCTTACTGTTAAGAATTACTCTCTTCCAATAGTGTTATAAAAATGAATTAATTGGTCAAACTATATCAATTAAATAAATTGTGTATGTGAGGAAGAGAGGACAATGTAAACTATTAAGCCTTAAGTGCAACATCTCAGACAATAATGTAGCAATATCTGATTCAATTAGCTTGCTATTGCTATTGAGTAAATGAGAATGTGCTACTGCTGTCAGCAAAAAAAAAAGACGAATCCTAATGAGATTAATGTAAATCTTGGTCAATTGCCATGTGCACTCTCAATATAAAACTCCACTGCATCACACAATTATGCCTCATTCTTGGTCAGATTCAAGGCACATCTAGTGCATAGTGTGCTAAATTGTAAAGGGCAGTCATTATATCATTGTTTTATTTTGTCATCCCTTGTTCTAGTTCTCTGCCTTTGATAGTCAGCTTTAATATATTAAAATGACCCAAATAACAGGATCATATGTAGTATTTTAGGCATAAATTACCATTTGTCTTATTTTTTTCCTATCACTAAGAAAGCTGCTTTCTTAGAACCCTTGAAAAAAGAGACATGTCCCCACAGGCTTCCTTGTAGAAATACAGCGTGTAATGTTCTAATTAAGAAAAAAAAAGAGCTCATCGGCATAGAAATTAAATCAGTAGCAGAAATAAAATGTATGTAATGCGCAAACATTCTGAATAATTTAACTAAAGACAATTAAATCTCAAATTAAATGTCAGGCTAAGTATCATTCATGTTCCACCTTCCTGTGGTTTCACTTTCTCTTATTAATGATATACTAACCAAGAACATTTTTCATTTTCAAATATAAATATTGTTGTTTCAGACAGAATTCTCCAAGATGTTACCCTTACAGACTTGAACCAAGTCAAGAACTTATAGCCAGAGGACCTATATGAACTGTACTAAGGAAGGAGAAACAACCAATTGTGTCTACCCTTACAAGTAGATTAAAGCAAAAATATAGGCAAAACATCATGATAATGTTACAAACGTGTTTATGCAGAAGACATCAAAGCACCAGACATAGTAAGAATACAAAAACATGCAGACGTCATGCACAAAATCTTAAAAAAACTCTAGATGAAGTCAAAACCTAAAAATCCAAAATAAAAAAGAGAAAAATATATGAGAATCAAAACTAGGGAGTTCAAAATGATGGCTGTTGAAGAGGCACATGGATAGAAAATGTTAAAGCAGTGTCAACATGTAAGGACATCTTTTGTATTTTCTTTGCCCCTCTCATAATTCAGCTGCTACATGTAACAACAGATACCAATAGCTAGACTCATTCAATGGGGAGGATGGACAGTAGGCAAAAGAGTACATTCTGAGAGTACTGATATGATCCCTAAAACAATCTAATACTAATGACATTGGCAAAGGAACTAAGAGTGATGGCCACTTATGTATACCCCTGATAGTAGCTTATTAGAGTCAACTGCTTCTCACAAATTTAATTACTTACAAAATGCAAAATACAACATACCCAATCCAGAAAACAAAGAAGTGAAAATCTAATAAATAACTTAACATTCGCAAAGCTAGCACAGGCAGTACAGCAAGAAACAACCCTGGGAGGTCTCTGCTAGACCCACTGGCACACACTCATTAGGTTTGTATTGTAAAACAGAATAATAAATGTTATTTTAGAAAAAGGACCAGGGGCCTTGTGTGTGTGCACACACAAATGTTGCATATGGCTCATTCCTTGCACACATAGCAATGTATATTCTCATGGCAGCACAACCCATTGCATATGCACTCGGTTTTGCAAATGGTCGGTAATTAGCGTCAAAGCAGTGCTACTGTTCCTGTATGGTTTCCCTTTCTTTTTTAGATTCACATTCATCGTGCAGGTTTTATCAAATACACTGAAATTAACCACATATCATTTATAAATTTAAGGCGCCTGATAGTAATCCACCTGTAACAATATAATGGTGCAAGGAATTTCCAAGCTATTCTAAATAACACAGCTGCTTTAGTGTTGTTACTATCAGTGCACCACTCAGAGTATTTTAACCCATTGTAACTATATGTTGAATCGCAGCTCTATAGCAGCTGGTTAGAAAGCTTTACAGCTGGTTGTGTTGAGAGCACAGAGGATTATCGGGATACAGCTTCCAGCTCTGGAGGACATTTAAAGCACAGGAAAAGGAAAGCCACCAGCATCTGCATGGATTCTATTCAGCCCTGTGCACAGTCTATTTGAACCTCCCTCATCCAGCAAACTCTTTTAGACTATAGCCTGCATGGATCTAGAGACTCAAACAGCTTCATCCCAAGAGCTATAAATAAACTCAATCAGTTCAAATGCTCCCAGTAGAACTGCTTGCACTTAGAATTACAGTTACCTCACTGTAAACTTGTACTACAGCTGCAATATTGCACAACCTGAGCCACTTTATGAACCATTTGCACTATCTGCACTAGGGCTTCAGCAATCGATTATTTTAGTAATAGAGTATTTTTCCGATTATTCCATCGATTAATCCACGGGTGTCAAACTCCGGGCCTGGAGGGCCGCAGTGGATACAGGTTTTCTTTCTAACCCTTTTCCTAATCATTGTCCAGTTTTCACTGCTAATTAACTTCTTTTCCCTCTATTTTAATAGCCCTGTTTTTAAGGATTAAGTCTTCTAAATTGATTCTTTTCTTCATTCAATGACAGCCAAACAGAAATGAGACATGAAACGAGCCAACAGATAAATTGGGGCTTCAAACTCCAACCAGTTCCTTAATGAGAAACTGATTTTTGCTGTTAATTAAACCCGTTATTCAATTCCATGGTTTGTTGCTACTCTCTTTTTGCCACAGCAGACATTTCCAAAACTGTTGATATTCTGTTTTTTTCTAAGAACTCCTAAAATGTTTTGGTAACCTGAGGGATCAACCTTACTGAAACCTTCATCTTTATTTTCAGATTTTGTTTGATGGGTACAGGTGAGATGGTCATGTCCTGCTTATTTTATGTCTCATTACTGTCCGGCTGCTAATTAAGGGAAAAATAACTAAGGGGCCTGAGTGAAGCTAATTAAAGCTAAGGCTAAAGAAGTTAATTAACATCATAAACTGGTCACTAATTAAGAAGATGGTTAGAATGAAAACCTACAGCCACTGCGGACCTCCAGGACTGGAGTTCGACACCTCTCGAATAAGAAGTACTTTTGCTTTATTTGAGAGCAATAGCAAATATACAAAAAAGAAAATAAGACATTTCTTTGAAAAATAACGGTTAATTTATTTCCTTTTTAGAAAAAACAACAATTTTATTCTATTTCAGGCATTTAAGTTCTATGTTATGTTTTGGGTTTTAAAGAAAACATTGTCTAAAACACAATAACAAATAAATACAAAAAATAATATACCAGTTACAAAATACTTTTAAAAAAAGTATACGTACAACCTAAAGTTAAGGCATAAATCAATAATAATAACAACAACACATAAAAATAGCTTTTAAGTTGTACAACATTATTTTCAGAGCTGTAAGTTTCAATCTAACTACAGCTCAGGCACAACATAAGCCTTTTACTATCTTTTTGGAAAGGTTTGTGGTATTTGTAGGAGGTAATAAAAAAAATTCTGGCAGGATTGTGTTCCCTAGATGAGGTAGATACGGTGTGTGTGTTTGTGTGCATTAGCCTTTAAAGGAGTATGTGGTGGTTGCAATGAAGAAAAGTGAGTATATCAACATGCTCAGAACTGAGGCTTGCTCTGTGCTTTGATGCAATGTTTCCTGCTGCAGAAAAGAGACGATCTAAAGCATGGATGTTACTGGAATACATAAAAAGGAATTTTCCAGCATTGGATAGTGTGATGCATTTGTTTTCCACCATGACAGTGGATTTTCCTTCTTGGACATCAGATGAAATGCATTAAATTATGTATATTACAGATACATTAACTTCATTATATTATATATATTGTTAATAATTAAACATGTGGGAGCGCGGTGGGACAGCGGTAGTGATGAGCTGGCGCCCCATCCAAGGATTGTTCCTGCCTTGCGCGATATGCTTGTTGGGACTTGGGCAACCCTGGATGGATAGATGGATGGAATAATTAAACATGTATTATGAAGATTTTTCAAGGCTCCTTAAGAGAATCAACATTCTAAGCTCACAGCTGGTTTGACATTAATTATAGAGCATATATTATGATGATTGGTTGCGTGGAAAAACAAAATGGAAGGACAGGAATTGGGGGTTGGTATGTTTGTCAGGGAAGGTACTGCTGCAATAAATTATGTGCCACAGCA
Organism: Polypterus senegalus; assembly: GCF_016835505.1. Classification (NCBI taxonomy): domain Eukaryota; kingdom Metazoa; phylum Chordata; class Cladistia; order Polypteriformes; family Polypteridae; genus Polypterus; species Polypterus senegalus. The sequence continues at coordinate 51,885,895 of NC_053163.1, forward strand.
AGCATCTTCCGGAAGGTAGGAACAATCCCTGGACGTGGCACCAGCTCATCGCTACCACTGTGCTACCATACCCCCATGTTTAATTCATCCATCCATCCATCCTCTTCCGTTTATCCGGAGTCAGGTTGCGGGGGCAGCAGCTTAAGCAGAGAGCCCAAACTTCCCTCTCCCTGGCCACTTCTTCCAGCTCTTCCGGGAGAATCCCAAGGCGTTCCCAGGCCAGCCGGGAGACATAGTCCCTCCAGCGTGTCCTGGGTCTTCCCCAGGGCCTCCTCCCGGTTGGACGTGACTGGAACACCTCACCAGGGAGGCATCCAGGAGGCATCCTGATCAGATGCCCGAGCCACCTCATCTGACTCCTCTCGATGCAGAGGAGTAGCGGCTCTACTCTGAGCCCCTTCCGAATGACTGAGATTCTCACCCTGTCTTTAAGGGAAAGCCCAGACACCCTGTGGAGAAAACTCATTTCAGCCGTTTGTATTCGCAATCTCGTTCTTTCGGTCACTACCCATAGCTCATGACCATAGGTGAGGGTAGGAACGTAGATCGACTGGTAAATTGAGAGCTTTGCCTTACGGCTCTGCTCTTTCTTCACCATGACAGACAGATGCAGAGCCCGCATCACTGCAGATGCCGCACCGATCCGCTTGTCGATCTCACGGTCCATTCTTCCCTCACTCATGAACAAGACCCCAAGATACTTAAACTCCTCCACTTGGGGCAGGATCTCTCCCCCAACCCTGAGAGGGCTCTCCACTCTTTTCCAGCTGATGACCATGGTCTCGGATTTGGAGGTGCTGATTCTCATCCCAGCCGCTTCACACTCAGCTGCGAACCATTCCAGAGAGAGCTGAAAGATCACGGCCTGATGAAGCAAACAGGACAACATCATCTGCAAAAAGCAGTGACCCAATCCTGAGTCCACCAAACCGGACCCCTTCAACACCCTGGCTGCGCCTAGAAATTCTGTCCATAAAAGTTATGAACAGAATCGGTGACAAAGGGCAGCCCTAGCAGAGTCCAACTCTCACTGGAAACGGGCCCGACTTCCTACCGGCAATGCGGACCAAGCTCTGACACCGGTTGCTCAGGGACCAAACAGCTCTTATCAGGGGGTCCGGTACCCCATACTCCCAGAGCACCCCCCACAGTATTCGACTATCCAACGGACCCTTCTCTCCAGAACCCCCGAATAGACTTTTCCAGGGAGGCTGAGGAGTGTGATCCCTCTGTAGTTGGAACACACCCTCCGGTCCCCCAATGTCCATGCGATGTTGCAGAGACGTGTGAACCAAGACAGTCCTACAACATCCAGAGCCTTGAGGAACTCCGGGCGTATCTCATCCACCAAGGAGTTTTTTGACCACCTCTGTGACCTCAGTCCCACCTCAGAGTCCCCAGGCTCTGCTTCCTCATTGGAAGGCATGTTAGTGGGATTGCGGAGGTCTTCAAAGTACTCCCCCCACCAACCCACAATGTCCCGAGTCGAGGTCAGCAGCACACCATCCCCACCATATACAGTGTTGACACTGCAATGCTTCCCCCTACTGAGACGCTGGATGGTGGACCAGAATCTCCTCGAAGCCGTCCAAAAGTCGTTCTCCATGGCCTCTCCAAACTCCTCCCATGCCCGAGTTTTTGCCTCAGCAACCACCGAAGCCGCATTCCGTTTGGGCTACCTGTACCTGTCAGATGCCTCCAGAGACCCACAGGACAAAAAGGTTCTATAGGACTCCTTCTTCAGCTTGATGGTATTCCTCACCGCCGGTGTCCACCAACGGGTTTGGGGATTGCCGCCACGACTGGCACTGTTGACCTTGCGGCCACAGCTCCGGTCAGCCGCCTCAACAATAGAGGCACGGAACATGGCCCATTCGGACTCAATGTCCCCCACCTCCCTTGGGACGTGGTCGAAGTTCTGCCGAAGGTGGGAGTTGAAGCTACTTCTGACAGGGGACTCCACCAGCCATTCCCAGCAGACCCTCACAACACGTTTGGGCCTACCAGGCCTGACCGGCATCTTCCCCCACCATCGAAGCCAACTCACCACCAGGTGGTGATTAGTTGACAGCTCCACCCCTCTCTTCACCCGAGTGTCCAAGACAAGTCCGACGACACAACCACAAAGTTGATCATTGAACTGAGGCCTAGGGTGTCCTGGTGGCAAGTGCACATATGAACACCCTTATGCTTGAACATGGTGTTCGTTACGGACAATCTGTGACGAGCACAGAAGTCCAATAACAAAACACCGCTTGGGTTCAGATCGGGGGGCCCATTCCTATCAATCACGCCTTTCCAGGTCTCACTGTCATTGCCCACGTGAGCATTGAAGTCTCCCAGCAGAACGAGGGAGTCCTCAGAAGGTATGCCATCTAGCACCCCCTCCAGAGACTCCAAAAAGGGTGGGTACTCCAAACTGCTGTTCGGCGCATACGCACAAACAACAGTCAGGACCCTTCCCCCCACCCGTAGGCGGAGGGAGGCCACCCTCTTGTCCAACGGTAAACCCCAATGCACAGGCTCCAAGTCGGGGGGCAATAAGTATGCCCACACCTGCTCGGCGCCTCTCAACGGGGGCAACTCCAGAGTGGTAGAGAGTGCAACCCCTCTCAAGGAGATTGGTTCCAGAGTCCAAGCTGTGCGTCGAGATGAGTCCGACTATATCTAGCCGGAAACATCTCGACCTCAGTTGTTACACTTACTTTTATATGTTGGTTTGGGAAACATTATAAACAGCAAAACTCTGAACAACATTGTTAAAACTAGCAGAAAACTATTGGTTTGCAATAGTCATCTCTTACTGCACTGTGTCAAAAATAAAGGCCAACTCAGTTCTTTCAAACAGTAGCCATCCTCTGTTTCCGAAGTTTCATAGCAAAAGAAGGTATAAAATCAAGCTGGAGCACACTTTTCCCACCAATGAGTGCTCCTCTCTCTGTAATGCTTACAACTAATTACTAGTTACAAACACAAGTCCCCTGTCACAGATTAATCCCTCACTATCTCATTAGCATAACAGTTTCAGTTTCTATTGCAGGGTTGAAAAGATCCCTTCCATACAGAAAACATGAAGCATCTTACTCAACTCTTTTGCACTCCAACTCCTTCTACTCCCTTCATAGTTGTAAGCATGAAGTCCATTTGCTGCTTTAGAGACAAAAAGTCACAAAGCCTCTTGTGTTGATCAGTTAGCACAAGTGCTTACAGATATTTTCAATCAGTCTTTGGATTAATGCAAATTCCCTGCATGTTTCAAAGAACCCACAATAAATCTTTAGTATGTCTGTCACACGTTCTGTCATTGACCCACAACTATTTGTTTACCATGGCAACAGGTCAGTTTAACACTAGAATCCCTGAAGCCTATGAAAAAAGTCACAATGCCGAACATCCTTAAATTCCCTCGCACCTCATCAGTGTCTTTGTTTTGCAAATGCATCAAGCAGGAAGCAGCATGCCATCCCATCTCCCATCGACTCAGCTGAAGTTCTCCCAGTTCAAGTTTGTTTATCTGGGTGTGAGCTGCCTTGAGCTGTATAAGGAAAATAATATATTGTTATTTGGAAAACATGCATTTTAATGTGTGTTCCATGTCTACAATAATCTGGGTAAATGCTGGATGACAGGAAATGTGACGCAAGAAATGTTTAACACATAACTAAAACAGAAAATGTTTCCATGTTATAGTAATTTTCTTTTTAAATTCTGTTATATTATGTTTTGTTAATATATTGTGAAATGCAGGCAGCTTGTAAAGATGCGCTGTGCAGGAACAGAAAAGGTGAAATAAATGCTAAAAGTGATGGGACTGGGTGAACGGCTTCTGTTCTTTAAGGGGCTAACATGCCTCTTAGTAGATAAGTGACAGGAGAACTTAGGAGAAAAAGGAAGAAGCCACGGAAGGAATGTTTGCAGTAGGAGTGTTTACAGTTTAGAGAAAAAAGGAATATAAGAGGCAGGAGATAAACTGATTGATAGGAAAAGCTTTCTTTTATTGTTTTGGAGGTGTGCTCAGTAACCCAGATAACAAAGTATAAGACAGGGCACAGTTTGTTATAGAACGAAGACTCCAAGTAAAATGTAGAACAACAACAACATTTATTTATATAGCACATTTTCATACAAAAAAATGTAGCTCAAAGTGCTTTACATAATGAAGAATAGAAAAATAAAAGACACAGTAAAAAATAAAATAAGTCAACATTAATTAACATAGAATAAGTAAGGTCCGATGGCCAGGGTGGACAGAAAAAACAAAAAAAAAACTCCAGATGGCTGGAGAAAAAAAAAAAAATCTGCAGGGTTTCCAGACCATGAGACCACCCAGTCCCTTCTGGGCATTCTACCTAACATAAATGAATTAGTCCTCTTTGTATTTAGGGTTCTCACGGAAGGATTTGATGATGATGGTCACGTAGACTTCTGGCTTTCAGTCCATCATTGTTGGAGCATCATGCAGGCCACCACGAAGAAACCGGAAAAAGAAACAGAAGAGAGAGTAGGGGTTAGTACGGTTTTTAGAGCCACTATGAATAGTTATTATGATGAACTGAAAATGCAGAGTATCCGGATTAAGTTAAAGTGAAGTTAGAAGAAGGCCATGTTAAAGTAATGTGTTTTCAGCGGTGTTTTAAAGTGCTCTACTGTATTAGCCTGCCGAATTCCTATAGGCAGTCTATTCCAGATTTTGGGTGCATAACAGCAGAAGGCCGCCTCACCACTTCTTTTAAGTTTAGCTTTTGGAATTCTAAGGAGACACTCATTTGAGGATCTAAGGTTACGATTTGGGATATAGGGTGTCAGACATTCCGATATATAAGATGGAGCGAGATTATTTAAGGCTTTATAAACCATAAGCAGAATTTTAAAGTCATTCCTGAATGACACAGGTAACCAGTGTAGTGACATCAAAACTGGAAAGATGTGCTCGGATTTTCTTTTCCTAGTTAGGATTCTAGCTGCTGCATTCTGCACTAGTTGCAAATGATTTATGTCTTTTTTGGGTAGTCCTGAGAGGAGTGTGTTACAGTAATCTAGTCGACTGAAAACAAAAACATGAATTAATTTCTCAGCATCTTTCAATGATATAAGAGGTCTAACTTTTGCTATGTTTCTTAAGTGAAAAAATGCTGTCCTAGTGGTCTGATGAATATGTGATTAAAATTCAGGTTACAGTCAACAGTTACCCCTAAGTTTTTTACTTCTGTCTTAACTTTTAATCCTAATGCATCAAGTTTATTTCTCATAACCTCATTGAATCCATTCTTGCCAATCACTAAAATTTCAGTTTTCTCTTTATTTAGTTTGAGAAAATTACTATTCATCCATTCAGAAATACCAGTAAGACATTGTGTTAGTGAATTCAGAGAGTCGGTCTCATCAGGTGCTATTGATAAGCGTGTCATCAGCATAGCTGTGGTAGCTCACGTTGTAACCTGAGATAATCTGACCTAATGGAAGCATATAGATTGAGAAGAGCAGCGGACTCAGGATAGAGCCTTGTGGAACACCATATAGAATATCATGCGTCTTTGAGTTATAATTACCACAACTCACAAAGAATTTTCTCCCTGCCAGATAGGATTCAAACCAATTTAAGACACTGCCAGAGAGGCCCACCCATTGACTAAGGCGATTTCTAAGAATATTGTGATCAATGGTATCAAATGCGGCACTCAGATCTAAGAGAATGAGAACAGATAAATGGCCTCTGTCTGCATTTACCTGCAAGTCATTTACTACTTTAACGAGTGCAGTTTCTGTGCTGTGATTTGTTCTGAAACCTGACTGAAATTTACCAAGAATAGCATGTTTATTGAGGTGGTCATTTAATTTCAAAATGACTGCCTTCTCTAGAATTTTACTTAAGAAGGGCAGGTTAGATATGGGTCAAAAATTTTCAAAAGCAGAGGGGTCGAGATTATTTTTCTTGAGCAGGGGTTTAACTACAGCAGTATTAAGACAGTCTGGGAATACCCCCTTATTTAATGACGAATTGACTATGTCAAGAAAACTGTAGTACCTCTGAGTTGTATTTGTTTATTAAGCTGGTCATTACAGTATTATATAAATTTTGTTAATATGGTTTTGTTTTGTAAATAATTATTCGCTAATAATATTTTCTATACTAATCTACATTATTTATATATATAATTAACTAAGACAAGACAACCATGGAAAGCACGCCGGAAGGGGCGTGGATTCACTAAGCCGCCGACAAGTGAGACACCTATGGCGCACAGAGGAAGGAGTCACGCCCACCAACTCCAAGACCATTGGATACGACGACAACTCGCAGGGCCAAGGCCACCAACTCGGACGCAACGACACAGAAAAAATGGCATCATTTATATTCGTCTGTCGTAGAGGCCTCATGCAGTGCAGGTCAGGTTAATGTCATGTGCATGTCATGCACTTCCGAGCTACGTTGACTGTTCATAGAGGCATGTTTCTCGTGAAGGTGCATCGTCATATGCAGCGTGTGAAACGGTTTGCGAGGGGTATCCCATGGGATTCTTAAAACAATCCTTTACAACTGAGGTTAAAGCACAATGAAGTAAGCAGTCTTTTAAAACCGAGTTTTCGGATACGACGCACGACCGCGTGCACCATAGCAAACTGTTTTACACGCTACATGCAGCTATTCGCATCTGCGACAAACAAGTGTCTTCTTAGATGCTCCTGCTGGAACACGGAAGACGTTTTCCTGCCCACCAACACTCCTTTTTCACCGGTCGGCGTCTACCCTCGCTCTCTAGGCATTCACACTGCCTGCCCATTTGCCCGCACGCAAAAACTCACCGACCACCCAGTTAGTCCCTTTCGTCTGTGGTAAGAGTCCACATGCACGTCTGAGCCACGTGGCATTTGTTAATTTGTTGCAAGCCGTGGAATTCCCATTAAGTGTGACTCATACGCTCCCACTTATTACGTCCCTACCCTTTGTTCACACCCTCCTACCACCTCGCTACTACCGTGGTCGGGTATCTTGGTGGATTATATATAGAAAAGCAGCCAAAACCGAGGGGTATCCCATGGGGTCCTTAAAACATTCCTTTACAACTGAGGTTAAAACACAATGAAATAAGCAGTCTTTAAAAACCGAGTTTTCGGTTACGACGCACGACCGTGTGACCCATGGCAAACTGTTTTACACGCTACATACAGCAATTCACATCCGTGACAAACATGCATCTTCTTAGATGCTCCTGCACTTTGTTCACACCCCCCTCCCACCTCGCTGCTACCGTGGTCGGGTGTCTTGGTTGGATTATATATAGAAAGGCAGCCAAAACCACACAGAGTAATGAAAAGTCTAGAGTTCCATCTTTTCATTCGCTTACTGTTGTATTCTCAGACCAACCCATTTTAGACATCTGTGTCTTTCCAGAAGTGTTTAGCATTCAATAAATAATTATGCATGACATTGAGCGTGTGTCTACCCGGCGCAGAGAGGCATGGGTAAGCCGTTGAACCCCATTCGGGCTGCAAACCGTGGAATTTTCACTAAGTGCGACTCATACGCTCCCACTGGTTGCATCCCAACCCTTTGTACACACCCCCTCCCACCTCGACACCACAGTGGTCGGGTGTCTTGGTGGATTATATATAGAAAAGCAGCCAAAACCACACAGAGCAATGAAACGTCTACGTCAGTCACAGGTACATCTGGACTGTGTAAAGACGACGACTCAAGTGACAAGTTGGAGGTGGGCACATGAGTGGGCAGTGCATACTGAATGTGAAATCAGCAGACTAGCATGACGGATGGAGCTGAATGGACGTCCTTCTCCTCTCGTCCCATTCCATACTCCGCTCTGTGCACCCCCATCCCTCCGTCTGGCAGGAGAAGGCGCGAGGGCGGTCCACCAGTTTTCAGTCACAGACGATTGTGTGTTGGTTCGTTCCGTGCATTGTTACAATGTTGCTTTTCTTGCTGATTTATTACATTACCGATTTTTCAAATGTTAATTTTCTCTCTGTGCTTAAAAAATCATTAAAAAAGCGGCCTGATTATGTGGCGTATGGTACGCCGCAGGTTGGCTAGTATCATTTTAAAGTAGCTGTTCTGTTATCTATCTTTTCTCTTGTCTGTCACAGCCCCTCTCCTGACCCCTGACAGATAGAGGTTTTACTGTACTTATGTTATTCTATGGGTACTGCTTGCCAATACTACTGAATTGCTCAGATTCTGCATGTTTTCTGAAGCATCTCTTCTCAAAAGCACACTAAAATACAGTAAATGATTGAACCTCTACCTTGACTTTCTGAAATTGACAATGCGCTGCTTTGTATCAATCCTTTTCATATCTTGTCCTTTTCTTATGTCCATCGTGCATTCAGTTTTGGTGATGTAAGCTCAGCTCCTACAGACTCTTGATTCTATTAAATTTGTTCAATTGTGAATGTGTAGTGGTGAGAAAGCAAAAGGTTGATTCCTTTCACTTCAGAGTAATAGTAATAGCACTTCACAAAATGGAGGATTAAGAGCCTGTGAGAGGACCACAGAAAACTAGAAGGGCAAAGTCAATGCATAAGAACAGCATGTTCTCCCATGGTTTGATGAGTTTTCTCCAGGTGCTCAAGTGCCGTCCCACAGTCCAAAGAAGTATGGGTTAGGTAGACTGGAGATGCTTCATTGGTCCTGATATGTGTGTGTTCTTATTTTCCTATCTATATGTGGACTTTGGTGTCATTACACATTCACCAGATGTGGACCTTGTAGCAGTCCCACTTGGCAAAACCTTAAAATCATTGTTAAAATCTCATCAATAAAATGTTTTAAACTTTTGTTTCAAAATAAGTGATGCACAAGTTATATGAGGAATGACAATAAAGGGCTTAAAGATGACTGTTTTTGCCAGTCTTAATTATATAAACACAAAGAACAAATATGTTTTCTTACATATTGCTTAATTTTAGAGTCTCTGTAGCTTATGGACCTCTCGTGCAGAAGTATGGCCTTCTGAGTATGTGTGTTTGCTTCTTTATCATTTCTTTCTAATTATCATTCAGCATGTCCTCTGGTCCTCTGTCAGTTATTTCTACTTATTCTTGTCTTTTAAAGTGTGTGTAAGCAAACTTACATTGGTGAATGTGTGTGTGGGCAATGGGATGACATTCTGTTCTTGGATTGCTGCAGTGTTGTTTCCAATGCTTGCTGGGAAAGGCGCCTGCTTCCTTGCAACCCTATTTTGAATAAGTGTTGTATGGATAGATAGATAATGAGCTAAGTTCAAAATGTTTACAGTGAAAGACATCTGTAAATTCATCAGTTTAAAATGACAGGTGAATGGAATTATTCTAAGTAGACTCAAACTCCAAGTGGGATCCCCCCAGGTCCGACACACATACACTTTTTGATTACTGTTACTGTATATATTGCAGTGTGCTAAAAACATGGCTAGGAATTCCTTCATAATCTTCAATTCTTGTTAAACAGTATATTGCAGTGTGCAACTACAACCCTCACCACTGCATTGTCTGATGTTATTGACTGCATCCCTAGTCAAGGAAAGTTATAACCGGACTGGTGTACATGTGGATAAAGTAGTCAATTTTCAAGACTCAGAAAAAAATAAAGCGAAGTTCTTTTGTATAACACAGCAATTTTTTGAGTGACTTTTTATTTAACCCACCAGCATAATAGATAACTTACTAGAAACTGATTAGGCTAATATAATTACAAAATTATATGAAACTGAAGTAAAATGATACATTTAGAATTTACCCATGATTCTTATTTCCTTAGTTTAACAAGAGTATGCAAATAAGGCAGACATTCCATCCAATCAATGAACAGTATTCTTTGAATCATATCAGCCCTTAACAATGCACTCAAAGCATACAGCTCCAGGCCATGTTGTTGTTGCTGCTATTGTTTAATTATTTACATTATGGTGAAAGGAAAGAAATAAAAAAAAACATTTGCAGGTGGTGGAAGCCAATAACCCCTTAGTTTGTAATATGTATACATAACAAAAAGCAAAAGTAACCACTTTTAATATATAGTAGATCCTCAATTTTATATTAATATTTAATTGGTAAAAACATCTGTCAGTACATAAGCCTGAAAAGCTTGCATCATGTTCACCTGCTACAGAATAACTGTTTAAAACCAATGAGCCAATTTAAACCAGTTTAAATGTCATTCAATTTAAATTCCACAATTTAATAAAACTTCACTGCCGGATAAATACCTTTAGGATTTAAACACAGGCTTGTTGCAGATATACACCCACTTCCACTACTCCACCAGGTGAGTTTTCAAGGTAGTGCAGTCATAGTACTGACAATTTCTAAAATGGTATGTTTGCTTGATGTGCAGTACAGGCAGTATAATGCAGAACAGTCATTTGTATATGCATACACAATAAATGAAGAACACTGACATTCAGTACCTGAATACTGCACTCTTACAGATTCAGAGTGTTCTGTTCAAATCTCCTGTTGACACTGTCTGTGTGAGGTCTGCATGTTCCTTCCATTGTGAATTTTCCTCCAGCATCCCAAAAATACAAATTATGCAATTTGGCAACTACAACCTTGCCTAGACTGCAGTGGGCTGGTGCCCTGCCCAGGGTTTGTTTCCTGCCTTGCGCCCTGTGTTGGCTGGGATTGGCTCCAGCAGACCCCCGTGACCCTGTAGTTAGGATATAGCAGGTTGGATAATGGATGGATGGAACCTTGCCTAGAATGATTGATTGCTTGCATTGCCTGGCTGTATAGTGTTATGCACTGTTGATGTATGTGGTTGCTGCGCTGTTTTCTAACTGAACAAGCCAGATAGAAAATGATTGGATAAGTACAGTATATACAATATGAGCATTCTGCATACCTGTAGGGAGATAAACAGAAAAAAGGAGAGATGAAATTTTAGTTCTTCTGCTTCACAGGTTCAGGAAATTGAATTTGACTATTAGCCTTATTGTTATTATTTGTGGAGGTTCTACCGTCTGTTCTTGTCTACACAGGTTGGCATCTCTAAATAAGCTTAATGTGAATAAGTGTGGGTGAGTTTATGAGACTGCTCTGGCGTCTTATGCAAGATTAATTCCTGCCTTAGACCTAATGCTGCCAAGATAGACTCATATTGCCAAAAACATTGATAACTGGATTAAGTGAGTTCAGTAGATAGATACTGTAGCTAAGTAACACTACAGTATACTGTATGTGGGTTTCTGCTTAATTTTGCAAACCGATATTCATTTATGCCCATTTGTCATATTAGCAAAAATGACAATAAAAGATTTTGGGAAAGCACATCCAACATGGAACACTTCAGTCATTTTGTGATTATATTACTTGGCAAACAGAAGCTGTGTCAAGCTGCGTCATTATTCATGAACTTATATTCCTCTTGGTGAAAAAAAACAAAAAAAAAACTGTACTCCTAGTGTACTTCTAATAGCTAAGAATGTGTAAACCTTTATCATAATTCTAAAATTTATTATAACTTTTTAAACTACAACTTTTACACTAAACCCTATTTGTAATGTATATCTCTACAATGTGAACAATTAATTAAAATGCAATGAGGCCAATGGTTTGTTAGAAAATCTTCTAATACTTAAAAACTAAGATGTTAGATGTTTTATTCATCGATATGCTAAATGACTTCACTGATAAAATCATTTCTTTTTACTTATGAAAGTTCTACAGATATTTAGTAGACCCAACACATTGGAATGTTTATATTAAGTCCTTTTTGTACATAAAAGATTTAATAGAAAACTGTAACAATATCGTATTGTTGAATGCATCTGAATTTTCCACATTACTACATTTTTTTAATTTACAGTAGCACATTATTTAGACCAAAAATGATGCTTCTAAAATTTGTTTCAAATGTTTCCCTTAAACAGAAGGCCCCATCCCTCCAGTGTGTGCAAGAGGAATGCTCATTTACTTATAAGGAGCTACCTCCTTGTACTTGTAGACAAGGTCCGCCATTCTTCCTCTAGACCCTGCCATTAAACATTTATCTTCTCTAACATCCACACCTCTGGCACAATGTGTGCATTCATCATTATCAATTGTTTTTAAAATGATCACATATTTGATGATAATACCTCCTCTTTCCTGTTAACAGTTATATTTTGTATCCATTAATGCTGGAACCAACACTTTTATCACTTTAAATCATGCCATTAGGAGATATAATCAAAAAAACACCACTTTAATTTTATTCATATACTATTGACACTTAATTATATTTATTAATTAAATGTAAAGTTACTTTTTTATTTTATGACAAAAACATGTTTGTGATGCGTATTATTAAATGATTGAAAATGAATTTTTTTAAATTCTGAACAAACACTGAAGTTTTTAATTACGCTAATATTAAGAGAATACAATAATATCCATCATGCTACATACTAACTACAGGGTCACAGGAGTTAATCCCAGCCAACACAGGGTGCAAGGCAGGAAACAAACCCCGGGCAGGGCGCCAGCCCACTGCAGGGTGCACACAAGCACTAGGGACAATTTAGAATTGCCAATGCACCTAACCTGCATGTCTGGACTGTGGGAGGAAACCCATGCAGACACAGGGAGAACATGCAAACTCCATGCAGGGAAAACCCGGGAAGTGAACCCGGGTCTCCTAACTGCGAGGCAGCAGTGCTACCCACCGTGCCGCCCTTATTTTAAGCCTCTTAATCTTTATTTTGACTGAATTCATGTGGAAATAAGAAGATAATCTTATACATGGATTTAGCCTTTTGTAGTGACAAATGCCAGAGCTGGATACTGGCAAATAATTATTTAATACAATTAAATAAAAAAAATTAACAAATGAAACCAAAAAGCAAGAAAAAACAAATAACCGAAAATTATAGGAATACAATCCAAAATCAGTGCTTTTCTAATTTCACAAATTAATTTACAAAGAAAATGGACAGCCACTCAATCACCTCCAATTAATTAATACTGTAGCTGCATTTATCAAGCACTTCCAAATGGTTCAAAATAATTCAAATGCAGCTACCTGATAAGATTCCAGTACTAGTATGACTTGCCATGCAAAAGAACTTCACAATCAAAGTGTCTTATGTTTAAAGATTTTTGTGAAATTCAAAGCAAACAGTTCACAGAATATATCAGCCTAATCATTCATTTCTTTCTAGCAGTCTAACTGAGTTACGATCATACACATTCCATTTCCTATAACCTATAGGGGGCAAAACTGAATAATCCATTTTCTGTGTTAAGCTATATTATATTCAAATTCAAGCTAGACAGACTAAATAATAGTTACTATTAACATTAACTAAAAGAAGTTGTCTCTTATAAATACTAATTACAATAATTAATACTAATAAACTAATAAGTTACACTAATTACAACTAAGATAAAATAAGGTTCAAAATTAAAATATACAATAAAATAGGAAAAGAAAACCAAGAGAACAGGAATTATCAGGCAAAATAAAATCCATAATTCGAAATTCACATTTCCTCATGCAAAATTTAAAATCAAATGGTTGTTCCAAACAAAAAGGATAAGTGTTGGTAGAATGACACACAATACACACAGAGCAAAGAAAACAGAACAAACAGTTATTTAGTACTAATCCCAAAACTTAAGTGGCAGGAAGAACCTTAAATAGACAGCAGGTGCTGTTATGAGGCTATTAAAAGTATCTGGGGCTTGTAATCCAATTAGGAATCTCGCCTCTTCTCCATCAAATCCAATAAAACACAGCATAATTCAAAGACGACAGAGAAGCCATAATGAAACTTACAAAAAATCTGAAAGAAGATGGTTCATTAACATAAATATAACTGAAACAGAACATCCTAAAAAAAAAAAAAAAAAATGTAAGAAACAAAACCTGTGGGCAAGACTTGCAACCAACCATAACACCTTTAGTGTTTTCAGCTTTACATTATTTAAGGGTGCCTACCACCAGCTTGTAATATTATCAAACTGTTCAGATTGTTTACTTACTACTCTATATTAAAACACCTAAGAAGTATGATAATATAAGTTGTATATTTCTTAAATCAGCACACTGTTCTTTTCACACATAAAACTGTAAATGGCTTAACATCAATCCACACAAACACACACGTTATAGAATTTTGCCTATACTCAAGAGTACAATCTGAGCAAAGAACAATTCTACTTAAAATTCAAAGGATAAATAGACTTAACTGTCCAGGACAAATCCTTTAGCTATAGGGTTCCAGCTGCTTGGAATTATCTACATACGAATTTAATAATCTACATTTAAATCAAGATTGTTTTGTCCTTATTTTGGCATAGTGTGCTTTTGTTGAAGGTTTTCCTAAAGTTGTCTATATTGCTTTCTAATAACAGTAGCCTTCCACATTCTCATTCAGTTCTTTTCTTTATGTGCTATAGAAGCAGTTGGTTTATTATGTTATCTGTCCTGAGATTAAAATGGGAATTTGAGGTGGAATCTGGAATATTTCACTGATATATAATGCACTTTTAAAATAAGTTTTTTAATAGCTGTATTTTAGCTCCACTTTAACTAGATTATATATGTATTGAAAGATCATATGCTTGAGTTTGCAATCAATAAATAAATTATGTTTTCTTTTCCAGTTTTCTGTGGTTGCATTTTGCGCCACCACCACCTGATAAGAATAACATGCAGCTGCCTTTGATGTTGGAATGAATGTGGATTTTTTTCTTTTATTCATTCACAAAGATACTTATTTCCAACTAGTTGTTTTTCCTTTTTTCTTGCAATTTTTTTTATTGGCATCTAGTATGCACTTTGAGCTACATGCCTCATATGAAAATGTGCTTTAGAAATGCTGTATATGTTGCCTTAATATGTGGGAAGAAAACAGAAATGCAAACTTTCTGAAATTTTTAAAAATCTCTTTTTAATGATGGTATAATGTTTTGTAGAACAGGCCCGAATTTATGTTTTAAACATAAGAGTGGGGGACCATAACATCTTGGAGTTTAAAATGAACCAACTTCAACAAATAAGTCCAACTTCAGACATGTTAATCATTTTGCAAAATCACGTACATGGGTTGCAGTTAAATTTTGACTTAAAGATCTATTTAAACTCCATGTTATTATCAACATTATAAATCAATATTTTATTAGCTAATCTTCTCTTCATTAATTTTACAAGTAAAGTGCCTACATGACAGGCATCAAGCAAAGAAGTGGTCAATATGTTGCTTTTCATATGCATCAAATAGAATAGATTTGTCTTAAGGGCATATGACATTACAATTGTAAACGCATCAGTGCAGAAAAGGACAAAACAATTTATGGACAAATTGTTAAGAAATCTTCATCTACTTCTTAAATTAAATTGCTTGAGTGCTATTATCTTTTCATCTCTCACAAATAATTATTTTCTCTTTTCAGAAATTAGAATATAATAAGCATGTGGCCTTGAACAACATTGCTTTTGTAACATCACACAATATATGCATGGGCACTTAACAACACATTGTACTGTTGTAGCTGCACACAACAGTGGTGACATCCTTGACATCAACACAGAATGACTCAATATAAACAAAATTAACAATGAAAAACACTTTCTTTCAGAAATCTGTGAAAGACTAATGCAAAATGTATTACTTTGTTACTCTTATGTAACAAGACCTGAACAAAGGCTTTGTTTAGTCTTCGCAACACATATAAAAACATCAGAAGACAGGTTATTCATCTATATGCAGTGTGGCATACAGACATGGTTATAAAATTACTTGTTAATATGAAGGATTCACGGGTCATATACTAAATATGAGAGAAATGTGTATCAGTTAAGCCACCTCAGACTGTTCCAAAGTGAAATTTTATTACTAGATCACATTGCAGAGCTGCAAAAACACTTTATTGATGCTTTGTAAGTGTTTTGAAGACCTAAAGAAGTGTTTATTAAGGTCTTGTTATGTAATACACAATGTGTAATAGACACATTTTTGCAGTACCTAAACTAAATTGAGGGTGGCACGGTGGCACAGTGGTAGCGCTGCTGTCTCGCAGTAAGGAGACCTGGGTTCTGCGTGAAATTTGCATGTTCTCCGTATCTCTTCCCCCCCACAGTCCAAAGACATGCAGATTAGGTGCACTGGCAATCCTAAATTGTCCCTAGTGTGTGCTTGGTGTGTGGGTGTGTGTGTGTGTGTGACCTGTGGTGGGCTGGCAAACTGCCTGGGATTTGTTTCTGCCTTGTGCCCTGTGTAGGCTGGGATTGGCTCCAGCAGACCCCTGCGACCCTGTGTTAGGATATAGCGGGTTGCATAATGACTGACTGACTGACCAGACTAAACTGTCTACTCAAGAACATACTCAGATGGGGCTGATTTGAGTTTGATAAATTAAGACACATATTTTTAAGATTGAGAGGAAAGCCAGAACATTTGGGGAAGAACCCTACAAAACAGGAAATGTGAAAACAGTCACGCTCAGAAGCCTTGAGACAGAAGCTCTGACCACAGAATCAAAAAATCTTAATTAAAATAAAACACTTGTCTTTTTTATGGAGGAATGTAAACTGGTCAGCAAACAGCTGGCACAAGACAAATAGGACACACACGAATCAAAGATGAAGCAGGAAGACTAAAATGAACAGCTGATGCTTCACTGGCAATGGTTAGCTGTATGAACAGACAGGAAAAGTACAGTGATTGATTGTGGAGGGTGGCCACTTTTATAGAAAGATGGGAACCAAGTGTCTCTGAAGCTAGGGATTGTTAGGCTTTGTAATCAAACAGGATGGGACCAATGCAGTTTGGTTGGTGGTTGACTGACTGCACAGACAGACAGAAGTGGTGATGCTCATGACAAACAATGCACAAAACACAGGTGTTTCTCTGACTCATGAGCAAATGTATACACAAAAGCAAAGAGTGACTCGAAAACAGCTTGGTTAACTACAAGGAACTAAGCTGCCATTGAGAAATATGCAGTATGCCAGAGCACCTAGCAAAACAGGCTGACCAGAAAAGAAAAACAGAACAAAGGAATTCATTTAAGACTAGTGTTTAACAATTTCAGACTCAACAGGTAAAAGTGTTTTAAATTTTTTTTTACAGCAATACTTGTGGCATGGCTAAGCAAAACTGATTGCAGTTCATCTTTGACAAAGTGAAAGCCAAAATACAAAAAAATAAAGATAGAGACCAAAACAGAAATGGGGGAAAATATTTTTGAACCACCATAAGGCTAACAGGTGACAAGACAAAGAAAGATCACCAAAATGTTTATGATAGTACAAAAATTTACATGCAATCACAGTCTATTATTTTGCTTACTTTATTTTATTTTGGATCACAGTGAAGGTCTGAAGTTTGGTCTTTCACAAATTACTTACTGCTCATTCAGTCATATGGTGTAAATGTGTCGAAACACTTCTAGGCAAATATAGATTAGAACCTGAAAAGTTAACTTTGACTGTGCCAGTGCAAGAGTTAAACATGGCCGTTTTAGTTGATTTGTACTTTTTGTTAATTATGTTTCTGGTAACCCTGCCACAGGAGATACACAAACCTGGCCTGGTTAGGCCTGGCAGTGTATTTCTTTATGCCAGGCCTAAAATCTGATAAATGGTGAAGGTTACATCAGGAAGGGCATCCGGTGTGAAATTTTGCCAGATCAACATACTCCAACAATACAGCTTACCATACCAGATCAGTCATGGCCCTTGGTTAACAACGGCCACCACCAGTACTGTTAGCCAACAGGGTGCTGGCGGAAATTGGGCTGCTGTTGGCCAAAGAAGGAAAAGAAGAGAGGGGAGATGTGTCTGGAGGCAGGAAGAGTGGAGGAAGGAAAAGAGAGTGCAACTTAAAGTTCCACTGAACTTTGAATGTTGCCAGTATGACTGGTAAGAGGAGAGAGTTAGCCAATATGATGGAGAGAAGAAAGGTTGATATATTGTGCATGCAAGAGACTAAAATGAAGAAGAATTTGTATTTTAAGATGAGCAAAGAAAATAGGGTGACATACAAGAGTGGAAGAAGATACATGCAGGTAGATTACATCTTATGCAGGAGGGTTAATCTGAAGGAGAACAAAGTTGTGGCACAAGAAAGTGTAGTTAGGCAGCATAGGATGGCGGTCTGTAAGATGACGTTGGAGATCGATGGGGAAAGCGAGGGCAGAGCCAAGGATCAAATGGTGGAAGTTGAAAAAGGAAGACTGCAAGGTTGAACTTAGGCAGGAAGTAAAGCAGGCACTGGGTACCAGTAAAGAGTTACTAGATAGCTGGACAACTACAGCAGAAGTAGTAAAGGTGACAGCAAGAAAGGTGCTTGGTATGACATCTGGACAGAGGAAAGAAGAAAAGGAAACCAAGTGGTGGAATGGGGAAGTACAGGAGAGTATACAGAGGAAGAAGTTTTCCAAGAAGCAGTGAGTTAGTCAGAGAGATGTAGAAAGTAGACAAGAGTACAAGGAGATAAGGTGTAATTTGAAGAGCAAGGTGGCGAAGCCTAAAAAAAGGCGTATGATGAGGTGTATTAGAGGTTGTACACTACGGAGGGAGAAAAGGACCTCTACCAATTCGCTAGACAGAGGGACCGAGCTGGGAAAGGTGTACAGCAGGTTAGGGTGATAAAGATGGAAATGTACTCACAAGCTAGGAGAATGTGTTGAGCAAATGCAAAAAGTACTTTAAGAGGCTGATGAATGACGAAAATGAGAGAGAGAGAGAAGTTTGGATGATGTGGTGTTAGTGAATCAGGAAGTGCAACAGATTATCAAGGAGGAAGCAAGAATAGCTATGAAGTAGATGAAGAACAAAAAGGCCGTATGTCCAGATGACATACCTGTGGGAGCATGGAGGTGTTTAGGAGAGATGGCAGTAGAGTTTTTAACCAGATTGATTAATGGAATCTTGGAAAGTGAGAGGATGCCTGAGGAAAAGAAGTGTACTGGTACTGATTTTTAAGAATAAGGGGGTGTGCAGAGCTGTAGTAACTACAGGGGGATAAAATTGAGGAGCCACAGCATGAAGTTATGAGAAAGAGAAGTGGAAACTAGATTAAGAAGGGAAATGATGATTTGTGAGCTGCAGTATGGTTTTACTCCAGAAAAGAGCTCCACAGATGTGATGTTTGCTCTGTGTGTTGATGGAGAAGTATAGAGAAGGCCTGTCCTGTGGGTCTCTGGAGGCAGCTGTTAGGTACCGGCAGGCCAAGCGTAATGCGGCTTCAGTGTTTGCTGAGGCAAAAACTCGGGCATGGGAGGAGTTTGGAGAGGGATTGGAGAACGACTTTTGGACGGCTTCGAGAAGATTCTGGTCCGGCGTCTCAGGAGGGGGAAGCAGTGCAGTGTCAACACCGTATATGGTGGGGATGGTGCGCTGCTGACCTCGACTCGGGAGGTTGTGGGTCGGTGGGGGGAGTACTTCAAAGACTTCCTCAATCCCACTAACATGCCTTCCAATGAGGAAGCAGAGCCTGGGGACTCTGAGCTGGGCTCTCCCATCTCTGGGACTGAGGTCACTGAGGTGGTCAAAAAATTCCTTGGTGGCAGGGCCTCGGGGGTGGATGAGATATGCTCGGAGTTCCTCAAGGTTCTGAATGTTGTAGGACTGTCTTGGTTGACACGTCTCTGCAACATCATATGGACATTAGGGACAGTGCCTCTGCATTGGCAGACCAGGGTGGTGGTCCCCCTCTTTAAAAAGGGGGGCTGGAGGGTGTGTTCCAACTACAGAGGGATCACACTCCTCAGCCTCCCTGGAAAAGTCTATTTGGGGGTTCTGGAGAGGAGGGTCCATCGGACCTCAGATTCTGGATTAACAGTGTGGTTTTCGTCCTGGTCGCAGAACAGTGGGCTAGCTCTACACCATTAGCAGAATCCTGGAGGGTGCATGGGAGTTTGCCCAACCAGAATACATGTGTTTTGTGGACTTGGAAAAGGCGTTCGACCGTGTCCCTCAGGGAATCCTGTGGGGGGTGCTCCGGGAGTATGGGTTACTGGACCCCCTGATAAGAGCTGTTTGGTCCCTGTACAACAGGTGTCAGAGCTTGGTCCGCATTGCCGGCAGTAAGTCGAGCCCATTTCCAGTGACGGACTCCGCCAGAGCTGCCCTTTATCACCGATTCTATTCATAACTTTTATGGACAGAATTTTTAGGCGCAGCCAGGGTGTTGAAGGGGTCCGTTTTGGTGGACTCAGTATTGGGTCACTGCTTTTTGCAGATGATGTTGTCCTGTTTGCTTCATCAGGCCGTGATGTTCAGCTCTCTCTGGAACGGTTCGCAGCTGAGTATGAAGTGGCTGGGATGAGAATCAGCACCTCCAAATCCGAGACCATGATCCTCAGCCATAAGAGGGTGGAGTGCCCTCTCAGGGTTGGGGGAGAGATACTGCCCCAAGTGGAGGAGTTCAAGTATCTCGGGGTCTTGTTCACGAGTGAGGGAAGAATGGACCATGAGATCGACAGGTGGATCGGTTTGGCATCCGCAGTGATGCAGGCTCTGCATCGGTCTGTCATGGTGAAAAAAGAGCTTAGCCGTAAGGCAAAGCTCTCAATTTACCAGTCGATCTACGTTCCTACCCTTACTTATGGTCATGAGCTATGGGTAGTGACCGAAAGAACAAGATTGTGAATACAAATGGCTGAAATGAGTTTTCTCTGCAGGGTGTCTGGGCTTTCCCTTAAAGATAGGGTGAGAAGCTCAGTCATCCAGGAGGGGCTCAGAGTAGAGCCGCTACTCCTCCGCATCGAGAGGAGTCAGATGAGGTGGCTCGGGTATCTGATCAGGATGCCTCCTGGATGCCTCCCTGGTGAGGTGTTCCAGGCACATCCAACCGGGAGGAGGCCCCGGGGAAGACCCAGGACACGCTGGAGGGACTATGTCTCCCGGCTGGCCTGGGAACGCCTTGGGATTCTCCCGGAAGAGCTGGAAGAAGTGGCCGGGGAGAGGGAAGTTTGGGCTCTCTGCTTAAGCTGCTGCCCCCGCGACCTGTCCCCGAATAAGCGGAAGAGGATGGATGGATGGATGGATGGTAACAACTGATACAAAAAACATAGAAAATCCTTTTGTCTATTCTGAAATAATTGAGTTTTCTTAGAAGGAATAGGCATTCTTGTCATTTATTAAACATTTGTTCTGTATTGAAATTAAAGGTTGTCTGGTATCAATTATTGTCTCCAAAAGGGAGAATGCGAACATTTAAAGCTTACAGCCATATCTTGGGCTTAGAAATATTTAGCTGTAAAAAGAAATAATCACACCTTTGAACAAACTCATCAACATGGCTGCCCACTTTATCTTGTAGAAGACTCACAATGACAGACTCATCTGCAGATTTTAACAGAAGATGGCTCTTATGTGAACTCCTGCAGTAATCTGTTTAAAAAATAATCAGAACAGGAGACTGACAGTGGGCTTGAGGTAATCAGAGAAACAGCCAGCAACACTCATGTTCCATGTACATTTTATATAAAAGGTCCAGAATCCATCCCAAAAATTCATAATTTATCAGTTTATCACCTATTATGTGAATAGGGATCATACTAAAAGGAGTAGAAAAATTCAACAGTAATGTTTAGTGAACAGTGGTTAAAATAACCCAAAATATAATTTGGAGAGTCAAGAGACAGTTATTCAAGCCTCTGTATCGCATTGGAGATACTGTCAGCTGCTTCACACACCACTGCCTTCGGATGAATATACACAAATATAATTAAAATTTGTGGAAACACACTAACTTCCGGTCGCTACACTGTAGCAGACCTCTCATTGCATCTCTCTGTGTTTTGTACCTGCTTTTTGTTCTTAAATTATGTAAAAATTGATTCTTTTTGTTTTCTTTTACTAGTTTGCAAGTAGTTATTTCTATAAAATGCTTGATAACATTTGCAAAAGTTTCTTACTTTTGATCATTATTGCCTTTGGAATCCACCAGGACACTAATGCACTACCTGTGCAGGAAATCCCAGGTGTGTGGCCGCGCGGTTCATTTACAGCCTGGTTGCGCTGCTATCAATGAGACCAGCTACCAGTTACTCTCCGTGTATTACTAATATACAGGACAAATTAAAATCATTGAAACCCATTAAAGAGAGGAAAAAATGGTGGACTATAACTACGTCTGCGATGGAGAAATTTTAAAACACCTTTGCCAGCTATGATCATGAGTAACACACAGTTCTTGTGAAATAAACTGTACGAGCTGAGAGCATCTGCGCGATACCTCCACGAGTACCGTGAAAGCTGTCTCATATGCTTTACGGAGACCTGGTTTAAGAATACAGGCTCGGATACAGCAGTTGAAGTAGATGGATTTGTTTGTGTACAGCGAGACAGAAATCCAGCTTCTGGTAAGCAGATGGGTGGTGGGGTCTGCCTTTACATTAACAAAAGGTGGTGCAGGAATATCACTGAAAAAGAGCACATCTGCACACCGAATATTGAACTACTCACCGTCGGACTTCGCCCATACTATCTACCACGGGAGTTTAATTATTTGTGACAGTCATTTACATTCTGCCACATGCTGATGTGGGAGCTGCAACTGAATCGATTCTTGAAACTGCTCATAAACTAGAAACCAAATCAACTTGTTCTTTTAAACTTGTGATGGGTAATTTTAATTTATGCAATCTGGAGTCAGTATTACCAAATTAACATCAGTATGTGAATATTAATGCTAGAGGGGACAAAACTCTGGACAAGTGCTATGGAAACATCCCTGGTGCCTACATATCGCAGCACAGAGCAGCCCTGGGTGTGTCTGACCACATCTACTCCCTAAGTACAAGCAGAAACTGAAACAAGAAAAAACAGTTATACAAATAACACAATACTGGTGCAAGGACAGTGTAGAGGAACTGCAGGAATGCTTCTCCAGTACAAACTGGGATGTGCTGACATCCTCACAGTCACTGAATGAGGCCACTTACACTGTTAGTGAATATATGAAATTCTGTGAGTCTATGATCATTAAGGAAAAAACTGTCAATGTGTACCCAAACAGTAAGCCATGGATCACTAAAGATCGCATTACTATTGGAAAAGCAACATGCACATCAAGAAAAAAAGATAGAAGATAATCAAATTTTACAGCAAAGGATTAACAGGTTAATTAAACATATTTTGTTTATGTTTATAAACAAAATATGTTTATATTTTGTAGATGTATGGAGAAAAAATCAAGAGGTGGTTTAATGATAACACTCCAAAGCAGGTCTGGAAGGGACTAAAAACAATTACAGTACTGGGCTCTAAAAAGAATGTGAATTTTCCAGCTGACAAATACCACAAGCTTTTAGCAGATGAACTGAATAACTTTTTTGCCAAATTTGAAACAAGTGATTTCAGCACCCAAAATACAGAAATAAAGAAAATACTTTATAAAAACACCAGGAATTCTGCTGTGATGGGGCTCAGTTTAACTGAAGTGGGGAAAGGCTTGCGGCAGGCCAAAACAAACAGTGCAGTGAGACCAGACGGCATATCAGGTCAGCTCTTAAAGTCTTGCTTTAAGCAGCTCTCTCCAGTTTTTCATTTGCTTTTTGACTGGTCTCTGACCTGTGGTATTGTACCTAAACTGTGGAAACAATGAATCATTATTCCTGTATCTACTGTTTCTAGACCAAGCTGTTTAAATAACTACAGACCAGTGGCACTTACATCTATTCCAATGAAATGCTTTAAACATTTGGTGAAAAACATTTTAATGACAGAGACAAAGTCTTTTCAAGACAATAATCAATTTTCTTACTGTGCAAACAGCAGTGTGGAAGATGCTCTGCTTGTTATATTACATCAAATCTACACCTTTCTTGATCAGCCTGGTTCATAAAAACTCACTCACTCTGAGAAAGAAATTATATTTGATTTTAAGAAACAGAAATCTGTAAGTTCACCCATTGTAGTTCTGGGAGAGGAGGCAGAAATAGTGACTGAATATAAATACTTAGGTACTAACCTAGATAACAATCTTAACTGGAATACAAATGCAAAAAAACTATTCTCTAAATGCAACCAGTTCTAATTTCTCCTTCATAAACTGAAACTATTTAAAGTAGACAAGGACCTCATGTTGTCCTTTTATCGCAGTATGATCCAGTCTGTGATCACTTTCAGTTTCATTGCCTGGTTTAATAGTCTAACAAATCAAAACTCAAAGAAGCTCCAACAGGTTATGAAGTATGCAGCTAAAGTTATTGGGGCTGATGTAGATGATTTGACTAGTGTGTGTCAGAGGGCAATGTTAAAGAAACTGGGAAGCATCTCAACTGATGACAGACATCCATTACATGTAGAACTAAACTTCAGTAAATCAGGAAGGAAAGTCGCTTTGAAAACCAACACAAATCACTCCAGAAACTCCACTCTCCCTAGTGCCATACAACTTTTCAATAAGAAATATCAGAAATAATGATTAAGGTGTTGATATACATCCTGTAACTTTTTTTTGGTGTAAATATGTATTGCCTAACTGCCTTACCTTAACCTTTCTTGTTTCTATTTGTCTGTTTTATTTCATTCTGTCTGTTATTAGATGCAACTGAGAAGGCAAATTTCATGTTTTCTTGTGTAAACATGACAAAATAAAGAAACCTTAAACCTTAGGTGTTAAATAGGGCATAGTAAGACAGACAGAGGTATTGTATACATTTTTCTTTAACCAAGACTGATTTATGTAATTTTTTTAATTATATAAAGGTGTAAACTTAAGTTATGTGACTTACTATGCATCTGCAACAATATTGAAGGTGTTCTGAATTTATTACTCGTCAAAATATCATTAGAATTGTTTTCAGTTAGCTCATTTTCTGTACACACCAAAATGCATGCATCTCTTAGTCAGGTTGAAAATGCACAAATGCTTTAGGTTTGCCCAGTTTATTCCATGGAGAGTGAAAATGTTCTAGTATATACATTAGTAAGGAAGGTCCCATCATTTAGTTTTCACTCTCAAATACCTTCTCTATTTGCTCTTTTGGTTTCTTTTCTGATTACCTGATTATCAAAATAAGTTACCGAATTAAAAATAGTGGCAAGATTAATAGAGAACATTCAGTAATAGATATTTGTATTCTGGTAGATTCCACTGAAGCAGATATTTTCTGCTGTATGTAATCCCTTCAATCTGTTAATGAGGAGCAGGATGAGGACCCTACGTCAGATGAAATTAAATCCAGTTAACAAAGATGAAAATAAACATTCTGAATTTGTACACTTCTTTGTGACACATTTAAACATAACTCAGATAAACAATTGCAATAGGATAGACATTATTTAAGAGATATAAAAGTTAACCAAATTTAACGGAACATGGAGAAAGATAATCCTAATGCAAAGACCAACTATACTCAAATTGTACTGATTCTATTTCAACTACAGTATGTTGCTATAGTGCTCATTTACAATAACGGTTCTTCTCATCAATAATACAGTTCTCTTTCATTTACACTTCAGTTTGCTTCTTTCTACTTAATCATGCATTTGAAATTCTTGAATTCATTATTTTTTTTGTACTCTTATTTGACTTGTAATATGATATGTGATGCTATACTCTATGATGAGTGCTGCATAAAATGAAGATTGACTGAGTGATTGGCTAATTGGAAACTGGCAAGTGAGAAACCCACAGCAGTTACGAAACACAGATTCCTATAAATCAGAAGCTCCAGTGGGGTACATATGTATTGTTTTATTTTAGTTTTTTTGTAGTTTGAAATTTGGGTTCAGTTTGTAGGACTACAGCAAATAAGGTTATGCCCATATTTCTGTGCTTAATATTGGGTTTGGAAGAATTTACATAAGGAGTCCTGGGGGCAGGAAACTGATGTACTGAATGTGATTTGTGCCTAATGAGTGGAAACTGAAAATATTAGTGAAGAGCACTTAATTTTTTGTATTACAATTTCCTAACATCATATACAAAAACTAAACTGTATACTTCTTCCTTTGACAGGACAGTAATTTTAAAAAACGAGGGAGGGGGCTTTTAATGATCATGTTTGATGTCTGCTTACACAAATTCATGATGCATACAGATAGCATGCTCTTCATGCAAGATAAGTAGGCAGGTGCAATCAAATGGACATTTGACAGAGTTTTTATAATATCAGATATATCCCCGCAGTACACTGGCGCAATTGTTCACTGTATGTCCATTGATGCCAGGAACCAGAACAAGGCTGTCAACCTGGTTCCAGTAACATTTTCCCTGTACAATTAAGAATGACAGAAGTTATAATGGCTCTGTACAGTTCTTGCTGACACGGGAATAATGTCATAAAATTCATTTTTCAGGCATGTGAATTAATGTGCTCCAACATAGAACAGTGCCTTGTGATGATTTGCACCAAAATGTGACTGAAATTAGAGTGATTAACAAAAAAAAAATAAAATAAACATCTTATTTAAAAATATATTCAAGCAAGTATACTTAAAAGAA
Source organism: Polypterus senegalus (assembly GCF_016835505.1). NCBI lineage: Eukaryota > Metazoa > Chordata > Cladistia > Polypteriformes > Polypteridae > Polypterus > Polypterus senegalus. The sequence continues at coordinate 51,912,279 of NC_053163.1, forward strand.
ACAGGTTATGAAGCAAAAATAACAATTGCGGGAACAGTAAACAATGAAAATCTAGTGTGCTGGTTTAGGCTTAAAATGAGTAAGAACTTCAATGGAAACCAACAGGGTGGTTACACCCTTCAGTGGGCATGGGTAAGTTTAGATACAGGCTTTATCAGCTACAATTTGGTTTGAAATCATCATCTATTATCCATTCACAACTCTCATCTAAGTCACTTCCATTTTAACTTTTTTAGTTAATGTTTATGATTTAATTTTGTTCTGGTTCAGGGTAGAATCTAGAGATACGTCCTTCACAAAATGTAAGTGACCCTGTTTTTCTATTCACAATCAAGCTCCCACCTGTTATTACACAAATTTTAATATATATTGTACATATATATTAAATGTTATAGAAGTAGCATGAATTTACTAAAGGTACTAAAGGTACTAAAATAATGGAATACTAAATTGTTTCTTTAAAATGCATGCGAGTTTGGTGCTTCAGTATCACATTGCCCCTGACTGTGAGAAACTGCCTCTCAGCCTCAACATACTGATGAGTGCTACGTTTGCAGTTCAAACTTTCTCAGAAGACTGCACACCTGCTGTGAAAAATAAGAACCATTCAAGATCATTTCCTTTTGTATTTGCCATTCTTAAAGGCTTAAATCACTACTCTATATGACTCTTAAACTACCTGCAGTTTCAGAAAGAACAAACATGATGCAATGCTTGCTTTTTCAGGTTTTTTTTAACTGTTTCAAAATGCATTTAAACTACTTTACCATTTTATAAACATTTTAGTTGCATTTAATTTCTACAATGATTAAAATTAATATTCATATTTACCAAAATAAAGGGAGAAAAATACCAAGTGGATCAGTTATATAAAATGTCAGTGACAGTGGTCAAGTTTCTAGGAGCTAGATAGAATTTTCTAAAATTAAAGCATGAACTATAACAAGAAAGACTGATATATAGAGGGAAATGCCCAAACTGAAAGATAGAGAAAAGAATGGTCAAAGCCAGAAAAAGCTATGTCGGGGTGCCTTAATGAGGTCAAATCAATAGACATTTTAAGAGTTGGACAAACAATAAAATGAGGATGGGAAACAAAATTAGGACTACTTAACTGCACAAACCAACAGGATCAAATGTTTGTTGATAAATTGTGAAAAACAGCACTGCAGACAAAAAAAACAAGGACTGGACAGCAAATACTGCTTAATATGAAAGAATCGTTACATTAAAGACTAAGGGAAGAAAAAATTAAAGTACTATACTACTAAAAACAAAAGTATTTACTCAACAGATATTTACAGATGGTGTTTCAAAGCTTAAAAGACACAAAAAAAGACAGGAAAAGGTTGTAAATGCAGCCGACTGCTTAACTGGGTAGACTTCTGCCAGAAGCTGGCAGTGACAACAGTGATTTCACAGTCAAGATGGGCAGATAAATAAAAACCAAGAGTGATTAATCTTGATGGCGTGATGCTGTTCTTCAGAAGCTAAACAGAAATATTTGTCCATCTACATTATAATTTTTTTCCTTGTGAATACAGTACAATACTGTAATTATTATACAATACTGTATTAAGAAATTACAGTGTAATACTGTAAATGTCAATTGAAATAGCTTCTCTGTAAATGTACAGTAAGTGGCTGGCAACACTGCTGCTAGTATTTTACTGTAAAATTAATTGAGAAAATGTTAGTCCAAACTGTATTCGACAGTTATGTATTGTATTTTTACAGTGGTCATACTGTGATTACCATTTTGTATGGTTTTTTGCATAGATTTTTACTACAGCATTGATAATGACCTCATATTGCAATGTTTACTGTCTGAGAACAAATAATACTTCTTTCAATTGAAACATTCCAATAAACATTTATTTTTTTGATATTAATTAGTTGTTAACATTAACACTTTTTTGTTAAACTGTCAGCAATTCTGCATTATTTCAGATAAACATAAATGGTGGCAACAGAGGTTGAAGTCTCGCTCAATAAACAGTACAGTGTTCTACAGTAAATGTAAAAGTTGCACCAAACATTTGAACAGAATGTGAACACCATATTAGATATAACTTGCCTAAACTGTAGAAAATTAAAATTGAACAAAGTGGTCTTGGATTAACTTGGACCAAATTCCATTTGAAGTCCATTATCTTACAAAGTAGAGAGGAAACACAATGGCTTACTATGCTTTTCTTTTTCTGAACTACTTGGTCAGTCTTCTTGGATATAGATTTTCCTTGCTTGGCCTTGAACTTTCATTCAGGGTTTATTTCAATAAATCATCTAAATGACAAAGAAAAACGCATGTACTTAATTGTTTATAAACAACAACAATTCAGAAAAATTCACTTTGTCATGACTGCAATGGTTCAAGGTTCATGTAGGAAACCGAACTAATATCTTCAAAACGGTTCCTCGCCATCACTTTTAACAATTTGCATTCTCTTAACAATGATTCTGATGGAACTGTAAGTCAGTTTTAATGAATACATGTGGATGGAAAATAAGAGAATGTCTTGCCTTTGAACAACCCCAAGGGTGCATGCAGCTTCTTCTTGATATTGGAGTTTGAAATTGTAATATGAACCAAATGCAGCAGTAAGGCCAGAGACAAAGCTGGGTTGTGTTCCCTCAAACTGACCTTCAATGCTCATCATGCACTGCTGGGTTCTTAGAGTTTGATGTGAATATAAAGATTACAACATTACATTCATGACTCTGTAAAGAGTACTCTGAAACCTAAGTAATTTTTACCTAGTACAATTAGATATCTGCACTATTATGTTTACATACCAAGAATTATCAGTTGTAGACTGTCTGGCAAGTTGAGTGTTCCCTGTTGAAGTGGCAAATGCCTGAAGTAAAAGAAAAATAATAGGTACAACATGCAAACAGTTAGACATTACAACATAAGCAATGCATGCAATCATGCATATGATTTTCTGAAAATATTTAACTCACATCTGCTTGAAAGAGCCAATCCATTTTCTTTCTTACGGGGGAGCCTGAGGAGCTTGTGGCATGTGGCATTTGATAAGGTGTCACATGATTGGTTGGGCATCAAACTAAAAGAAGTGGGAGTTCAGGGTGATGTTCTTAGATAGGTGCAGAATTGGCTCAGACACAGGAGGCAGAGGGTGATGGTGGGAGGAACCCCATTTGAATTGGCTAATGTTAAGAGTGGTGTTCCACAGGGGTCAGTGCTAGGGCCACTGCTATTTTTAATATATATAAATGATTTAGATAGTAATATAAGTAACAAGATGGTTAAGTTTGCAGTTGATACCAAGATAGGTGGATTAGCAGATAATTTGGAATCCGTTATATAATAATAATAATAATAATACATTTTATTTATATAGTGCCTTTCCCATGCTCAAGGCACTTACAGAATATAAGAAAGAACGGCAGGATATACAGTATATAGCATAGTACAAAGCAAATAAATAAATAAAGAAGATTAAGACAGTAAATTCAGAGAATGCCTAACAGACAACAGAATTGATGGTCTAGCACACACATACAGGTTACATGAGCATCTTGACAGAGAGGTAAACTGAGAGAAGAGGAATGAAGTCAAGTAGAGCAAAAAGCCTTCCTGAACAGTTGAGTTTTAAGTTGTTTTTTTAAAAGAATTCATGGAGTCAGCTGACCTGATTAATTTCAGTAGGTCATTCCAGAGTCTGGGCGCTATAAAGCTGAAGGCCCTGTCACCCATGGAGTGTAGATTAGTGTGGGGCACAAGAAGATTGCCAGAATCAAAGGACCTTAGTGGACGGGTAGGCACATAGTGATATCATTACAGTAGGACTTGGATAGCATACAGGCTTGGGAAGATGTGTAGCAGATGAAATTTAATGTCAGTAAATGTAAAGTATTACACATAGGAAGTAAAAATATTAAGTGTGAATACACATTGGATCTGAAAATCAAGTGTACACCATATGGGTTAGATTTTGGAGTCTTAGAAGACTCTAAGCAATCGATTTCTCAACAGATTTCATAGCACTATGTGTGGAGTACAAGTCCAAGGAGGTTATGCTCAACTTTTATAATGCACTAGTGAGGCCTCATCTGGAATACTGTGTACAGTTTTTGGTCTTAAGGCTACAAAAAGGACATATCCGAACTAGAAAATGTCCAGAGAGAAGCGACTAGGCTGATTCCAAGAATACAGGGATTGAATTATGAGGAAAGATTAAAAGAGCTGAGCCTATACAGTTTAAGCAAAAGAAGATTAACAGGTGACATGATTAAAGTGTTTAAAATTATGAAGGGAATTAGTACAGTGAATCGAGGATGTTATTTTAAAATGACTTCATCAAGAACATGTGGACAAAGTTGCAAACTTGTTAAGGGTAAATTTCGCACAAACATTAGGAAGTTTTTTTTTACACAAAGAACGATAGACACTTGGAATAAGCTACCAAGTAGTGTGGTAGACAGTAAGACGTTAGGGACTTTCAAAACTCGACGATGTTTTCTTGGAAGAAATAAGTGGATAGGACTGGCAAGCTGTGTTGGGCTGACTGGCCTGTTCTCGTCTACAGTGTTCTAATGTTCTAATGCTCTAATGGTGAATTTTGAGGAGACCTAGGTCAAAAAAATTGCTGAACCAAAATGCTGTTTTTTTTTTTTCTGAGAAACTAAAAAACGAAAAATTAATTCAAGAATGATACAGTAAACAATGCAGTACCACATAATTAGCTTATTGTCTAACTTACGATGATCTTTCCAGGCATTGAGCAGTTTTCTGCACTATATAGGTTGTATGAATTCTAAGATGTCCTCTTCTTTCACCTACAATAAATCTTCAAAACTCTCTACTCCTAGGCATACAGGTTTCTCAATTGTTTGTTTGATTGGCTCCACAGGAAGGCTTGGTATTTCTGAAAATATGGTTTGCTCAATCTCTCCTTGTAACTCAGACATCATTCTACTAATGGAAAAGAATGATGAACTATGATGACAGACCACACAAGGAGTATTCAAGCAAAGCACAGTAATGAGGTAATTTATTTAGATTAATGGACAAGTGACCCAAATTTTGTGATGTCAAGCAGTGAATTCCCTGGTCTATAAGACCAAAAGACTGATATATCTTTGTGACAAAATGTACATTGCAATTGCCATGAATGAGAATCAACTGAAATTTCCCAAATGCAAGACCCTCATCATTTCTGTCTAGAACAACATCTTTTTGTAAAGTGTTCCCTTTACAGTCGCTTCATTGGTTGCTACCATGTTTCCTGACTGAAAGTTAAGGTATGCAACTGACACTCTAATGTCACTATTGTAGTCATTTATATGACATTCTGTCCCCCTCTCTCCACAGCACAACTTTCATGAAATTCCCTGCACTTAAGTATGCTTTCAGGTAGCACTCAGGTTCTTGAATTTGTTAAATTTTTTGCATATTACTTAAAGTATGAGTGTTTACTTTCAAAACAGAGCATCCACAAGTGAATGAGAGGACCAAACCAATCCATGAGCTCAGAATAATGACATATGTAGGGTTGTTTTGGCTTGAGACGATAACGTATTCGTTAAGTCTCTCAATATTTATTTATCATGACTGATAAACATGCTCTTTGACCAGTGTTAATGGCAGGAGCATAAATATGCTCCACTACGTGTCTGAGTTGCAGTATTAATTGCCAGACTTTGTGTTCAAATGAATTGGCAGTCTTTTCCTCCACCAAAACAAATAAAAGCCTTCGGAAGCACCAGTTCTGTGCTGCATGATCATGTAATTTCTCATCATCAGGGTGTACTTCACACTTTATATCCTATGCATTATTGCTGAGGTACCTGAATTGATCAATGCACTAATTTAATTCAAGGTATGTAAACTACTTCTCTTGAATCACAAGATAATCAATGTTCAATGCAAGGTCACTGGACACAACACCCTCAAAAAGATCATGTCTCAGACAGGGAGATAATCCTAGATAGCAAACATGAAAATACTTCAGCTCATTAAACACAGAATTAAAATTGATACCACCTGCACTATAAATTCCAGCAGCGACTAAATCATTAACATTCTGTTCATAGGACTTCACTGTCCTTGTTAAAGCCTTTGTCATGGTTGCTGACTGGAATGTTTCTTGATCAATTTCACAATATCTGCAAAAGTTGTTACTCCTACTAAAATATTTGACAGATCCACCAATGTAATGTGAGCCAAGATTGCCTCCTGCTATGGCACACAATGTATCTATGCGTTTTCCATCACTAACACAACACTGCTGTCCTCAAGGTCCTTAATGTCTTTAGTTTTCACTCCACTAATTAATCTATCATTAATTGTCCTTAATCATTCTATCAAAGACTTTCTATTATTTTATGAAATTCCTAGAGTAGAATAGAGTAGAGTAGAATTTCCCCTTGGGATTAATAAAGTATCTATCTATCTATCTATCTATCTATCTATCTATCTATCTATCTATCTATCTATCTATCTATCTATCTATCTATCTATCTATCTATCTTTTTCATTTAGTTTGTGTAACAAATGTGATTGGATAATGACATGTATGTACAGCAACCCTTCAATTACTGTTTGAATTACTGAAGTTGGTAGAACCAACTTTGCCTGCAGTTTTAAGTAAAACAATGCCAAAATCTTCAAAAATAATTACTCATCTGCATTATCTAGCTTTAGCTCTATATCTGACTCCTCGGCAACATCTCTGGAGTCTATCACAACCTCACACTATGTATTCAAGTGTTCATCCACAACACATACATTACCATAAGATATGCATACCTGCAATGGAACATTTGCCTCCAAAATGATATGGCCTAGCCTTTCCATTGAACAGTTTTGATGATTTCTGGATAATTGACAGGTAAATGTGGATTTCGCAGAAAACCTTATATTACCTTTAAATGGACAAGACACCATGGTTCCTTCTTTAATATGAGACTTCAACTAAGCAAAGAAGCTTTTCAAAACACTAAATATTGCTTGGCACAAATAAATGTAACAGACTAAGTTAGAAGCATCAAGTCCTAGGTCCATTTGTGTTACTCACAGCTTTGTAGCCCCCCATTATGGTCTCTGTATATACAGTATGTGACTTGAAAGATCTGCTTTCTACAATATGGTCTACATAAATCTGGAATACCATATTTAAAATCAGTATTAGGAACTTGACTATAGATTTTCATGTGCCAACAAAATGGCAATAATGATTCAAAAGCACGATCACTGAATTGACACTGCAGCATTTTGGGTCCAGTTATAATCTAATTAAGTCGATGTAATGCAACAACTCATTGCTTTAATTACATTGCGTATCCTAACATCAACAAAACTGCTAAAGTTCCACAACTATTTGGCCAAACTTTAAGGTTTACTGATTTAAATTAGTTTGGAACTTGAGTACTTTGTTCTAAACCACACTGTTATTATATGTAATTTTCTGCCTAACTCCGTGCTGATTGTGCAATGTGGCCATAGAGAGCTTAAACAAATTGGCACATTCACATAAAAAACAACAAGGGGTGAGCAAGCTTTCTTGAAGGCTTTTACTGGACGTACCTCGTTGTAAACTGAAATATATACAAAAGAAACATACAGTCATTTACAGGTGTACAATCAAAGACAATAAGGAATGATTTACAAAGCAATACATAGCAGACAGTGTAAATTAAACAATAAAGCTTTAAAAGACACTTACAAAGTGAGTGATTTCAATGGTTGGATCAAGACAAAGAGAAGCTCGTAGACAGAGGTTCAAATTGCTGCATTCCACAACTAACCAGACCCAGGGGTTTATATACCCTAAGGATACATTTTGGACGTGACCGAAACAAGAGATAAAGGGGTGCCTACATGAGAGACATGGGGTGTATTGTATTCAAATGTTTATTATGGGACCTACGTGGTTTACGTGAGTTTCATAGACTTTTATAGCACCACTGTGAGTGTGGGACTGACTGACTGGTGTGTTAATAAATGACAAGATGAAGGGGGAACACAGTTCAACAAATTACAGTCTCAACTAACATGATGTGGGGCAGAACATGTAATATTATATACTGTATATATGTATACATACAGCACTGTAACATCTATGTTATTTCACAACACATGGATGTTTAGCTGTTATTTTACTTTAGAATTAATATATTTGTATAATGACACACTGAACCAAAATGTATATGCAGAGTACTTTGTGCTAAGTTAAAGAAAATCGTTTAAACATTAACTGGACGACAGGGTCTTACACTTTACATAGACAAACAAACAAACAAAAAACACATGCAGAAATTAAGAGAGTGAGTCTTACCAAGCCAAAACTGCAAATAATTATTTCTGGATCTTTCTGTTCTGGCACCAACATGTTCTCCCGCATGACATGCCATTCTACATCATGCTCAACAATTGAAAGAGCAAAGCAAATGCTATTAAAAATAAATGAAATGAACAGGCTGAGTGATAAAAAAAGGTAACTGATTATGAGGTATAAACTAATTAACAGGATGCAAGAGTAGTCTTAAAAGTTCTAATGTGGTTTTCTGATCTGAAACTTCTGCTCAACTTGCAAAGCGCTTACTTCTTCATCACAAACCAATCCCAGAATGCATTGCTTGTCTCTTATGTTATTGTATTAAGCATTGAAAACAGTTATTTGCTGTAGATGTATAGCCATTCTTTAAAATATTATAGCATTGTACTGTGTAAAGAAAATACAGTACAGGACAATACTGTAAGAAACTGACTAATTTTACAGCAATATTTTACAATGATCTTGTAACACATTTACTCATTTTATGGTCATGGGAGACTGGACCTATCATGAAAACATTAGATTCAAGTCAGGAATGAATCTGGCAGTGCCACTGTACTGTGGATGTCAAGTTCTAGCAGTGTCACATAATATAATTGTATTATTTGGACTTCTTGTATGCCAGTGTTAAAAAAGCATTTAACTCAGTTGCTTTGCCACCTTTAGGCCAATTGGACCATAATTCAGTACAACTCATACCTGCATATAAACTCATTGTCCAGCGTCTGCCAGCCACCAACTGGACAATGCAGGAATGGATAGCAGAGGCTGAGGAGGCTTGAAGGATGCCTTTGAAAATACTGACTGCAACATGCTTTGTGAGTCACATGGCTAGGGCATAGACTCTGCTACTGTATCACAAGCTACATCAAGTTCTGTATGGATAACATAAACCCCAAAAAGACACTGCACTGTTTCCATGGATTACAAAAGACTAAAAACCCCTATTGAATAGGAAGAAGAGAGCCTTAACGTCTGGAGATAAAGATGAAATAAAGCAGATGCAGTCAGAACTGAAGAAGCAGCTCATAAAGGGGAAAGCCCACTACAGAGACAAACTTAAGCACAAGTTACAACAAAACAAGAAAGAAGTATGGAATGGGTTGAGGCTTATCACTGGCAACAAGCAGGCTGTAAAATATGGCGAGGAAGAGAACAAAATCAGGACTAATGACCTGAACCAGTTCTTTAACAGGTTTGACTCATTGTTCTTAGTACAGCCCTCCCCCAACACTGATAGCCACTGTGAGTGTGCTGAGGTCGTTCCCCAACTGCCCGTCTATGCCCTGCACGATCTTCCCCCACAATGACATCACACCTGTGATCACCAGCTCCTCTCCACTCTCTGGACTTTGTGTCTCTGCTGATGAAGTGAGTACAGAGCTGGGAAAACTCTGAATAATCAAGGCTTCAAGGCCGGATGGAATCAGCCCTAGTGTACTGAAAATATATGCTAGCCAGTTATGTGGGGCTGTTCCAACCTGAGAACACCTGTTCTCCTTTACCTGAATTTGTATTGGGTTCTCCAGCTGTAAAAAAAACATCCTGTGTAGTCCCAATGTGAAAGAAAGTTCATTCCAGTGATCCCAAGGACTTCACACCAGTTGCTCTTATTTCATACATCATGCAGAGCTTTGAGAGGCTGGTTCTAAAACAGCTGCAGCCCCTGGTTTCAGAACATCAGGATCATCAGCAGTTTTCCTATCAGACACATATAGGTGTGGAAGATGCTCTCATCTATATGCTCCACAGAGCCTAATCCCACTTAGACAAAGCCAGCACCACAGTCAGGAACATGTTCTTTGACTTTTCTAATGCTTTTAAAACCATCCTGAATCATTGACTGAGAGAAAAGCTCAAGGCTTTGCCCTTTGATGCCTCCACAATCTCCTGGATAATGGACAAGCTGACCAACAGACAGCAGTGTGTGTGTGCCAGAAATGGTGGTGTGTAATACTGGAGCACCTCAGGCAATTGTCCTGTCTCCCTTCCTCTTCAGCCTCTAAACATAAGATTTCCAGCATAATACCAGCACTTGCCACCTACAGAAATTGTCTGATGACTCGTCCATCATAGGCTGTATTACAAAGTAATAATGGGGACAAGTCAGAGTACAAGAAGGTTGTGGAGGACTTTGTCTTGTGGTGCAGAGACAACTACTTACTGTATACCTCAACATCAGGAAGAGAAAAGAGCTGGTGTTGGGCTTTAGGTGTGCCATGATGCTTTTAAGACCTGTCACCATCCAGCGGGAGGGATGTGGAAGTGGTGCAGAGCTACAAGTATGGAAAATAAAATTAGTATATTCATGTATTAGCATAAATAAATATAGAAAAATATATAAGCATTAACCTTAGTGCAAATATTAATACAAGTTAGGCCTGCTAAACAAATTTTTAAATAAAGGCACATGCCATATTTCTTTTTTAATTAAAGCTTAGCTCTAGCTACCAATTAAACCTAGCGAGAGGACCTAGGAAGAAAGGAAGATGAGATAAAGACAGCTCAGGGATGAAAGAAGGGAAGACACCTGTTGGTTCTCAGCCGACCTAAAAATAAGCAAAGCAGAAAAATAAAGATAATTGACAGAAAATAAGAAATATTGGTGGTTCTAATAAAAGTTAATTAGACCAGCTGCAGAAAAGGAGTCAGGGGGAAAGTAGCGAATAAGCTGCTTTGACCAAGGTCAGAATGATAAGAAATGATTATATAAACTATGATTTTTGAATTGTTCGGGGCTCAACTTGATTTGGCCGAATTGGGTTGAGTCTGTGTTACTGTTTTATTGCAATAAAGCTAATTACTCTGTTTGCCCATGCACTGACTCCTAGAGCCTTCATTTCAGGTGAAGACCTTTGGGTGCGTCTTTTGCCACGGAGATTTTGCTTCGTCACAAGTACCATATACCAAGGTTCCATATAAACAATAAACTGGACTGGTCTGATAACACAATGACTGTATAAGAAGGTCCAGAGCAGATTGCACTTGCTAAGGAGACTCTGGTCTTTGATGTGTGTACCAAGCTACTGGAAATTATCTATCAGTCCATAGTAGACACTGTGGTCTCTTGGGGAAGCAACTTGAGCTCAAAAGAAATACAATGCATGAAGGAAATCCTGCTCCATCACAGGACAAACCCTGGACATGCTGGAAGCTGTTATAGAAAAAAGAATGGTGGCAAAATTGGATACTAACATGAAAAATCCACTCCCTCCCCTCCAGGAGATCTTGGATCACTTTTAGCCAAAGGCTTATTCCACCACAGTGTCCTAAGGAGCACCTCTGGGGGTCTTTTGTACCTAGTGCTCTCAGGTATTTCAATGCTTCCTTTTGGGACATTCATTAAATTTATTTTAAAATACCATTTTGAAATATCTGAACAATACATTTATGTATTTGTTTGTTTTTATTTACATATCAATTGATTGATAGGGTGTATTATTTGCCCTGTGAATCTGTATCATTCTTTATGTTTCTGCAGCTGCATGGATGTGAATTTCCCCTTGGAATTAATAAAGATTATCTAATCTAATCTATTCATTAGTTAAATATGATTGCTTACTTTCAGTGTGTGCAGTGGTCCTCTGTTTAATTTGATGATTGGCACAATAAGCTATAGGAAACTGCAAGATAGCATGGTTAAGCAAAAGCCAAAGAAATGTTCAAAAATGTTGTAAAATTAAGGCATTTTCTAAATATGCAGGATATTGAGAAATTAATTAATGCATTTATTTCTAATAGAAGTAACTGTCTGCTCAAATCATTCTTTATACAGTTTTCAATTATTTAAAATGCTCCTGCAAGAATAATTACAAGAACAAGAAAGTATGAACACATAACTCCAGTTCTAAAGACTTTACACTGGCTACTGGTTAAGTTTAGGACAGATTTCAAAATCCTCCTTATAATCCTCCTTATATCCTCCACATCCTCCTTATAAAGCCTTAAATGGCCAAGGCCCCACTTACTTACATACAGTATATGAACTTATCATTACTTACAAAACAGAGTGCACATTAAAATATCAAGATGCTGACCTGCTTATGATTCCAAGGATTGATAAAATTACAATGGGAGGTTGAGATTTTACTAGCAGGGTCCCGAAGCTGTGTGAGGCTCAGTCTGCTACTATAACAGGTGCCCCTTCATTCTCAGCATTTAAATTCAGGCTGAAGACTCACTACTTCAATTTAGCATACCCTGGGAGCTGCTGAAAAGCTGTGCATACTGCATCTCTGTTGTTAGACAGTTGATTTTGATGTACTAATATATAAGTGATACAATATTTATAAACTGTTAGTAACCCTCATCTATTCTGTTTCTCTTCTTGGTATCCTCATATGGCACTTGGTGCCACTACTCAACTCCCAAGATTGGCTGGCTCAGCCCTAACTCAGCTGTAAAATGGCCAATAGAGGTGTAATGCATGGTCCGTGGTGCAGGGCAACTTTTTAAATAATCATGTGCGGAACTCCAATCTGGTGCAGGTGTGTGCAGGAGCACTTCACTCTTAATTGGGGTAATTGGCCATTCATGTTGCATACACATGTGGAAGGAGGTGGATCTGTTGGACACCTCAATTGTGCCGCAGAGGTAGTGGCTTGTTGCTCCTGCTCCCAATTAGAGAAGTTAAAAGGAGCCTCCACAGAATATAGAAGGAAAAAAAAGACAACAAAGGAGCAGAGAAGTATGAGGAACAGGAAAAGAAAAGTGAACAAGCGAGAGAGCTGTTGTGAGAAGGAGGAAGCAGGTGGATGGAAACGTGAGCCCCAGGAGAGGAGTTTGTGGCTGGTGCTCAAACGGCTGAGGGTTGCAACCTGCTGAGCTTGGAAGCAGAAGCAACAAGATTACTCCAGAGGGACTCCGCTGCAAGGCCGGGGAATGGTAGCGGGAGTTGAAGGAGTGGAGGCTTGGTGGTGCCCTAAGGAAAACCATGGGATGTGTGGTGGGGACATGAGCAGATCAAACAGGCACAGACATCTCTCTGTGCTGCAAGATCCAAACAGGATAAGCCTTGCCTGGATGTTTGTGTTCTCATCTGCCCAGCTCATCTAAGTTACTGTATGGCAGGTTGAAGAGGCTCCCAAAGGCAAACTGGAGCATGAAGCCAACACGTACCGTCAAAGGTGGGAAGTGGCTTGTTGGCCTCCAGGACTCTGACTCTGTCTGGCTTATCTGACTCCTCTTCTACAATCTGGCAGTGGTTCTACAATTCACTTATGGACAGATATTGTTGTTTTTCATTTATGTTATTTAGTTTCTATTTTTGTTTTTGGCATTTTTTTCTATATATGTGATAGTTTTGTATTTAGTAAATGGTAAATCTGTATATATATATGGTATATTGTATTTACTCCTTTCTTTTTTGACACTTATTGTACACCCAACCTACCCGGAAGGGGGTATCTCTCTAAATTACCTTTCCCAAGATTTCTTTCACTTTTTTCACTACAATGTTTTTTTAGTCGTCTTAGGGGTCAAGGCTGGAGGTGGTTCTGGAAAAATTTTCCTCTGTTTTCAAAAAAGTCATTCATGGAGACCAGAAGAAAATGAAGAACGATTCTTTAGTGGTACATAGATATGTACAAATGTCTTAGTCCGTGCAATCATTAATAAATGTATTCCATTTTATATTTTTCTATTATCATTACCTTATTTAACACACTGCGGTGGGCTGGCACCCTGCCCGGGATTTGTTTCCTGCCTTGCACCCTGTGTTGGCTGGGATTGGCTCCAGCAGACCCCCATGACCCTGTAGTTAGGATATAGCGGGTTGGGTAATGGATGGATGGATGGATTATCTAACACATCACATCATCTGATACATTATATTAGGAATTCTATCATCTTGGCCAATCAACTACAGCCACCAGTAACTTTGCATACATGTTGATTCTTCCATTATTCAATACATCTCTTCATTAACAGGAGTATTTCATTGGTTTTCCCATTGATCTTATAACTTTCACGATAGGGATGTTTGGGCTTTCTCACTTGTTTGCCCTCGCTTTTTATTTTGATTTATAGAAAATGAATGCTATTGGGGTCCACTCCGGCTAACTATAAATATCCACAGGCTTTATTTGGGCAAGCCTGTGAGAGTGCTTTGTGGGTGTTTTCATGGGCTCTGTTATGGTCTTATTTGGAATAACAGAAAATACTGATTGGACCCAATTGAGCATGCCTATGTAGGTTCTTTATAAGCTTTATTTAGGGCCCGTCAGCTTTATATTTGACCTAACCATATGTTTTAGGGGAATTTTATTTTGGGAAGTCCAAATGGATTGTTCTGAACTATACTTGGTTGCCTTCCCTTGGACTCATCGTGTATTATTGAACTGGATTTGGTAAAGCACAGGTGTATTTATTGAATCCTGGGGGAAGATGTGATCCTCTGTGTGACTAAGTAATGAATGAATAAACAGTATATCTGTGTAAGTGCATGTGTTTATATACTTTTACAGATACCTAACAGGTAGGTCCACGTTGCTGGTACTTTAGACTGATCTGATATCCTGCACATTTTTTTAGAGTAGCTCTCTGGCATGTCCTTAGGTGGGGTCCATCAAGGTTCTTATACTTGTCTTTTTTACATTTGAGACTAAAATATACTTTTGGACAGATTTATCTTTTATGTAGTAGTTTTATTCATTATAAAAATTAAGAGTGGACTATCTGTAGAATTTCCTAAAGTACAGACATTAATGGGGTGACATTATCAAGATATGACATAATTCACTGTCAGTTTAATCAAAATATATAAAAATGGTTTTAGGCCTAAGTTCTACTTCCATTTTCAGGAACTGTTAGCTAATATACTTTGTTATAAGGTATACTACAATAAATTCTGCATGCTGTCTGTACGTTTTGCCCACTGTCAAAGTCAGTTATGTATAGTAGTAGGTAAAAAGAATCAGAGTCTTATCTGGTCCATCATTTCACAGTATGAAAGAAACTATTAAGATTTTGTCACTGGTATTTGGGTGTATATAGCTATGCACTGTATCCATTTCAAATTTATCTATTTCTGATCCCATGACCAGTGTTGACTGAATATTTTTGGATGGCAGACATCAAGCAAATACAGCAGAGAAACTGGCATTTTTAAAAATCCCAGCAGTGTTACTGTCCTTGATGCACTTCTTTCGAAATGACATATACAGTATGTGCCACTACCATATCAGTATCACAGTTACATTAAGAATGCTCTTCATCCAACAATATATGGTCAAATGTAGTCCTTTGGTCAGAAACCACCTTTATTATACAAGGTAGCTGGTGACTAGAAAAATGTATATGGTAAAAGACAATTGTGCACCAATAACAAGGTACTTGTAGGCTAAGTGTGATTCATAATGTGGTCAATAAAAATACAGAACATATCATGTGTGTTTGTGCAAATATAATTCTTCCTTTGGGCAGAAAACTATCATTCTCCTTTTCAGCATATATACTGTTGAAAATGAAACTGGGCTTTCTCAAAAGTTTGTTTTAAATATGTATATGAAAAAGCGTGTGCTATTTTGCTAATTCCTTTGCAATTTAGACTTTTCCAATCAAGAATAGGTTCTGGAGGCATTGCTCACTATTTTACCACATAGATTTCAAAAGTGCTGGATTCCTATATCCACCCTGATTTTCTCTACTCTGCTGTCTCTACAAATGTTACTCTTGCACAAAAGTATAAAACTGCTTTGAATTGCACTTTTGGTTTTAGGTTAAACAAACTTTGGAACATCTATATATATAATTCACTAAGGCAAGACAACCATGGAAAGCACGCCAGAAGGGGCGTGGATTCACTAAGCCGCCGACAAGTGAGACACCTATGGCGCACGCAGGAAGGAGCCACGCCCACCAACTCCAAGACCATTGGATACGACGACAACTCACCGAGCCACGTCCACCAACTCGGACGCGCCGACACAGAAAAACCGGCGTCATTTATATTCGTCTGTCGTAGAGGTCACATGCAGCTCCGACCCATGTTGACTGTTAATAGAGGCATGTTTCTCGCGGAGGTGAATCGCCATATGCGGCGTGTAAAACTGTTTGCGAGGGGTATCCCATGGGATCCTTAAAACATTCCTTTACAACTGAGGTTAAAACACAATGAAGTGAGCAGTCTTTAAAAAACAAGTTTTCGGTTAAGACCTTGCGACGCGTGCACTATAGTAAACTGTTTTACACGCTACATACAGCAATTCGTATCCGCGACAAACATGCGTCTTCTTAGATACTCCTGCACTTTGTACACACCCCCCTCCCACCGTGGTCGGGTGTTTTGGTGGATTATATATAGAAAGGCAGCCAAAACCGCACAGAGCAATGTAAAGTCTACGTGAGTCACAGGTGCATCTGGACTGTGCAAAAACCAGGTGTGGAGCCTTTCACTTCATTTGACTCAACACAGGAAACCTCACCCGGCCCGGACACAGAGAGGATTGACAGATTGATAGCTCTTTCTCGATTCTGTGGGTGGTGGTGCATGGCAGTTCTTAGTTGGTGGAGCAATTTGGCTGGTTATTTCCGAAAACGAACGAGACTCCCGCCTGCTAAATAGTTACACGACCCAACAGCGGTCGGCGTCAAAATTCTTAGAGGGACAAGTGGCTTTCAGCTACGTGAGATTGAGCATTAACAGGTCTGTGATGCACTTGTATGTCCGGTACTGCACGTGCGCTACACTGAATGGATCAACGTGTGTCTACCCGGCGTGGGTAAGCCGTTGAACCCCATTCGTGATGGAGACCGCGCTTCCAATTGTTCCCCGAGCGAAATTCCCATGCGGCGGGTCATACGCCGCACTGATTACGTCCCTGCCCTTTGTAAAACCCCCCATGGTCGGGTGGATTATATATATAAAAAAAAGCAGCCGGGACCGCAAAGAACAATGAAAAATCAATGTGGAAACCGACTGAGGCGGTGTTTGGAAAATTAACAGTCAATGTGACTCACAGGTGCGTGTGGACTGTACACAGATGAAAGCAACTCAGGTAGGGAGTTGGGGGCGGGCACATAAGCGGGCAGTGCGTACTGAACGAGCCCCGTTCAACCCCGTCCTTCGCTCCGACGGCGCTCCTCCGTTTTTCAGTCACGGACAATTGTATGTTAGTTCGTAGAGTGCATTGTTGCAATGTTACTTTTCTTGGTGGTTTATTAAATTACGGATTTTTCAAATGTTTATTTTTTCCTCTGTGCTTAAAAATCATTTAAAAAGCGGCCTGATTATGCGGCGTTGGCTAGTTTATTTAACTATAATGTATCAGTAAACCATATGTAACATATATTGAAGGTAGCAAAATATCGATTTTACAGAAATTGGCTGTAAAAAATATTGTAATATATTTTTTAAGATATACAGGTAATTTTCATTAGAACATAAGGTAATTTTTTTTTTTTTTCAGAAAAGGTATTTTACTATCACCATTCACATGTATTTGTACCGTTAAATTAGCTTATATTTTCTACATTGTATTAGTCCTTTGTAGAGGAGACTCACTTAATATTTTCTTAGTTGTTAACAGATTTGTTGTCCATGAGTATATTATATTGTTTCATTATGTAACACTGCATCCAATGTTTTAGATCAGTGCTTCCCAAACTCGGGCGTCATGGTGGCGCAGTGGTAGCGCTGCTGCCTCACAGTAAGGAGACCTGGGTTTGCTTCCTGGGTCCTCCCTTTGAAGAGCTTGTATGTACTTCCCGTGTCTACGTGGGTTTCCTCTCGGTGCTCTGGTTTCCTTCCACAGTCTAAAGACAGGCAGGTTAGGTGCATTGGCATTCCTAAATTGTCCCTAGTTTGTGCCTTGTGGTCTGTGCTGGCTGGGATTGGTTCCAGCAGACTCCCATGATCCTGTGCTAGGAAATAGCAGGTTGGGAAATGACTGTCTGACTGACTTCCCAAACTCAGTCCAGAGGACCCACCAGCTTCTGTTTTTAATTGGACTCCTGGGCTAATTCTGTGTTTTGGGAACAAAATATAAATTAGAAAACTAAGTTTGGTAAAATGAATATATATATGGAAATCTATTAAAATGTACCAAGCAGTTACATGGGAACAATCCATTTTTTTATTTTTAACAATATTTTCATCTTGATTTTCATTCTACTTTTCTAGGTGTTCTAGTTGTTTAATCCATTATTTGCTAATTAGTGTGTTTAATGCTAAAGTAGTTAGGGTTAGGGTTTATTGATTATTCAGTGTGGTTTGCCTGGGTGTCTGCTCTGCTCATTTTTAATTGTCATTATACAACAAACGTGGAAAACTGCACAGAGTGGGGGCAAAATATAATGAAATCAACAAAAGAGAATTAAGCATTTAAATCTATAGCAAAAGCAGAAATATTTCTAAATGTCTTATACATGTAAAAATCATGCTGCTATGCTTTTCTGAATATAGAATAAGTGAAAAAAAATACCAGCTAGTTAAATAAGATCAGTGTTATCAGGTGTTGTCACTGAATATGAATCTTGTTGAAACAAAAACCATGAGCCACAGTGGGTCCCCAGGACCGTGTTTGGGAAGCACTGTTTTAGATCAAACCATAGACCTATAATTATAACTGATAAAAGGAAACTAAACTGCATCAGTAAGCAGCGTACAAATAAGATCAGTCAAGATCGTGCTTAAAATAGAAAACAAAAAAGCTTTATATACCTTAGTCTTGACAAAAAACAACCTGAAGATTGCCTAGCAGTTTTACTTTATTGGAGAATTTGCAGAGGTGTTAGCTAAGTGGGCTAGGAGAAGGGAGACATACATGTAGTCGAGTGTAGCTCTGGTGCAAAATGAGCAGGACAGGCTGGAATATGTATCAGGCAAACGTATGGTAGTCTGCTGTGTGAACATACAACGTGCATGTACCACAAAGCTGAGTTTGTTTGCTTGGGTTAAATAAGAAATGAGGTGCATGCATGATGTCATAATTTAATAAGGTTCTACATCTTGTGTAGAATTCACCCCATCTCCCATGGCTGTGGTTCAGCATGAGCAGAGCGGACTGCTCCATACACACACACGCACACACACACACACAAGTCTTTAGGTTATTTATGGCTAATAATTCTCAAATAGTTGCTAAAAGCAAATATAGACTATAATTTGCTAGCAAATTATTTGAATTAACCCAAAATATACCTAGTTTCCTTAATTAATTTTAGCTTAAAACAAATTAGATATATAATAATTATATTCTGAATTGACTGTGTCACTATATATTAAATGACACCTAATTTGTGTTTGCAGTTATATATTAAAAACTACACCATACCACTTTTAGTCATGAATCCTTAGTCCATCTCCTTCTCTGCACTAGCTGAAAATAATGTGCTACAGAAAACTGTAAACAGTCCCTTCTGCGTTTTAAAAAGTTTTATTTAAAACAGAAATGTATCAAAAAATACATCAAGAAAATGTGTTCAGAACTTGACAAAGTTCATGTGACTTGTGCATGAGGCACTGGGGGAAAAAACCTTGCGTTGTCTCACACACAAATGCTGTCTGCACATGTGATCAGAGCTTTTCACATTTTCTTGGCTCTCAGTTTAATTCAGTGCCTTGGTAAGAATGTCAAAAGTGAGCTTAATTTCTAACTTTTTATTTTGTAAAATTTGAGATATTTGTATGGAATGTTATTTGATTTTAATAAAATCAATAAAAAAAAAATTAAAAAAAGTGAGCTTAATTGAAAGAATATCACAGGATATCACTGGTATGGTAATAAACTAGAATTTATTTTATGACAGCGGTTCATAGTATTAAACATTAACTTGCATCAAATTCTGATATTAATTTTTAAGTCTTAAAACAGTTGGGATGGCATGGAAAATGTAAATAAAAATAGAAAGAAGTGATTAATAAAGTAAATATTCATTGCCTAATAACAATATGAAACCATATTATAACTAATGAATTTTATTGTTTTTTTTTCCAAAAATAAATACTTATTTGGATATTAATACTTGCTATACAGTCCAAAAAAGTTTAGACAGTAAAGAATTTCAGTCCACTTTGTTACCACGTTGTAACACTTTCTTTCTCACATCACTTAATGAACATTTAAGTACTGAACACATAAATTTGTTGAGTGTTTTAGGTGTAGTTGTCCAATTCTACTTGCAAACAAGTCTTAAGGATGAGCAACAGAAGTGGTCATTTATTTTCACATTTTATGCTTCAAAATGCACCACACAATCTCAATTGGGGACAAGTCAGTTGAGCACCTCTTCCTATGCAGCCAAGCCTTTATAATGCACATAGAATGTGGTGTATTAGATATATGCGGTTGATCATGGATCATATGTCATTTTGAAGGCAGTATATGTGGCTACAAATTCTGTATAGGCTTTTAGACATAAATAGTACCTTCAAATAAAGTGACCTTACCCTTGGCACTGAAACAGCCCAATACAATCAGAGACACTGGTTTCTGGACTTCTAGGTGGTAACAGTCAGGATGGTCCTTTTTTACTTTAGCCCAGAGGACAGGACATGAATTTCTTCAAAAAGAAAAACTCAAGATGTAATATGTTTGCTCTGTATGATGGTCCATCCCAGATGCCTCTGAGCCCAAAGAAAAGAATGGTGCTTCTGGAAACAGTAATAACTGGCATTTCTAAGTATTATGTTATTTGATAAAAATTTCCAAAGTACTCCTGAGCACATAAGGTTATATCATTTACTTATGAATGACAGTTCTTGATGCAGTTTCCTCTGAGTGATTGGAGATCACAGGCAGTTAACTTAAGTTTGTGCTCTTATCCTTTACACGTAGAAATTTCCCCAGGTTCCTTGAATTTTTAAACTATATTATGCACTGTTGAGGGTATAATACCCAAATCTCTTCTGATCTGTCTTTGAGAAAAATGTTTTTAAACTTTTGGATTGTATTCTCATGCATTTATGGAGAAATTGGCAATCTTCAACCAATCTTTGCTCAAAAGGGAAACAGATACAGCTTTCATACAAAAAGTATGATTACAATCACCTATTGAACATATGTATATTTTGACTTACATTTAATTAATTAATTAATTAATTAATTAATTAATTAATTAATTAATTATATATTTATTTATGTATTATAGTTGCCCAACCCCAACTCTTTTGGAATGTGTTGCAGGACCTCAGTGGGAGGATTAGTTATATATTTAAGAAAAAAATGACCAAACTAAACTTTAATACCCAGAATTTTAAAATCTGTGATTTCTGTTTTTATTTGCATTTTTCTTACTGTCCTAACTTTTTCTGAGTTGGAGCTGTATGCTTTTGAACAACAAAGTCTGTCAATTTCTGAACACGTAATTGCAATTGCTATCCAATTGGTGTAAAACATCCATCCATCCATCCATTATCCAATCGTGACCCTGTAGTTAGGATATAGCGGGTTGAATAATGGATGGGATGGATAAAGGGACAATTCACTTTGGTGGAACTAGCATACTGTATTCATTAAAGTTATAAAATTTTTTAAAATGTTAAAGGTTTTGAGAGAATTATGGCCGGTGATCCACATGAAGACACCTGATTTTCGTAATAAAAGAAATCTCACTGCATTTTTGTTATAGACCAATCAAAGCTTTACTTAATAAGGATATTGTATGCATGGAAGTAGCAAAAATCTAGAAGGGAGACAATGATTTCTCCAGTTCTGATACACATTAACAAATGGGTAAAGACTCTTACGCTGTTCAAAGTTTAAAAATACTAAATTAAATATTGCCTATAATACAAATAACCTCATAAAACATATGTTAAAATAAGATTATATAAAGCATTATAATAGTTTAATACAAATAAACTTACAAAAACAAAACTTATTATTTCAGACAATGCAAAAAAAAAATATATATATAGTTAGCAATCAGTTAGTTCAGCTATCTTATGTAGCGCATTGATTTTCAATCTTCCCTTTTTCATTAACTTTCTAGAGTTCATTCAGTTGTATAAGTCAACCCAAAAAAAGGTAAGGCACGTGGCACAGTAGAAGTCATCTGGAATCAATCAAATGTTGTTTAACACTAGAATCCCTGAAGTCTACAAAAAATCTCATAATTTCGAGCCACCTTAAATTCCTTCGCACCTCTCCATTAGTGCCTTTTGTTTTGTAAATGTGTCGATTAGCACAAGTAATCCCACTCCTTATTTAGGAAAGATTCTGGTCATCCCATGGGAGAAAGACTTTCTGAGACTATGGTCTTAAAGTTTATGAAGCAGTTTCTGTACAAAAGCAGAACCATAACAACAGACAACTTCTTAACGTCGCTTTCACTGGCTAAATGACTGCTGCACTGCAGCACAATTCTGCTTGGGACCATAAATAAAGTCAGACGTCCACCAGCAGCTAAAGTCACTTCAGTACGTGAGCAACTCTCCACGATAATGTTTAGATCTGGCAGTGCCATGCTGATGGTGTATGCACCCAAAAAGAAGCCCGTCTGCATTCTCAGTACCATGCACATTAACATGGAGTTTGGGCAAGACTGGAAAAAAACCCACCATGTTCAAATTACAACTCATGTTCAAATGACATAGCGCTATCAAATAATGACATTTTCATGCATGGATGTGTGTGTGCACATGCAAGAAAAGCCAAGACAGGTTTGATGTCATTCAAGTGTTACTGGAATATAAAATAAACACTTTTGGAAAGGCATAACAAAGCAAGTGTGCTTTTATTCAAGAATAAAATTGAATAAAAAAAATCAAGTGACAACAAGATACCAAGAAGACATGATTCACCATCGTTTGTGTGTCTGTTTGTATCCCTTCAGCGATATCTTTTACAGGTAGCAAAAATTTACACCGAGTGTTACAGACTGAAATCAAATGTACTGTATGTTTCTGTTATATAACAGTAGCTGTGTGTTGTGCTAGAAATTTAACATCTTATTAAAGAAAGAAACGTCCCCTAACAGGACAATGAGTTATCAGGCAGGACAAAAGCTGTTCATTGTGTCTTTTAAATACTCCTCAGCAAAATACAGTACCTTGAAGGGAGCATTCTTCAAAATCAGTCTGTTACAGCATGGTCGGAATGATTAGATAAACAAAGAATAGAGTTTCATATTATAAACTGTTGAATTTAGATACAGTATCAATCAATGGATACATTTTCCTCTGGTTGGTTCATTGGTTTACACTCAAATGAGTTACATAAAATAAAAGTCTATTATATTATATTATGGTTCTTCTTATACCTTTGTGTTGCGGCACCACCCTTGAAATTTTTGTACATACTGTATAACAACTAAGAACACCAGTAGATAAGGACATTTACAAGGCCTGAGTGACATCATCCTAGTTTTCTCATGTTGAACTTGCTGTATGCCAAATCTAAATTCACATAACTAAGGCAGTCTTCCACAAATGATTCTACACTGATGATTTGCCTATAAAGGTTCAACATTTTCCCCATTGTATATATCCGAGTTACCACTATGCACTGCTACACAAGAGGTTTTCACTGAGACTGAGAAAAAATAAGCAGGGTCCTAGATGAGCCATCCTGCTTTGTTTTCCTCATCATAATCCCAAATGAGCCCCACATTGAATTACTTAAACTTCTTTATTTGGAGCACTGTTTTCTTCTTCTGCCCATTCCTTGCTTCTATCCATATTTTTTCATATCTTGGCCTCTTGGTGATATTGTGTGTGCAAAAGTTGCAACAATAGATTCCCCTCATTGCTGCACTGCATTTTAGTAGTTCATAATCACTATGGATCAGATGAGGCATCATGTGTCCTGAAGCACTTAAAATGTTTGCTGTTTCACATCCTTGGAGATATTCACATTAGATATCATAACATAATTTACCAAAATTGTAGTATTATCTAGACCATAATACATATTAATTGTTTAATTTAGCAACATTTTCTGTGACCAACTTATTAACAAAGATAAACTTGTACTGAAGAATAATTTCAATATTTACATGGGTTTCTATTGATATCAGGATAGACACTTTATAGCAATAATTAAGTACTTGGTATGAATTTTATGCAAAAGATCTGATACACTCTCATAATCATAAATTTGAGCTAATTATTATTTATGCCACATATATTCAAAAGATAATTATAATTTCTCTAAATTAAAATATTAGCATTTAATTGCACTTGATATGCTCCCATCTTTGCCAGTAAATTCATCACTTAAGACAAAAGTCAAACACTACGTTAAACACAGTAATATTGTGAGAAGGTCAACACTGATTCTTGAGAATACAATTTTTTGATATGTAACTATATCATCCCTTTAAAAAAATAATTAAAGCACAAAAATAACATTCTTTCAGTGATACCATATGTGCTCATAAATTTAAATGCCAAACCTGGAGCAAAAACAAGAAGTGTATTACTTAATGACTAATTTACAAATGAGAAACTTGCATTGCAATTTAAAATTAATCCCAACATTCACAGCACTGATTTTATGATCTTCTAAAAACATTTATTTATATAGGAGATTTACATACATAATGGTAGCTCAAATAGTTTGACAAGTAACAAAAAAAATGTAAAAAGATATAGTGGAAGAATAGGTTTATATGTCTATAATGGTTAAAATGGAAAAAGGCAAAGATTTGATAACATAGGCTGCCAGTAATCAGGTTTGCATTGTGCAAACCATTTTGTTTTTCTTCTTGAATTGATAACTCGTTTATGATTCTACATATGGGAACAGAGATATTTATTGAAAACTAATGACATACTGCACTTATGTGAACATTTTAAACTGCCAGCTAAATAATGCCACAGGAGCAAGTTAAACTAATAAATATGAACTAATTAAACATGGTGACAATTATTATTTTTTAAAGAACTGAAATGCACTGAGCTGAAATTTCAGAGTACAGAAGAAAACAATGGAAAATTCAAAAATGAAACCCAAAGAGGGCACTGTAATCTATACTAATAAAAGGCAAAGCCCTCACTCACTCACTCACTGACTCATCACTAATTCTCCAACTTCCCGTGTAGGTAGAAGGCTGAAATTTGGCAGGCTTATTCCTTACAGCTTACTTACAAAAGTTGGGCAGGTTTCATTTCGAAATTCTACGCATAAGGGTCATAACTGGAAGCTATTTTTTCCCATATAATGTAATGGAGTCTTGAGTTGGAGATGGCGGGGCGGAGTTTAGATGTGACATCATCCGCCTCCTACGTAATGCGTAGAGAACAAGGAAGAACTCCAGCGATGAGCACAAAACGCCATTTCACAATTGAGAAGGCAGAAAAACATTATGAAGCAAATGATGCATACAAGCATATTCATAAGTACAGCTACTGCGGAAACAAAGCACGGCGTGAACCGTAAGTTTATATTAAATTAAGTTCATAGACAGGCTGCCACTAGCGTTTGTAATTTAGTGCCTGCCCATATAAGGCCGTCCATCAGCGGCAATCCAATACAAACACTGCCGGTAAATATTCACGTGTAAAGGACTGTGCTTATGCAGAGGAAGATGAGATGGTCAGGGTGGTGTTTGGCACAAACTCATTGAAACTGCGAGAGAAACTTTTAAGTGCGGGTCTTAGCTGACATTACGAGATGGCACCAGCACAGCTGGGAACCTTCGATGCAAGAACACCAAGCGGCTCCGTGAACTGGCGCAGTGCACAGACAAAAGCAACAGTTCCAAAGAGTGCTGAACAAAACCGAATTACACAATTGAGAAGGCAGCAAAAAAATATGAAGCGTCTTATACATACAATCATATTCATAAGTGCAGCTACTGCGGAAACAAAGCACACGGTGGAAAAAGTGAATGTCCCGCTAAAGGAAGACAGCGTAAAAAAACCCGTGCATGCAGTTTGTCACATCACAGATAAAAGGAAGGCGAGCTGTTTATTGATGCAGTAAGGAACTAATCGATGAATGAAACCTCTTATCTTTACAGCGATTGACAAACACGGAATGTAACTTGAACACATCCTACAAATACGAGCCTGATTGAAAGAAATAATGATAATCAAATCCTTGATGACAGCAACATTCAATAACACTCACAAAACAATTACTGTATATTGACAATCATGTTACGTTATTTTTAAAATGTTCCCTTTTCTTTTCATAACTTCTACTTCTCCACTGCGATACGGGTATATATATAAATGTATATATATACCCCGATCTACAATACATACTTAAGCATAGACAAGCCACACGCTTTGGCGCAATTGTAGAGTCTTAAGCCTCTACGCCGAGGTTCGGTTCGAGAGGGATGTACTGACTATGTCGCTGCTACCGATTCATTTTACCTTCGCATCTCCTTGGTTTGGGGCGTATGAAAAATATTAGGTTAACGCAGAATCATGTTACGTTATTTTTAAAATTTTCCCTTTCTTAGCACAAGCACAGTTGAGAAGCTTCGATGCATGTACACCATAACGCGTTAAAAAATAACGCATTTAATCACACTTTCAATTCCTGGTACATCCATTACACTGATGCACACATCACAGCTACAAAAATGTTACAGTCGGAATAAAGTGCGTTCCTACGACTGATCATTTCGACTACCGGCGAAGCCTTGATAAAAGCATGGTTTTGTGCACACTGAAAAGCAAGCAAAATTAGATGCATTACAGAAAGCGGACTTTGTGGCTCTTACTGGGGATCATTGGACTTCCGTGACCGTTAGTAATTCTAAATACATCTAATTACAAAATGTTCAATGATCACACTGTTTTAGCCTAATGTACAAAATAATTTTGGCTAATGTTACTCAGAGTTTAAAGAGTAAGCTGGTCAAATTACCTTTTATGTTTCTGACTTATTTTTTTAAGAAGAAAAACTGCACTTTATGGTGAAATTTTGGTTATTATTATTTAAAGACAATACTATTCTGAAAATGTACTTAAAGTACTTAAACTACCACTTTATTTTTAAGTCTGCCCAATTTTAACCAGGGATGATATTTTTGTTTCTGTTTTGAATTCAAATGCAGTTTAAAAGCTTTTTTTTCAGAAATTAAAACAGCTTCAGTTTACAATATTCATGTCCATGTCTATTATTTGATTCTGTAAGCCGCACTAAAACCGTTTTAAATAAAAAAAAACATTTGCGATTTGGGGCAAATTTCGTGTGCGATTACATACGATTAATCAAGATTAATTCTTACACAGCCTCTAATTAATTGGATTAATTTTTTTAATCGAGTCCCACCCCTAATATATATATATGTAGATATATATATGTAGATTTGTATATATATGTGTTGTAACAGAATAAGATGCTTCTCGCACCCTTGCACCCTCAGACACCACGTCAGACACTAGGTAAAAGTCCAATAATGATATTTATTATATCAATAATGTGCACAAAGCACCCTCCACTCCCAAATACTCCAATAATAATAATAACAACAATAATAATCCTCCACTCTCCCAGACGCTTAGCCACCCTGCCTCCCAACTCAGCTCATCGTCTGGGAGCTCCCATAGTCCTTTTATGTTCCCTGACCCGAGGTGTTCCTTCCCAACAGTCCACAAGTCCTTATTCCTTCGGGTCAGGGTAAATAATGTTTCTCACCCGGAAGCCCGTCGCTCTTCCTATGCGAACTTCCGGGTCATAGGGCATGAAGAATTCTTCGGTCCTCCCTGCAGCTCCTTCTCGTGGCCCCCATGGCATCCAGCAGGGCGGTGCACAAAAACTACATAGTCCATAATGCCCTGCTGGTCTTCTGGGGACCTCCATGCTGCAAGGAGGGCTCCACCTGGCGGCTTGGGGGTATTGGCGGGGTACATGGCGGCCATATCTTACAGTACTCCCCAGCGGCAATTATAAAGATTCGGGCGGCCTGCCCCGAGAGGAAGTCTTCCTCCAAGAGGACGCGTCATCCGGGCTCTGACTGCGTTGTCCCTGTCCTCGAGCAAACCTTGGGGGAACGGTGTACCTCCTGTCTCCCCGGGGACATTGGCGCCACTCGTGACCCGGTCGCTGGCAATTGTAGCACCGACGAAGTCCTCCTGGTTGGCTCTTTTCCCGAGACTTGAAACATCTCGGGAACTCGGTCAGCTCCACCCTTTCCCCCGCCAAGGAGGGTTTTCTGGCCGCCTCGCTGCTCTCCGCCCTTTTTCCCACCTTGTCAGGAGACCCCCTCTTTATTCTAAGGATCTCCAGTTTACTCTGGGGCTTGTCCACAGTTTGGGTCTCTCTATTAGTGAAAGAGAGCCCTTTTACTGTCTGCACGCCCTTTGATTTATAAACAACATGGGTCGGGGTCTTTAGGATCGAATCGCTCCAAGAGACAGCACCAACCAGCTGCTCTGGCTCGTCGGTCCTTCCCCGGCCGCTCCGTAAACGTTCGGCCTCTCTTGTAGGGCACACATCCATTTGGCACCCGCTATGGATTAAAAGCGGGCCCGGATCACACTGCGTCCCTATTACATTATATACGGTACCGACATTACCTGTCTGTACCGCCAAATCACATAACACGGGAGGCTCTCGGTCTAATGCGCCGCAGGTACTCACGTACTCTTCTTAAAGGCGCGCGCCGCTCAGATCTCCAACGATCTTCTTAATCGCCTCTAAAGTCTGCAAAATACTCCGCACGGGCTCGATTAATTTTTGAGTTCCCGCGTCAAAATAATTAGTTAATTCGGCGGGGTTTGGCTTACTTCCTGGTTTGCCATACCGTCCGGCGGGAGCCAATGAACTTCGCCGCTGTCGGCACGTGTTCTGGCGGGTTCCGCGCGGGTTTCTGGGAATTGGAGTTCTCTACAGACGAGGACCGGGCCGCCATCTTTGGTTGACTGCGACCTGCCTTTATTAATTTGTCGGCAGATCGACCAGCCATTTCCCGGCCCTCCTTACCTTCTTTTGGGTTGAGCAGTGCTTCGCTCACCACCCCTTTCTCCTTCGGAAAAATCAAGTCCGTCTTTTCTTGGCGAAGTCATAAACAGCTGGACACGGGCGTCACCTTTCTGGAATCCCGTGGTACTTCCCGTGTCCCTCGCCGGCACCCGTAATCGCGGAAGTCCTTTTCGTTGTCCGTCTGCCCGTACAAAGCGCCACACTATCTTGGAGATTCTCCTGCATCCCGCAGAACTTCCGGATGATCTTTTCGAGGTATGTGCATGGTACGAAATGAGTAATTTTAAATAGATTATCTACATTTGCAGCACATACCTCGTTGTAGGTTTCTTCGTCCGGAGTCCTCTCCCGATCCGTGTAGTCGCCCTGTCGCTCATCCCGAGTGTCGGCCATGACGAACATGGAACTTCCGCTGGTGCTGTTGCCCTGTTTTGTCTTCTTTTTTCCCCATTACAGACTTGAAAAAAGGTGAGGTCTCTGGCGATTTTCCTGTGTGTGTTGTGACGCTGTCTTCCCTGGGTATTCTGTCCACAGTAAAATTTTTCCAGGTCCTCTGCCAAACTGACGGCCAGAGAATCCTGCCGGAGCTACGCCAACTGTAACAGAATAAGATGCTTCTCGCACCCTTGCACCCTCAGACACCACGTCAGACACTAGATAAAAGTCCAATAATGATATTTATTATATCAATAATGTGCACAAAGCACCCTCCACTCCCAAATACTCCAATAATAATAATAACAACAATAATAATCCTCCACTCTCCCAGACGCTTAGCCACCCTGCCTCCCAACTCAGCTCATCGTCTGGGAGCTCCCATAGTCCTTTTATGTTCCCTGACCCGGAGGTGTTCCTTCCCAACAGTCCACAAGTCCTTATTCCTTCCGGGTCAGGGTAAATAATGTTTCTCACCCCGGAAGCCCGTCGCTCTTCCTATGACGAACTTCCGGGTCATAGGGCATGAAGAATTCTTCGGTCCTCCCTGCAGCTCCTTCTCGTGGCCCCCATGGCATCCAGCAGGGCGGTGCACAAAAACTACATAGTCCATAATGCCCTGCTGGTCTTCTGGGGACCTCCATGCTGCAAGGAGGGCTCCACCTGGCGGCTTGGGGGTATTGGCCGGGGTACATGGCCGGCCATATCTTACAGTATATACAGTATATATGTAGATATGTATATGTTGTATATACAGTATGTATATATGTGTGTGTGTATATATACAGTATGTGTATATATGTATATGTATATATATGTATGTGTGTATATGTATATATGTATAATGTATATATATATGTGTATAGATGTGTATATATATATATATATATATATATATATATATACCAACAACACTCATGACAATTACATTGTCAATCATGTTACGTTATTATTAAAATGTTTCCTTTTCTTTTTACTTCTCCGCTGCCAATCGAGGTATTTTGCTATATATATATATATATATATATATATATATATATATATAAATAGATAGATATGACAACAACACTCATATCAATGACAAAACAATTACATTAACAATCATCTTACGTTATTTTTAAAATGTTTGCTTTTCTTTTTCATAACTTCTTTAACACACTACTTCTCGCTCTGCCTTGGTATTCTACTATATATATATATATATATATATATATATATATATATATATATATATATATATATATATATATGACAACAACACTCATCACTCACAACAGTGACAAAACAATTACATTGACAATCATGTTACGTTATTTTCAAAATGTTTCCTTTTCTTTTTCATTGCTTCTTTAACACACTACTTCTCCACTGCGAAGCGCGGGTATTTTGCTAGTAAAATATAAAGTAAACACAAATCTTAATACATAAGAAATGGATTGGTTCTTGTGGACATGGTATCAAACATTAAAGATTTGGTATAGTATATTTTTTTAAAGAAATCCTTTAAACAATATAACATCTCATTTAACTCTTTTAGGGCGGGTGTCGACTTTTGTCGACAGGAGGGGTTGAGGGCGAATATCGACTAAAGTCGACATCCAGGGATAGAGGCGATAATCAGCTGTTAATGGCGACAAATCTCACTGTCACGTCACAGGCATTCCCTCTGTGCTTGGAGGAATGCTAGACTCGTTGACTCGGCAACTAATCCTAGCGTGTGCGTGAGTTGCGAAATGTAAACAATGACAAGATGGCATCAACATGTGACAATGGAGCGAAGCGAGTGCAGAAAGGAAAATACTCGGCAGACAATGTTTTGCGCATTATCACGGAGTCGGACTCTGGTTTTTCAGAATCGGATTTTATTGACAGTGATCAGGAGATTGAGCAAGAGAGTGAGAAGCTGGCATCAGCTGATCAAACACCAGCCGATGCAGCGCCAGCGAATCTGCTGCCAGTTGGCGCTTGCGCAGCCGATGCATCTACGGCAAGGTTCGCGTGGGATAAATACACAGACATTGATCCGTTGAGAGCCGATCTGGCTGCTGGACTTCACAAGACGGCATAGCTTGCTGTTGGACACGACAGATCACAAGCTGCTGTACTACAGGCTGCTCTCTCCTGATGCTGCTTTTCAGCTACCGTCAGACGAGATAAACAGGTAGGCAGAGAAATTTTTTGAATCGCGGGCTGCGTTTGCATCGCATTCTCGTTTTTCAAAGTGTAAACCCACAACAAAAGACGAGAAAAGTAGGCACCAAAGCAACACGTATTGTAAGCAGTGCAATGTGGCAATGACTGAAATTGGCTGCTTTGAGCGAGATCAGACTTTGCAGGACTTTGCTGTGTAAAATGTATGTGATATGTTAGTGAAATCATAGAGTATGCAGGCTCATACAACATGCAAGACAGTAACATTTGTCAAAAGTAAATATTTTTTGTTGATTTGATATGTTAAACAATTGCTTTGTGTTCTTTTTCAAAAATGGTAGTTTTTGGAAAAATATTCAGCCCTGGGAGATAAGAAACAAAAAAAATTAGCCCTAAAAGAGTTAATGAGTAATGCACAAAGTTCAGTCCAGGCCCAAAATCCACTCTGTAAAAATTAAATCTATATATATAATATGCACTGTGGTGCAGAGGTTAGCATTACCCTTCACTGCTATAGGCATACTTAGTAAATGGTTTACTTAATCTATATAAATAAAAATGTAAATGTCCGTTTGTTCAAAATCTTAAATAAGGTGACCAGAATTTTTTGGGCCAATCCGGGGACATGTGTTTTGGGTGCTAGAGGAGTGTAGACTACTCCTGTCGTGTTCCGTGATTGAAGTTCTCCCACCACTACCGATGGAAAACTTTGAGTCGCACACGCTGCAGATCACAACAGAAACATCAGGGGACGAATGCAAATACGAAAATTCACGCTGAAGCCCCTCATTGAACTGACAGTCCCTTTTAGCAGTTTTGTTGAATCACAGGGATCACAGCCACAAAATGCAGAAACAATAGGTGGAAGCAAGCCTTGCATTCAGTAGACACAGCCACAGGCAGAGGCAGAACATGGTGTGCCTCTCTTAGAATCTATAGATCACTAGTAGGGACTCTAAACACTACAGAGTACAAAGTGAAAGCTTATCACATGATTTCTCGCCAAAGGTGCAGGATGTGGTAAAGCATAACCTCCATCAAAACACTGCGCACACGCACCGAGTTCAAATTATCGTAGCGGTGAGATACATTCAAAAAAGTGAACCAGCTGAAACCGGGGATGAAATCTTAAACCGGGGACATGTTTACGAGTGGGGACAGTTGTCCGAAAACGGGGATGAATGGTCACCTTATCTTGAATCTTCGAAAGTTCTTCACCGATTGCTTTGAAATTTTGACACAACGTTGCTTTCGAATACGCGTGTGTTTTTATATACCTACTATTATATAGATGTCACACCTGTGACAGGTAAAAACATGCTTTTTTTGAAAAACAGCGTCATCTGTTGGACGTAAAAGCAACTCTCACTATACTAAATATTTTATGATTCCATTTCAATGTTTTCAATTTACGAACCATTTATGATTTCCAAATTTCCAATTTTACGATTCCATTTCAATGTTTCCGATTACATTGTTAAATTGAATTTTCATAGATTTTGATTTATTTTCATTTGATTTAATTATTTCATGTGACATTGCATTGGAATTGAGCTGTGTCGTTTACCATAGCGTTCATTTCGTGAGTATAGTTTATTTTTTATTTTTTCATTGTTTTTCATTTCGTTTTTTTTAACTGTTTTTCTTATTTTTCAGTGGAATTGGCTGTGGACGTGCAACATTTCCAAAGCATCCGGCATGGGAAAAAGTATTGCAGAAATGCAAACTTATTGTTTGGGATGAATGCACAATGGCGCACAAAAAATTGCTCGAGGCTCTTGATCAATCATTGTAAGATTTGCGTGGAAACACCACACCATTTGGGAACACATTAATATTGCTTGCAGGAGATTTCAGGCAAACATTACCTGTAATTCCTCGATCGACACCAGCGGACGAAATAAATGCTTACCTGAAATACTCTACTTTGTGGCGACACGTAAAGACGTTAAAATTAACTACAAATATGCGTGTCCAGCTGCAAAACGATCGATCAGCTGAGATATTCTCACATCAATTGCTGGAAATTGGGAACAGAAAGGTGCCGGTTGATCTGACCTTAGGACGAATTTCATTGCCTCATAACTTCTGCAATTTAGCAACGTCAAAAGAAGAATTGGTTGAAAAAGTATTTCCCAATATTCAAACCAATTATAAGAATCACAATTGGCTGAGTGAACAAGCTATTCTTGCGGCCAAGAGCAAAGACGTCTACGAACTTAACAATATTATTCAGTCTAACATTCAAAGCAAAGCAGTCACATACAAGTCCGTCGACACTGTTGTGGAAGCAGATGAAAGCGGTTAATTATTTTTGAATTCACTCGATCTGCCAGGCATGCCACCGCACGTACTGCAATTGAAAATCGGCATCCCAATTATCATGTTGCGAAATATCAACCAGCCAAAGCTTTGCAATGGCACACGGCTTGCAGTAAAAAAATTAATGAGCAACGTCGTAGAACCAACAATCTTGACAGGACCTTTCAAAGGTGAAGATGTCCTCATTCCTCACATTCCTATGATTCCAACTGATATGGCATTTCAATTTAAGAGATTGTAATTCCTAATTTGATTGGCGTTTGCAATTACCATCAACAAAGCTC
Source organism: Polypterus senegalus (assembly GCF_016835505.1). Classification (NCBI taxonomy): domain Eukaryota; kingdom Metazoa; phylum Chordata; class Cladistia; order Polypteriformes; family Polypteridae; genus Polypterus; species Polypterus senegalus. Next base: position 51,946,599 of record NC_053163.1, read on the forward strand.
AGGGAGAATCTTTAGAATTGTGCGGTTTAGATCTAGACATGGATTGCTTCTCACATGGACAATTATATGTTGCGTGTTCTAGAGTCAGCAAACCAGACAATCTCTATATCTGCACACACAATGGAACAACAAAAAATATTGTATACCCATAAGCATTGTGAAATTAAACATATTAGAAACGTGCTCTTTCTCTTTTCTTTCTTTTCCATTTAAACAGACTGAGCCACAGCAACATGTGGCCGGGCACAGCTAGTAAAAAATAAAATAATAAAAGTATTCCTTACGTTTTTAAAAGTCTCACTTAATAAATAGTTATAAGGACTTGAATTTCACTTGTGGTGATTTTATTGGTTTGGGGGAACTACCTGATTAATCTTAACACTGAGTTTCCTACACATAAAAAATTTTGTGGCAGGCCACTGCTGCAACAAATTTATGAGTAATGAAAATTGATAACCGTTTCTCATCAGTATTCTTAATACTTTCTAAGGTCCATGCCATGAAAACTGCACATATAGAATCTATTGTTGACTTAATTAATTTGTTAGAGCTTTTATAAAGCCATACTTTAAAGGTAACCCACATTGCCTACTATTTCCTATTTCCGGCACCGCATGCGAGTGGCAGCCATTTCAGCAGCTCCGTGTATGACTTTTTACCTTTTTTTTCTATTTTTTTCTCTATTTCACTGATCACTGATCACTTCTACCATTTTCTTTTATGTGGAATCGCTCCCTGGACACTTTTTACTATTTTTACTACTTGATATGGATTTTTACACTCTGAGACTCACCTATTCAAGAAGTCAACTTAAAGCACTGAGAAGAAATGCTCATGCCGGTGTAGTTCCCTATTTACCTGACGAGGTAAGAAGACGATATCGGGGCAGCCGAGCCGGCACAAAGATAAAAGATAAGATAAAGGCCAGGCAACTCAAGAGAAAATGGCGTTATAAACCGTCTGTGCCTTCTGTGATCCTGGGAAATGTGAATTCACTACCAAATAAGATCGACAAATTGGCTGTGCTGGTGAAAAATGTCAGAACCTACAGAGAATGCAGCTTGCTGTGTTTTAGTGAAACGTGGCTAACGTCTATCATCCCAGATGCTAACGTGGAGCTACCCGGGTTTAGCACAGTTAGAGCGGACAGAGATGGAAGTACCTGCGGGAAGAAGAAAGGAGGAGGACTCGCTCTCTATGTCAATACAAAGTGATGCAACTCAGGACATGTAAATGTTAAAATCTCCTATTGCTGCAGGGACATCAAACTGTTGGCCGTAAGTCTGCGTTCCTATTACTTGCCCAGAGAGTTTGGACACGTGATTGTTGTTATTGTTTACATCCCCCCTTAAGCGAACGCAGAGATAGCGAGTGACATCATCCATTCCACAGTTGCTAAGTTACAAACGCAGCACCCTGAGACACTTGTGCTAATCTCTGGAGACTTTAACCATGTAACGCTGGATAAAACATTACCTGCCTTCTTCGAGTATGTGGATTGTAACACCCGGGGAAATAGGACTATCGACCTACTGTATGCAAACGTTAAAGATGCATACAGTACGCTGCTATACTAACAACAAGCCATGGATTACAAGAGACATCAAAGGCCTTTTGAACCAGAAGAAAAGGGCTATTAAAGACAGTGATCAGCAGGAGCTCAAGCACATGCAGAAGGTACTCCGAGTCCAGCTCAGGGCAGAGAAAGTGCAGTACAGGAGAAAGCTGGAGCAGAAGTTGCAGAATAACAGCATGAAGGAAATGTGGGATGGGATGAAGATTATCATTGGCTGCAGCTCGAAGCGGGGTGCCACCATCGAGACAGACGTGGAGAGATCAAACCAAATGAACAACTTCTTTAATAGGTTTGATCACCCTAACCCACTCTCACCTCGGAGTACTGCATCCTACAACCATCCTTTTGTTGATACCAGCATAGGTGAGACATCCCCACCCACAATTACAGCAGCGCAGGTGAGCAGAGAGCTGAAGAGACTTCGTGCCAGAAAAGCAGCGGGTCCAGATGGTGTATCGCCACGACTGCTGAAGGCCTGTGCGTTGGAACTGGAGAGTCCTCTACAGCGCATCTTCAACCTGAGCCTGAAACAGGGGAGAGTCCCGAGGCTTTGGAAAATATCTTGTTTCACCCCAGTCCCAAAGGTATCACGTCCTAGTGAGTTGCATGACTTCCGGCCTGTTGCTCTGACGTCACATGTGATGAAGACCATGGAGCGGCTGCTGCTTCACCACCTGAGGCCACAGGTCTGCCACACCCTCAACCCTCTGCAGTTCGCATACCAGGAGAAGGTGGGAGCGGAGGATGCCATCATTTATATGCTACACCGATCCCTCTCTCACTTGGACAGAGGCAGTGGTGCTGTAAGAATTATGTTTTTGGACTTCTCTAGCATCTTCAACACCATCCAACCTCTGCTCCTTAGAGACAAGCTGACAGAGATGGGAGTAGACTCACATCTGGTGGCATGGATCATGGACTATCTTACAGACAGACCTCAATATGTGCGTCTTGGGAACTGCAGGTCTGACATTGTATTCAGCAACACAGGAGCGCCGAAGGGACTGTACTTTCTCCGGTCTATATACATCAGACTTCCAATACGACTCAGAGTCATGCCACGTGCAAAAGTTCGCTGATGACACTGCTATTGTGGGCTGCATCAGGAGTGGGCAGGAGGAGGAGTACAGGAAGCTAATCAAAGACTTTGTTAAATGGTGCGACTCAAACCACTTACACCTTAATACCAGCAAGACCAAGGAGCTGGTGGTGGATTTTAGGAGGCCCAGGCCCCTCATGGACCCTGTGATCATCAGAGGTGACTGTGTGCAGAGGGTGCAGACCTATAAATAGCTGGAAGTGCAGCTGGATGACAAATTGGACTGGACTGCCAATACTGATGCTCTGTGTAAGAAAGGTCAGAGCCAACTATACTTTCTTAGAAGGTTGGCGTCCTTCAACATCTGCAATAAGATGCTGCAGATGTTCTACCAGATGGTTGTGGCGAGTGCCTTCTTCTACGCGGTGGTGTGCTGGGGACGCAGCATAAAGATGAAAGACGCCTCACGCCTGGACAAACTTGTTAAGAAGGCAGGCTCTATTGTAGGAGTAAAGTTAGACAGTTTAACATCTGTGGCAGAGCGACGGGCATTAAGCAAACTCCTGTCAATCATGAAGAATCCACTGCATCCACTGAACAGTGTCATCTGCAGGCAAAGGAGTAGCTTCAGTGACAGACTTTTGTCACTGTCTTGCTCCACTGACAGACTGAGCAGATTGTTCCTCCCCCACACTATGCGACTCTTCAATTCCACCCGGGGCAAGTTATTGTCTGCTTATCTTATCTATCTACTTTGAGTATTTAACCAATCCATATAAAATCAATTTAATACCATATGCTGTTTAAATATATCCACTATCTATATATTGCTTTCTGTGCTGTGTTATTAGATAGTTCTTGATGTGATAACCAGATTTTCTTGTGGTTCTCCTGTACTGATAAATCGGTTAAGCTACTTAATTTATTACTGTGCATACTCTCAAACCAAGTGATTTGTTAAGCTAAATGTCATGCATGTCTTTCTGACAAGGAAATACTGGAGTCGCTACACATAAACTTAATACCTAATTAACGGATATGCTGAAGACCATACCAGTTGAAGACTTCCAGCACTGCTACCAACAGTGGGAACAACGTCTCCATCGGTGTGTAGCTGCCCAAGGGAACTACTTTGAAGGGGATAACATTGATGCTTGAAAAAAATAAAAACTTTGATAAATAAAAAATCAGTCTCATTACTTTTCTGCCACACCTATATTCTAAATCAGCCTTATCCATTATAGGATCATGGCTGCACAAGTAGTAATAGGGTAGCTCAACAACGACTTATATATACCCCCAATAAGGTCTGTCAACATTTTTTTTAACTTTATATTGACTTATTGCAAGCACAACTGAAACTTTTTAGTATACTGTTTTACGTAGGCTACTCAGAACCTACAGTATGGCTAAATAACACACAGCCCCAGATTTATAGTGTACTACCTGTTTTTCAAATGAATTCCACTGCAACTTTCATTGTCTCATGTTAACATTGCTCTTGCGATTACCATCAAAATATCAACTAACTAAACATTGATTGTTTGTAGTAAGAAAGAAAAGACATGTTTCACCTGAAAAGAATGACTGTCTTTTAAATATGCAGCTGCATTTAGCTCTATCGCTCAGTTTTTTATGTCATCACAGCTACATTTTAATCTTTTTTTAAATATTTTCTAAATTGAAAATTCCTTGGGTTTGTTATGTATTAAGTGTTAATTGTTTATTATTGTTATTAAACATAATTACTAAAGTTTAATTTTCTTTGTTTTATAAAAGTGCTCAGATTCGTACTTTGCAAAATATTAATAATTATAACCATTAAACAATTTACTTAAAAGTTTGTTACAATCGTCCACAAAAAAATAATTGTACATACTAAAATATAATGGAAATGGCCATGTGATAAAGACAATAATATTTTCCCCTTCTGTGGGAAGCACTGTTTACATTTAGTATGGGCACATGTTCTCACCTCCATATTTTGACCAGTAACTGAAAAATGTACAATGTTTAAAATCAGTACTAAAAAAAAACATTAATTTTCAATCATTATCATATTATTGCTATGTTAAAGCTTTATAGGTTCCTTGTTGTCCCGTGTATAGAGTACAGTAAAAATTTTTACTTGCTTGTACTGAACAGCATGCAATACATCACTCCCTTGCGCCATAATTAGTGTGTAGACCTTGAAACTTGTGTCTTTCTTATATAAATCTCAGAACACAGTATAATTTACCCTTGAGAGACCTAGTAAGTCAATCAGTTATATAACAGGCATTATACAATAGGTAGTGAAAGGCTTTATATAAAAGACAGTTAGACAGGAAAGGCACTGTATAATTTATAGTGGAAGACTTTCTGTAAATGGCAGACATGAATTAATGAATCACAAGGTAATTTAGCATACATTCATTTACACAATCTTTTCAAAGCTGCTTTTGTAACTAAACACTTTTCAAATTGGGTTTTTCAGAATCACTTTGACAGATTTGTGACATTTGCTGTTTATGTTTAGATTTATGTTTGCACTGGTAGACTCAAGGCTAATGTTTAATTGACCAAACAAATTCAAATTTCAAAAGTCGCAAGCTACTGATGCTTTAATTTTCTGAATTTCATCCTTTATTTTTACATCTGCCTCAACTTTAAGGCTGCCTTTATGAAGTCTAACTTGTACATTTAATATTAATCAATTATTTCTGAACTCCTGTAAAACAGCCTTTGTCCTGTTGATCTGTTGGTGCCTCATGTAAGTATAAAGGAGGTGTTTAGGACTTACACTGTAATGAATTCTTGGCAGCACAACCACTATACCTACTAAACACTATATACCAGGGGTGGGCAATTATTTTTCCAAAGGGGCCACATGAGAAATTGGAATGGTTTTAGAGGGCCAGAATATATATAATATACCTAATATATACTTAATACCTATAATATTCTTAATTAATTTCCAATATATATGATATCCCACTATAAGAAACAATAAATGAAACATTACAATGAGAAACTGTAGAAGATAGAATTATATATATATATATACTATTTATATATATATAATACTGTAACAACCCGGCAGCAAGCGCTGGCGGAGTGACGCCTCATGGTAATTTATGTAAATAGTTTGTGGGGAATTTATGGGTAATTTATAAAAAGCTTATTGTATGTCGACATTTACGTATTGTCATTTGTGTTGTAAATAATGGTGTGTTTGTATTTAATTGGTTGGGTGGGTTTGGGACATCGCCGTCCGGGGGTTATTTATTTTGTAAAAAGTACCAATTTATTGAAATGTGTCTCTGTGCGTGACCTTGGCAATGGCCGAGCAATAATGTTGAGCTTTTGTTTCTGACTATCTTCTGTAATAAAAAGATACAACAGGACAGAGCTGTTTTATTGCTAAGATTTTATCTAAGCAAACTACCGAGACACTCGGAGTCGTGCGGTGTATGGGGCACGAGTGTTCTCTTTCTTAAAGAGCTGGGTGCAGTTGCGTGCATGACGCTGGCAAGCCGCTAGCCGACAGCTTCGGAGAGGTGCACGGCAGAGTTCGGCTCGAAATCTTAAAAGACTCCTCCACGGGTCGCTACAATACTATTTAAACAGTTTAGAAAATTTCAAATTTTGCAATGTTTAAAAAAACATCATCATAACTTCACGTAAAATAGCAACATCAACTTACAATAAACCAAACATGTCAAACAGTCAATCAAACAAGTGTGGAGCACAGAATTATTTTACTATTTTAGGAACATTTATAAAAACAATTTAGAAAATGTGCATTTTTTGCAGCATTTAAACAAAAGCATCATACCTTTATTAACTAGTTTACAAAGACCAACATCACATTAATTTACCTCAGTTCTTTTGGTGCTCAGTGAGAGAAATCTAGCCTGTTTTGGGCTTGAACAAGTGTACTGAAGTCAGGTTGAATATCTGAGGTGGATATGCGAAGGACAGCACACAAGTGATCATAACTGAGAGTGGATCTATATCTGGATTTGTTAAACTTCATCACTGAGAATATTTGGTCACAGATGTAGGTAGATCCAAAGAGAACCAACATCCTCTGAGCATTCCTCCTCAAGAGTGGGAAGATTTCCTCTTTGAGAGAGGAATAAAACTCTACCAGTGATACTGACTTAAAATGCTCGGCCAGTAGATTATCAGACTGCAGATCAATGAGTTCAAGCTAGACATCACTGGGTGCATTATCCACACTATCAGGAAAGGGAGAAGAAATCATGTGCATTTCACTCTTAACTGTTTTGAAGTCTTCAAATCTTCTTGAAAACTCACCATGCAGTGCCCCTAACATGGATGAATACTTGTGGAGGTGATCAGCTGATAGCTTGACTTCTTTCAGTGTTGGCATGTGAGTGAGAATGTTGCCCTCTAATTGACTTGAAAGAAACTTCAAGTTTCTCATGAAAGCTGTCACCAAGCTGTACATTTCATGTGCAAAGAGGCTCTTGCCTTGCAGCTTGGTATTTAGTTCATTCATTAGTGCAGTCACATCAATAGCAAAGGCCAGATCTGCAATCCAGTGCGTATCTGAGAGCTCTGGAATTTCCTTGTCTTTCTTTTCACAAAAGTCCTGAATCTCTGCTCTCAGGACCCATACTCTTTTAAGAACCTTGCCAAGGCTGAGCCATCTCACAGCTGTCTGGTAGCCTATGTCACTATGTTCACTTTCAGGCTCCTCTAATAGTGAAACAAACTGTCTGTGATTCAGTGCTCTTGCCCTGATGAAATTAACTATTTTAGTTACAACATCAACAACATGGCTAATTTTTAGAACTGACTTGCACAACATCTCCTGATGAATGATAAAATGCAAAAATATCAATTTCTGTTCTGGGTTAATTTCAGTCACTTTATCTTGCATCCGCCTCAAAAGTCCAGCATTTTTCTCCATCAGATTTGGACAGCCATCGGTTGTAACACTTACCAGTTTGTCCCATTCTAGTCCCAGCATGTCCATGGATGCCTTTACCTCTGTGAACAAATCACTCTCTGTTGTAGTCCCTTTCATTGGCCGCATAGCTGGCAGCTCCTCCGTCATCTCAAAGTCTTTCGTCAATCCACGTATAAAGATAAGTAACTGGGCTGTATCACGGATATCACAGCTCTTGTCCAGAGCCAAGGAAAACAAGACAGTTGCAGTTGATGCCCCGAATTCCCCACGATTTTCTTGACCCGCCTCGTTACAGTGCGCCTCGAGAGAGGCACATTTGCAAATGTGACTTTTTTCTCAGGGCATATTAGCGCTGAAGACTCCACCAAACAGTCTTTGATAAACTCCCCATCAGAGAATGGCTTACTGTATCTTGCAATTTTGTGGGATATTACAAAGCGGGTCATGACTACTGCATACCTGAATGAGTGGAGTTTTGTAAAAAATCCTTGTTGCTTTTGCAGTTTAGCTAGCAAATCTTCCGATGCTCGTGCCCACTCTGCATCACTGAAATTCTTGTATTTTTCTGAGTGTTTACTCTCGTAATACCGATTCAAATTGTATTCCTTAAACACCGCTATATGTTCTCCACACACTAAGCACACAGATTTACCTCAACAAATAAATATTTAGAAGTCCACGCCTTGTTAAAACTACATTCTGCATCAATTTTTCTCTTTTTAACGTTAGCTGACATATTTAAGGGCTAAGAGCTAATTTTTTGGAAGCTGTTCAACACATTCACTGATGTGCATAAGTGCACTGATAAATAAGAAAAACAACAGCAGCCTTCAAAATAAAAGCTGTGTAACTGTATTTCGTGCACCTATCACAAAGTAATAGATGTTGCTACACTTTTACTACAAACTCACGTGGGCTGGTCAAAGGTAGTCAGCGGGCCGGATGTGGCCCATGAGCCATAAAATGCCCAGGTCTGCTATATACTGTTTCATACAAAATAATGTACAATAATGCCCAATAATTACTTTTGAAACTCATATACTTTATTCTGAGATTTGTGTCATACATTATATACTAAAATGTATAGAATGCATGCTAAGATTTTCATACACTGCAAAAAAAAACTGTTAATAGTGAACATTTACTGACTTGACTGTAACAGACTTGTGAGGTACATAAATTAAGTTAGTTTGTCTGATATTTGCAATGAAGTTACAGAAAAAATTAGAACTTTGAGAATATGTGTATATTATACTGCAAACAAGTATGTTACTTCTACTGTCTTATGATATAGCGTAAAACTTGCACATGTATTGACTTTCCTCATAGTACAGTTCCCTGAGTCAAGTAGTGGTATTCATGCCCTGACAAGCATACTTAATAAACATATTACACAATAAAACATTAAAGGCATAAGTATGAAAATTCTTACTTAACAAAAAGTCTTTGTCAAAACCAAAGCATATTTATTGGCAATCTATACTGTTATGCTGTAGTTAGCATTTCAGTTTAGACAGGATTACAGTCCCTGGACAGCCACTTTTTGGAGTTTGCGCATTCTCGTTATGTTTACAATGGGTTTCTCCAGGCACTCCATTCATTTCCCAAAAAACTGATGGTTATGTGAAATGGGAATTCAAAGTTAGGAAGTCTGTCCTTCAATGGACAATGTGTCATTAAATTTTGTATGTTGCTTTACTCCCTGTGATACTATTCAGTATTAGGTAGATTTGATAAAGTGGTTCGAGATTTATGTTTTCCTGATTATTAATTTAACTGTTAAAAATAAATTCACAAAGGTTTTGCTGGAATTGAAGATCTGTTTCTTATAATTTTAGTAGATTGTGAATTCATTCACACTATATCTAAGGCCTACAGTTGCAAAAGAATGCATTGCTTCCACATAACATCTGTAAATCCTTCCTCGCCATTTTAGCTGCTTTAAACCGTGCACATGTTTATCAGAATACTTAAGCAAAATCTCCTGGAACTGAATCTCAAAAATCTCTACAAAATACTGTGTCAACAAATATAAGCAACCAGATTGTTAATCATATGCTGCTGAGAATAATGGGAATGGGACAGGGGCCACACATCCTGGGGCACCACAGGCTTGGTCTGCTTTAACCCTATTGCACATTGTGTTTAACCCCATGTCCTTGTGTTTTTTATAAATTAAGGATTAAGATTCGCACCATCCGAAAGTGGAAGCACATTCATCATGCATACCTATAAAAGTTACATGCACATGTTACAATAAATCAAAATCAATTTCATTACACTGCATGAAACATCTAGGTCCTCCCTGCTTGGAGTTTGCATGTTCTCCCCGTGTCTGCGTGGATTTCCTCCAGGTATTCCAGTTTCCTCCCACAGTCCAAAGACATGCAGGTTAGGTGGATTGCCGATTCTAAATTGTCCCTAGTGTGTGGATGTAAGTGTGTGTGTCCTTGCGGTGGGTTGGTGCCCTACCCGGGATCGGTTCCTGCCTTGCTCCCTGTGTTGGCTGAGATTGGTTCCAGCAGACCCCCGTGATCCTCTGTTCGGATTCACTGGGTTGGAAAATGGATGGATGGATGGATGCATGAAACATTTTGTCATAACAAATCCCTACATTTTTAAAACCCACATGAATTGTCACCTGCATGTATTTATTAAGTTCGCTGTGCCAAGCAACACTCGATATTAAGCACTTTCTGTGTAATGTGCACTCCATAAGAAAACTACTGAGAAAATGAAAAACAGCACTGGGTTGTAGAGGTGTAAATAATGCAGATTATGCAAAGTAGCTAAGCTTCTGTAGTTGATGACAAGTTAGAAAGAAAGAGGATGACTGAGAACAGCGTATTTGAGGGAGTAAATCTCACTAATAACTTGGAATGTTTCTTATTGGTAGGAATTTCCATAATATGAAAAGTCTAAATTCTGTTTCAGAGCTCTTCAGCCAATATAAAGTTATTATTTGTGGGAAGTTTAAACTAACTATGAATAATTACATAGTAATTTTTATAATATTACTGAATACTAATCAAAAGCTTCCTTCAGTGCCTCTTGTAGTTCAGTGAACTACTGCAATCTGCATATATAAACGAGGGGGTACCCAAAAATAATCAGAATTGAAAAAAAAAATTGAAGGAGACTAAAGTTTCAGTAAGTAAAAATTATTAAAACAAAGTACTCTTCATGTGAATAAATGCACTTGTCCCAATGGTTTTCCCACTGAAACATTTTTGGAATTGCTGAAGTGGAACATTATCCAGTGCCTGCAGCAATTTTTGTTGACTTCCTTCACTGTATAAAAAGGCTTTCCTTTGAGTTCATTGTTCATATGCGGGAACAAGAAAAATTTGCACGGAGCAAGATCTGGGGCCTCAGGCATAACGGCGTGCGTAAAATTCACACTAAAACATGGCGTACGGACAAAAGCGAAATTGTCGTACACAGAAAAAAATCCAGTTTTTTTTTCAGTTTTAGTTTCTCACTCACATTCAAGCTCCCACACACCCCCTGGATCTGATGCCGTTTTCAGATAAAGACGTGATATAACAAACAACCTTGTTTTGTTACACCCCCCTCTTTATTTGAAAACCGTGTCAGATCTTGTGCGTGAATGAGACTGGGAAAATTGTGGATGTGGATGTGAGTGGTGTATGTAACTGAGAATGGCTTTGGATGTCAATTTTTTATTCTGTTTTATTCTTGAGTGCTCCTGCTCACGCTGAACTAGTATGCACCTTCTGATCCTTGATGTCAAAGCCGCACTGACAAAAAAGGGAGACTTATGTATATATGACATTTGGAATAATTCATTTTATGACCTGTATAGTACATTTCGGAAAACGTTGTTGCACTAATGCAACATTATATTCATTTGCATATCTTCATGCAGTTGTAGTTAGTGACCACGTTTGTTTTTTTCTTCTGATCTTGTTGCTGCATGTTGGTACTGTATTTCTTTTGAACTCCAGGAGATGCAGACGTCAGCATAGTACAGAGAGGTCAGTACCGTGCTATATATCATCATTAGATTCAAATGTTAACAGTTCCCACACATCCAAGGACTGTCTTTATGACATGTGCATAAGGTGTGAAGCCTGCTGTCCAAATTTCAAATAAACACTTTCACAGAAAGTACAAGTATAACAAAACAAGTGCGCTTTTATTCAAGAATATAACCTAAGAAAAAAGAAAGCAGGTTACGGTAGGCGGTTGATGCGACAGCTTGCGTATTGCAATGCTAAGAGCTGCTGACTCCCAATCAAGAGGTTCTGGGTTCGAAGCTGGCAGCTTCTTAAGTTTACCGTTTTGAGTAGAGAGCTGCTATTATTGTTAATATTATACCATAAAAACATACTTTTGATTTGCGTATGTAACAGTCGATGTAAATTTATAGTGCTTGTCAAAGTTAGCGTTTTTTTATTCAGTTTTATTCTCTCAGTCGTATTCACGCTCGCCCTGATCTGACACAGCTGTTTTCAAATAAAGACGCGCTATAACAGAGGTGAATTCAGATCGGAGAAAGAGAACAGAAGCCCTGCCCACAAGAAACGTCCACTCACATATAAGAACAATGCAGCTGCACCAGGCGTAAAGGTGAAAGATGGCACCGTTTGGATACAGGACAAAGTCCAGCATCATCCTGCCAATGACCTGTCCTTCAAAGAAACAGCACAGCTTACAGTGTAAATATTACTGACTTGCACTCAGATGTTGATAGTACATCTGTGCTCTTTTGCATCTGGAGTAGACCAGAAGCAAGATGGTGCATTTCGACAATTCAATGTGAAATATACTGTAATTTCTTACAATTAACATAACTTTTGGTGAGGCTGAATTTTTCCGGGCCTCAGGGCCATAATATGAAACTACTCATGAAAATAATTTTTCGATTTTGTATCTGCTGGTAGGTAAGACAAGATCAAGCACAAGTCAAACGTGTGCCGGAATAAATCTGTCAGCCCAAAAGTTTGTTTTAAACAGTTGTTTTTTTAGTGAAAATTCAAAGGAAACAGTCCACATAGGAATAAATAAAAAGACTGTTACACATGTAGACTAAAAAGCAAAAACATGGGAAAAAAATGTCTCTTCTCTAAACTTAGCCCTTTCTTGTAAAACGTGCTGTAAAACAGTTGTTGTTGATACTAGATGTTTTACTTCACCTTAAGTATGTTCTAAATGTACAGCACTGCACATTCAATAGAGCAAGTTGTGCTGCATACTTTTGCGCACGTTAAGGCACCGTTTGAAACTGTGTGCCTTACAAGCCTTACTTACATCAAGGCAGGTCACTAACAGACTAATCTATCTTCAGAGAGACAAGAAACAGTTAAAATATACCAATTCAGTTCTTTGTGGGGGTTATAAGAACCTCTCTTAGACTATGCACTTTTTCAAAGGTAAGCATTTACCCATAACATAATTAAGCAAACACTTCTACCTACTAGATAGAACCTAAATAACTAGCAAATGGCTTTTACACATTTGTTGTCTGTACATATCTAGGTATTTTAGCTTTATACAGTATGTGTGGAAATAATATTGTTAGATGGCAAAGCAAAAAGTAAAGTATTTCTTGAATATACTGACTTATTGTACCTCAGATAATGAATAGTATTGTTTTCTTATTTAGTTTAAGGAAATTACTGCTCATCTATTCTGTAATGCTGATTAGACAACTAACTGCAGTTGAGGGATTCTGAATCATCTGGCAATATAGATTGCGAACACCAGGGGCGTACCTGAGCCCCAAACACCAGACACAACTCAACCACACACAAATTCTCGCAAAATAAAAGGTAGTTTATTACACATTACATTTTTCAAATGCTTGTATCAGTTCAATACCAGAAACAATAATGTTTTGTTTCACCTTCTGTCTTTTCTCCAGTAGTCCTTTATTAGTGTCGTTCTATGCCACCCAACTGACAGTCAATGCAGAGGCAGCAGCTCCTTTTATGCCGAACCTGGGAGTACTTTACAGAATACAGAAGTGCACATTGGAAACACTTCTGGATCAGGCAGAAGCCCCCCAAAGTAGTGGTGATGTTGAACTGTAGCTTCCCTTGACAGAACTTAAATACCTTAAATAGGGTTACCCATCAGGACTACTACTCCCAAAATTCCCTGAAGGTGTACAAATGGAAGTTCTACCAGAGGGATGCTGCCATCCTGTATATATGAGGAAATACATCGTTCTGAGAACCAGACTCCCACTATCCTTCCATTATGGTCTCCCGGCTGGTAAAGGTACCATCAACCAACCTGCCTGGGATGCCCATCCATTCATATATTCATCTTGTGTACTCCTGTCCAGACAAGGAGTTGCCGTCCACTTCTGTCAGGATCCCGATCCCTCTTTTACAACATTCACAAGCTGTATAATTGTGCATTGTCTGCAAAGTGTGTTACTTTACCTTATTTTAAGAAATGAACTCACACATTAGGAACATGTAAAAGTGACAATAATAAAAGGATTAAAATTGATTCCAGAGCTGTGTTACATGTAAAATTGAACATTTTTGATGTACAATCACCTACAAAAACTGTTCTCTGTGTGTGTGTTGGGGATCTGCAAGGTGACAGGAGTTTGTTTACTTTTTATTTTCTCCTTCAACAAATTTTCTGATAGATGGTTTAACTGTACAATCTTTGTGTTGTGGAGTTTATTATTTTGCTTTTGTGTAATATTTTATTTATTAATTATGTAATATTTGGTTTAGTTTGCCACTTTGCTGCAACAGCATCTTTGTTTTGAGATGTACTGAGTCATTGTGAATTCCAGCCTATAAACCAAATAGTAGGTTGCTGGGGTCACATAGACATGGTGTTGTTGAGAGCGACAGTATTTAAGATGGCACAGTGCCACTTTTAGTTATTCAAATGTTTGGCTTCTTTTTCATGTAATCATTTTGCTGTTAATACATAACTACTTCTGTTTTTTTTGCTTAAAAAAAGGTAGGTTAGAGATAAATGTAAATTGATCATAAACAGAAAGGTCAAGGATATTTTTCTTAAGCAGAAGTTTGACTAGGTGTGGACAAAATCCGTATCACAACGTAATTAAAATTTTGATGGTTTTACGTATTTAGATATACCTTTACTTATTTATTAATTAATATATACTACATACGGAAGTATTTCCTATAAACTGAATGGTTACCTTTTTTAAAATGATTAACGTTCAGCTTATTTCCCATTCACTCACTCAACACAACAACCGCCAAGTAAATACAACAGCACAAAACACAGTTTCTTTCTGTTCCTTATTACTGTCTGCATCCATTCATCAGTAAGGTTGAAACACCTCACTCTGAGTGATATTCTTAAAGTGGTATACTCACTTATTACACATAATTCACATACAAGTCCATGCACAAATATATTATCTTTAGAACACTAATACACAAACATAAAGTCACATTTTTTCCTTTTCCACATACAGTATTTTATCTTGGAATAAGTGAGATGAGACTAATCATGTTCATTATTGGATTGGTTTGCTGTTGCTGCTTAAGCTTAACACACACATACACAGAAATAGATCCTATTCACACAACTACTCTGTCAGTCATTCTGTCTTTGATGTTGTTTCTCCATGTCATCACTCTTTGATCCTTTGGACATTATGTCAAAAAGGCACAAGAGCCTCAGGACCATGTGATATTACATGCATATGACTGGCTTGTGATGGATTGCTCTGCCAAAAAGCTTTGATTCTCATACTTATCTGTGCAATCTCTTATTATCTCCTGTTCCTTTACTACAAAGTTGTAAACTTGCTGACCATTTTAAACTAAAAGCACCATAAATTACTTGAATAACAAGATGCATACATTACAGTTATAAATAATTGGAACAAACCAGAAAAAATGTATAAATATATTTGGATAATACATGATTCTACATAAATAAATAAGGTAGAGTTATTTAGATAATATGCTCTCAATGTAAATTTCTTTGTAAATTAGTTAAGTTGCTTTTTTTGTAAGTTATTTAGAACTTTTATAGTTCATTATAGTTGGAGAAAAAAACTTATAATAAAGGCAGTGTGCAGTTTCAGTAAACAATTTTAATCTCATGGACACACAGAGTTAAACATTGTTTTATGTTTAAGTGTATTTGCAAGATCTCCTCTCATTTTTAGCATACCAGTAAAACTATTCAAATTCCATACCACTGAACAATTTTATCTGGAATACTGGATCAATTAGTATATTACCCAATCCTAGATTTGACTGCAGCAATTATTTAAAAATTTGGAGAATTATCAGGTTTTGTCAAGCAGTTAACTGTGTCAATTAAGTAGACGGAAACATCTTCAAAGGGCCTATAGAAGATGAATCACGGAAATAGGTTGACAGTTTCAGTAATTATTCTATAAAGTTAAAGCAAATGTATTGTGTTAAAGGAGTTTAAATTGGTATGTAGAATGGGAAGAGATTAAACTAATTCTTTAAGTCTGCATTATATTAGGTTTTACACTGTGCCTTTCCTGTAAAAAATGCTGAAAAAGTTTCACACTTATCCACCAAAGCTTTTATCATCCACTCCATACAAAAAGGTAGGATTAATAGATGGTCAATAATTCAAAAATAGCACACTTAAATTATTTTACATTGTCATTAATAATTTTAAAGAAATAAGACCATCTCTCAGATCAAACTCCCAAATCGGACAGCCAGGTTGTATCCAATTATATCAACTCTTAGAATCTCATAGTATGCTGCTAATTTAGTTTCCTTCTATTTTTGTTCAGGTCTGTGGCACTCCATTTTGAGTTTACATATGATTTAAGTTTTCCAAGTAAATGTATTTTATTTTTTAATATATCTTTCTTGGGGTTACTGTGTCAGCTGTGTCCTTCTGCCTATAATTAAAATTGTCCACTTGACTATTTGCATTGTATGTTGTATTAGTAAAAGTATTGAATTTTGGCAGATCACTGGCAAAACTAAAAAATGTGTAGGAAAGCACCACATCTACATAAGGTCTCTTAAAAAATCTCCTTAGTTTTAGTTACAGGTATCAAAGAAAATAAAGTAGTGATCTTAAACATAAATAAAAAGAATGTGCATTATATCAATTTTATGTCCCTTCAATGTAACTAAATCTGACACACAGTCATCCTTGATGGTAGATAGCTAATATGTTGACTTAAGATCAAAGAAATATGCACAGTCCATAAACTGCCTATCATTGGTGACAGATTATTTCTAGTACATAGAAACTGAAATAATGTTAATATTGCAAATCTTAGTTGTTTTAATAGATAACACATATGAAATTTAGACTTAAATCCTTGAGTGCTATTCAGCACATTAGTCAGCTAGCTTTCAACTTTTTTCAGCAAGTTTGATTAGTCTTGATGATTGCAGACAAATTCTAGTTTATCGATCATCTTGAGATGTTCTAGGCAATTTGCCTGCCAGGTTTTAAATGGTTATCTTTGCCTCTTCATTCCAGTCTTTGGTTTCCAATTCATTGAAGCTGTGGGAATTAAGTGGTACATTAATCTTGGCAGGGGGCCCGTTAAGAGCATTCAGAGGCAATTGACTGTCTTCCATCTTTGGTAGGTCACTCAGTTATAGCAGTCATTGTTACAAATGTGTTCATGGTACATGATGCATATTACTTGCTCTAAACACCTTTGATTTAACATTCTGAGGTCATAACTGGCTATATCTTCCCTGATTCTTGCATCTTGTATAGCTCATTTTGTTTCAGCTAATAGCTCGTCCTCACTTACAAAATCCAAAGCATGCTTGATTTGTCCACAGAATGCCAATAAGCGCACCAGTTGTTGCCTGTTGCATAGTAAATCAATGTCAGGGATGAACAGTTATGGGGGCAAAATGTGCCTTTGTCTTATGTCGGTTATTCAGTCTTAACGCAACAGGTTCAGTTGCAATTACTTCTGATACTCAATGCTCTCCTAAATAATGTTTTGAAGGACTTAAGATGTCATTAATAAAGAAGGAATTATGTTTTGGTGGGTAATAAATGTTTACTATTAGGAGAGGTGATACTCCTTTAACAATGGTGACATGGTATTCAAAGGAAAGAAAACTACCAAGACTGAGAAATTTTCAATTTAATCAGCCTAAGAAAACATTCATCAAGACACCACCTTTATTTACTTGGCAAACAAACACTCAACCACTACTAAGCCAAGTACTACTGAAAATCTAAAAATCTGTGAGAAAAATAATTAAACTAAAATGTTGTACAAATTGAAGGTCTAATATTAATTAAAGCCATTTTAAAGCTTTTAGAATGATATGGCTTCACTGAATATTGAAATCAACAGGAAACTTTAAATATTTAAATTTATTCTAAATTGTCTATTTTTTCATACTTCTGTAATTTTGTTGTAAATCCCCAACATAATATAATGCTTACTGCAGTATTAATATATGTATATGTGCTGGTGGTTATGATTATACAAATAGTTGGACAGTCATGAACATTTTATTACCTTGCTCAAGTTATTTAAAAGGATTCTGGAGCCTTGACCTCTGAGACTTAACCATGCTGTGCTTCCCACACTGGAATATGTCACTTTTTTAGAGACAAACGTCTGCTTCAATATATCTTTTTCCATTAGCAACTCGCCATCTTATATACTGTAGGTAGGTTATGATGACACAATATGTCATGTGACTAGCAACATTTATGGCAGGTATAAATAATATGCAGAACATAAAATGGCAAAACAAATGTAAAAAGTTAAGTTTATAATCATGTGTAAATAGTACAATGAAATTTGTACTTGCTTGGTCCTCAGATGGTTGACAAAAATACAATAAAAAATTTACTTAGCATGCAGCTTGTTTTGCAAAGTCTTGTGTCTCAGCAGTTAGTCACGCTTGCAAGAAACAAAAAAAAAAAACAGTCTCTGATATATGTGTTTGTAGCCAGGCTTTCCTGTTTGTTTTCGAGTTTATTAGCCAGTGATTATTATTGCCTAAAATGGACTCAGACCGTATTTCTGGACAGCAAATCTCAAAGACATTACAACATACAGCTCACTTTTCAATAAGTACATAACCGCAAGGTAAGCATAAGTATTTACTGTAAATTAAGATGTTAACAGTTGTGTGAGTGGGAGAGACATGGTGGGAGTGGATGGGTGCTGTGGTTTTTATTTTATTCTTTTGAATGGTTTAAGTGTTATTTATTTGAATTTGTGGGTGAGGACACTGTCATGGGTTTTTACTACTGTGGGAGCTGCAATGATACAGATTAGCTCTTATTTGTGCCTTTCATTACCTCAGTCTCAGCTCTTTGCTTCTGTTGCCTTTATTGGTAATCTAATGATCACATTGTGGCATGTAGAAAATCTTAGGCTAAATTTTAAAAGTTCTGATTTAAAATATTGAAATTTATTTTGTTCTTGGAATAAGCTACCAAGTAGTGTGGTAGACAGTAAGACTTTTAAAAATAGACTTTTTTTAAAAGAATTAAGTAGATAGGAATGGCAAACATTGTTGGGCTGATGGCCTGCTCTCATCTAGATTGTTCTAATGTTCTAAATCACACTTGATTCCAAGCTATTAGCCAGATAAGTGACCTAATTTGGAAATATATGGTACTCTTATGGCCTTGGGACATGGTTACAGGTTGAGAGACACCTGAGCTCATATGTCATAACAATATTGTTTAAAAATATCTGTCTTTTCAGAGAACTCTAAAATCCTACACATTTATATAAAATGTATGCATCGTTTATTTTTTGCCCATCAAACACTACTTTTCTGTTCTCAAAACAACTCTGGTACTTGCCACATGGTTTGTAAATGTCCACTGTTATTTCCTTGTGATCCTTTATTTCCTCTCTCCTTTCTCAGTTTTCTCTTAATATACAGTACCTTCCTCACCCCATATCCTTTTCTCATCTAGATCTCTCTGCTCTTCCTGTACACCAAAGGTTTACCTATATAAACTGTGAGATAGTTAGCTTTACTCTCATGCTGGAATTCACCTGACTCTCTCTTCTAATCATTAAAAATGCACCTTCTGTAGCTATTTTACCTTGAATTTGTGGATTAATCTAAATACAACTCATTCTATTCTTATTAGTTCATGGACTTCCAGCCCTCTTATAGTTGCTTTGGCATTATACAGTTTGTACAGATGTATATTTAAATTTTAGACATTTTAAATTGTACAAGAAAAAAGAATGCAGCAATATATAACCTTAAATATATTGTAGAACTGTTTATCTACATTCGTTTATATATATATTTTTATTTGTAAGGGATGGCCAGGACGCCCAAGAGACAGAAGGATGGGGGAAGACAGCTTCTGTATGGCAACTCCCAGGGTTGTGCCTCTGCCCTGGATTCCCACAGGGCATCATGGGACTTGGAGTTCTTTACCTCAGCCCTGTTGGGTACCATGGGTGCTGCCAGGGGGTGCTGAAAAGACTGAGAAACCATATGGCATGATTTTCCACCTTACCCAGAAGTGCTTACAAACCACGTGGGCGGAACAGCAGAAGCACTTCCGGGTTAGCCAACATAAAAGGACTTGCCAGGCTCACAGAGGTGAGCTAGAGTCAGGTGGAAGGTAGGCAAAGCTTGCTGGGAGAAGTGAAGGAAACAGAGATGAAGAGAGAGAGAATAATAAAGAATTATAATTTTGCTGTGTTGTGCTTGTGGCTGTGGTGGTAGGAAAAGCTGAGGAAAGAGTTTCACGCAGAATAAATGGATCTTTGTGCTTTTAACTTGTGCCCTGTGTTTGTTGTGTTGGGTCTAGTGAGCTGGAATTATTGTGCTGTCAACAATATATATAATGATCCCTTATATATATTTCTCTTCTGGTTCGTCCTGCTTCTACTTCAAAAGCGGTCCTGCCCACACGCAGCCAACACGGCATTTCTCAATTCCTATTCGTCCTCTTCCAAACCCTTCCCCACGCTGCCTGCGGCTCCTCTTCAAAACTGCATGCAGCCGACAAGCAGTCCACCAATACAGTCTCAGCAGACATACACACAATCCTCTTCCCGTTACCACAGGTACTTCTTCACAACATTCCTGTCTTCCCGGCCAACAGTACAACATTGTTGCTAGGGCCGCTGCTATTTTTGCTAGGGCCGCTGCTATTTTTAATATATATAAATGATTTAGATAGGAATATAAGTAACAAGCTGGTTAAGTTTGCAGATGATACCAAGATAGGTGGATTAGCAGATAATTTGGAATCCGTTATATCATTACAGAAGGACTTGGATAGCATACAGGCTTGGGCAGATTTGTGGCAGATGAAATTTAATGTCAGTAAATGTAAAGTATTACACATAGGAAGTAAAAATATTAGGTTTGAATACACAATGGGCGGTCGAAAAATCGAGAGTACACCTTATGAGAAGGATTTAGGAGTCATAGTGGACTCCAAGCTATCAACTTCCAGACAGTGTTCAGAAGCCATTAAGAAGGCTAACAGAATGTTAGGTTATATAGCACGATCTGTGGAGTACAAGTCCAAGGAGGTTATGCTCAACCTTTATAATGCACTGGTGAGGCCTCATCTTGAGTACTGTGTGCAGTTTTGGTCTCCAGGCTACAAAAAGGACATAGCAGCACTAGAAAAGGTCCAGAGAAGAGCGACTAGGCTGATTCCAGGTCTACAGGGGTTGAATTATGAGGAAAGATTAAAAGAGCTGGGCCTTTACAGTTTAAGCAAAAGAAGATTAAGAGGTGACATGATTGAAGTGTTTAAAATTATGAAGGGAATTAGTACAGTGGATCGAGACTTGTATTTTAAAATGAGCTCATCAAGAACACGGGGACACAGTTGGAAACTTGTTAAGGGTAAATTTCGCACAAACATTAGGAAGTTTTTCTTTACACAAAGAACGATAGACACTTGGAATAAGTTACCAAGTAGTGTGGTAGACAGTAAGACGTTAGGGACTTTCAAAACTCGACTTGATGTTTTCTTGGAGGAAGCAAGTGGATAGGACTGGCGAGCTTTGTTGGGCTGAATGGCCTGTTCTCGTCTAGATTGTTCTAATTCTAATTAGGACTCCAGACTAGCAGTGCAAACACTGTCATGCACTATACTGGCCTGCTGAGCGTAATACATCCAACAAGTACTTGAGGTGCTGCCACGACGGTAAAGTAGTTTTACCACCTTTGCGGGAGCCACCTGTGTCTTTACAACAGCTTCTTACACAGTAAACATCAAAAGGTAAAAATTATCGTGAACACATTCGAGAATACAACTCTTCTCTAGTGTATGCGTCCATGGGTGCACAGATAACAACCTCCTGGCCACAGACCATACTGTTTTAAAATACACAGGCAAATTTATCACCAAATCTCTCCACCATACGCTAACACTTCTACCTCTCTAGGATATGGACAGTTGTATGTTTTTGACACAGAGCAAGCTACTGAAGTACACTTAAAGCAAACTGCATGCAGCGAAAATTTACTTCTCCAGCTAGATTCCATGCTCAGAACAATCAACACCTTCGCTAAATCATACAAACGCATGAAATCGCTCAGTCCAATCCAACAGCATCTGTACGAATGGTTTTCAAGGAAAACCCTGGGCAGGATTTACGACGATACAATGCCCCAACATGTCACACTGATGTTGCAGCAATTTTCATCGGAGAAGATGGCGAACTCCCTGCCGAATGGGACATTTGCATCTATCCCAGAGGTAACTCCTGTAAACAGATTTCCACGCACAATACGAATTGCAATCCTATGGTTTACCCACTTTTATTCCCTTAAAGAGACATTGGCGGGCACAAAGATTTACAACATGTTCCCGAAAAAAAGAACCACCAACCGAATCAGGCTTACAAAATGCCAATTTTACGTGTACAGATTATCAATGAGGATTACATTTAGTATTTTGCACTCCAGCGGCAAACTATTCCAACAGTATGTCGTAGATGCGTATGTTAAAACAGAGGGAGCGTGTGTCAACTATCTCAGATTACATCAACGAGACCTGCACGTGGAACAATGCAAAGGACTATCAGAAACACTGTAAGCAAACACTGAAAATAACAATGTACGTGAAGGCAAAATGATCATATTACTGTCCACATTTCCAGGAAGCCCAACATACATGCAATAAAACTGTTGTACGTGGCTTTTTCTAGGGTTAGATCTTTCAACTCATTATCTGTCGTCTCCAGCAAAACACCTATTCACAACTGCGTCTTTCAAGAAGTATTTCTTTCTTCTTGATTTCTGAATTCCTTTCTCATCGTTTTCCGTTCCTATTCTTACACCGCCGTATGCTATGGAGGGCATCGGCTAGTGTATAATATTTCTGTTATTCTTTTTTCTTGTCCTTAATTTTCTATCATTTGCTAATCGTAGCCACAGTGAGATATCATGTTTTTATTTCTGGGTCTTTTGCTTCCAAAATCATAGAATATCTGAAAATAATCAGAGAAAATTTGAAAAATAATTATAATTACAACTAATGTCTTGTTACTGCAAGCATTCACAATGTGGGATGACACAGAGAAACATTTTAAATGAATTTGAATTTTTATTATTTCTAGTTTGAGTTTATATTCATTGGGAGAATTATTTCCTAGCATTATTTTGGTTTAACATATAGGATATTGAGATGCTGCATGCAGTACTGCCAGGATAGGCTCTGACCACCCACAATGCTGAGTGGCATTAAGTAGATTTGAAAATGTTATGTTAGGCTATTATATGAGTTTAATATGCTGCACTTTCCTATACCTAATTTATATTTTAGCTGTTGCTTCATATTTATTTCCCTACAAAGAGTGAAGAAAGACATTGAATTTGAATTGGATAATAATAAATATTTGAAATTTATACTATCTTCAAACTTTATCTTAAGTTCTGCAATATTTGCATAGCTTTTGCTCATTTGTCATTGTTCTACAATGATGATATGCTTCTGGTAGGTGCAAAGGCAATATTCTAAATGCCTTTTAACACAAACATAATTTATGACAAATAAAATGCAAACACACTTGTAAAAGCACATCTCTCTATTATAAAAGGAAATCCTAGAGAAAATCCCTGAGAAAAATTTAATTCCCACGAGATGAGACTTTTTGCCAAGAAATTTTGACAAGTCCCGCCCTCCTCTCAAACATTGACAACCACACCCACGGTCCAATCACTTTTCATTCGTGTGAATGCTATTGTCAGACACAGTTCCTGTGCTTTCAGCTCCAAGCGTGGTCGGAAATAAAAAATAAAGAGTAGAAGACAAAGTAGAACGTCGTAAAGGCACTCAAAAATGTTGGCATGATACACATGCAGGTTAGAGATTATGAAAGTACTAAAATTCAGAAGTTTCAAAAAACTGACAGTAAAGATCACATTAGCACTAAGAAATGGAAATTATTACTTGGTGAAATAACAGAACAACGAAAAGAGATAGAATATATGGACATAAGTGATATGACAGAAGTATGAGATAGAAAGATAGATAGATAGATAGATAGATAGATAGATAGATAGATAGATAGATAGATAGATAGATAGATAGATAGATAGATAGATAGATAGATAGATAGATAGATACTTTATTAATCCCAAGGGGAAATTCACATAATTATGTAGTTACTGTTTGGCTTTAAACTTTAAGTCAGAGACTTTTAGATCATCTAATTTGTGTTGCTGTCAGGAAAAAGTAGAGTTTCTTCCCAATGAAGAGGCCTATCTGTGATAATTAAAAGATTTGTTGTTTGGTGAAAGTGAAATCCACATATGCAAGTAGCAGAGAATCGAAGTGGCTGGCGTGTAGTGCAGGCCGGGGGCTTGGAAAGCAAAGCGAGCAGGGGGTGAAACTCCATAGTACTTTAGATATAAAGCACTACAAAGACATTCTTACACGGTCTGTGAAAAGGTAAGAGTAATGTTTGTTCTTCACATCGACACAATCATTGGCCAAATCATATCCACAGGAGCATATTTGCATCAAGTGATAAAATCCAGGAGCACAGTGTATTTTGGTGAGGGCTTAGACTAGATCGACTTCGTTCAAAGCAGAATTTGGATAAGTATCTTTCACTATTTCCTTAGGTGTTCAGTTTTGGAACAGCTAGTAATTAGTGGCCAATTAATCATATTAAATCAATGTAATTGTAGATCACATATTTATATTTATTAAACTCTTATTTATAGGTATGCAGTCCCGTAGGTGTCAAACAAAAAAAGACTAGTTTGAAGGAATTATTTTTTCCCTGACTCTTATTTCAGTAGTACGGAGCTCTGGTTTGTAATAATTTGTTCAAACAGATGGTGATTTTTTCCCGCTTCCAGTCCAGTTCTTGTGACCGAGCTCCATATGGTTTTCCTGGGATATAGTTCAGTGAACCATGAGTGTATAGTAAGGTGTATGTTAAAATCTGTGAACCAGAAGAGGAACTAGTTTGAAGACCACCTCAGTTGACATGGTTCTTTTGAGGAGTCTTGAAACGAGTTTCACATGCAGGGGAAATTACGAGAATGGATTTATGGAATTTTCCCCGACAACATGGTATTCCGGAGACAGTCATAGAAACGTTGATAGAAAAAAAATGGAGTTTAAAACCTAATTGATAAAGGCACTGAACAGCGTAGAGATTTTTTTTTACCTGACACCTATGGGGCTCTTTTCATAGGTCATATGGTATATTAGTTATTTATCTACTATATAATAAAACGATAAGGTTTGTGTGTGTATGTCTGTCTAGTCCTTCACTGCAATCTGACTGATCAATGTGACTTTGCTGTGGTTGTTCAGTTTGGCTTTGGTGATGCAATCCAAAGAGTGTGAGTGTGAGATACATGAGGAGGAGTAAAGGTGTAGGAGCCTTGCTGAGAGTCGCCTCTTTATACTGGAAGTAAAAAAGTGGACAGGAGGCAAACAAGGTGCCTTGAAATGACAGAAAAAAACAGAGGAGGCACTGGACATGAGAGTTTCAGACACATAAGGACACAGAGGAAAGGAGCTGAAAGTACACATAGGAGAAAAAATATCAGATATTTTTATTTATTCTTTTACCTTTCTTCAACACATAAGTCTATTACTCAATAACTAACAGTAGATTTGTTCCATGAGTCTTATGATTATCACTTGAGATGGGTTTATAAATCCCTCGTTCAGTACTGCATGCATGAATGCATACAGTGCATCCGGAAAGTATTCACAGTCATTATGGGGTGTTGTGTGTATAATTCTGAGGAAAAAAATGAATTTAATCCATTTTGGAATAAAGCTGTAACATAACAAAATGTGGAAAAAGTGATGCGCTGTAAATATTTTCCGGGTGCACTGTATTTGTTTTAAAAGGCTAAAATAAAAAAATGTTAGGCAGTGCAAAAAAAAGACTAAAAAGCCAAAAGAAGAGTTATGGAAAATGCTGCAAAAGGCTTGGAAGAATTTGTCACAGAACAATTTGAAAAACAGTACTGACTTAAGAAAAATTGCTTCAGTTCTGCATTGTAAAGCAGAACACACAATATACTGAATTGTTTTGAAAGCACAGGCCATTTTTGTTACTATTATTATTGTTGTTTATTTGTGTTTCTCTAGTGTTTTCATAAACAAGTAAACACTTGTATATGCCAAGCTAACAATAAGAAATACTTTTTTCAAGCAGCAATTCTAAAAGTGATCTGAACATCTTAAAGTGGTCTTATAGTTTGTTTAACACTAGAATTACCAGAGCCTACGAAAAAACTCAGAAAATCTATATTGGGCTCGTGAACGTGGCTGAGATAATAAAACTGACTAAAAAAAAAAAAAACCAAAGCTGACCTTTACAAGTATCATAAATCACATTGGCTGTTACAGACTGAAATCAAATGTATGTTTTTATTCTAAAATAGTAAAACTAAGAGCAGTTTACTTCTCAAAACAGAGTGGTGCACAATTGAACTCACAACCTTTTGATTCCCAGTCAGCGGCTGATTCTATTGCGCTACAAAGGCAGTCATAATAAATGGGTGTCAATGTCGCATGTTAAGGCGGCTTTTTGTTTCTGCAGTTATATTTTTGAATAAAAGCGCAATTGCTGTGTTAGATTTGTAGCTTTTGTGAAACTATTTGTGTGATACTTCAGGCTTCATACATTATATAGTTTATGCCTACATTTTGTTGTCTACTAGTAGAATATAAAAAAGTTTCTGTTTTAACAATGTGTTTACACAGATTATTGTAGAAACGGAACAGACATGAAATGCGTGTATTCCAAACAACGATCTATTATTTCCACTCTAAAACTCCACTTCACTCCCAGAAAATCAATCAAGGCATGAGCTGGGAGAAGTTTGTGCACGTTCTAAGTCGGTGGGGGGATGGAATAGCCGGCTGTTTG
This sequence comes from Polypterus senegalus, assembly GCF_016835505.1. NCBI lineage: Eukaryota > Metazoa > Chordata > Cladistia > Polypteriformes > Polypteridae > Polypterus > Polypterus senegalus. The sequence continues at coordinate 51,973,456 of NC_053163.1, forward strand.
CTGCCTGATTTTATCTGCACATTTAGATGACAAAAGACGCTGGTAGAGAGCTGTGAATGATTTTAAGAAGCGATTTAAGGTGGGACAGATTGACGAGTTTTTTCGTAAGGCTCTTGTAATTCTAGTGTTAATAATATATAATGAAATATGATAGGCAAAATATTTTGGTGTATCTAACTGTGGACCATGATGCCTGTTAACTTTTTTTCTTAATGCTGTCTAAAGTGGATCCTTGATACATTCTCTATAATGGAGAAATAAGAGGTCTGAGGCTGCAGCAAATTATACAATAACAATATGTTAAAGTTAGGTTGTTTTATCCTTTAATATAAATTAAATAATTTTGTTTATTTAAAAATTTTAGATAGCAATGCTTCACTTAGATTTTAGATTTGTATTATTTTTAAACTGTATAGTACTAGGGTGTTGTACCGTGTTAGCCATTATGAATGTAGTGAGAAGTCAAGTAAAATGACAACTTTTATTGGATTACAATATGCAGGCTTTCGAGGCAACTCAGGCCCCTTCTTCAGACAAGATGTAATCAACTGGTATATCATATGCCACTAGATGGCACTGCATCAATTGGACAGAGATGCTGATATTACAGTACACAGTTTATATTACATAGCAGCTTTTAGAATGCACACAATTTGGATTATTGATATTGCATCTATTAGTCACTCATTGCTATGTATCAACATATGGATAAATGCTTGATATAGTCTTTATAGGACTTAAGGAGCACCAATTAAATGCTTATTCATCTCTTTCTACAAGTCATTTAATTTTTAGTAAATAACAATAAGAGTTTTCAGAAATTTTCAGAAAAGAAGACTAGAATTTAGAATAATGTACTTAAGTAACAGACATATAATAAGCCAATTACTGTACCAAATCAGCTTCGTTACTACAGTATTTGGCCTGTGCATCCTTAATTAAATACATAGTAAGATTAAATAAAACCAATGTAAATTAAATGAAAAATGGCAATCAAAATGTATGTAGTTTTGTGCAGTAAGCATAGATGCTATGTATAAATATTAAGAATTGAAGACACTATTGAATATAATGAAAAATTACCTGGGTTTATTGCAAATAATATGGATGCTTCAGGCATATGAATATATATCTGAACTTAATGCATTACACTAAATGTCATAAACTGATGTTGTCCAAAAAAGCTATTTCCAAAAATCATTACAAAAATGTAAATAACAGTTGTAGCAAGTCGTGTAACATTGTAGCTAAAGAGCTGGTCTATAAACTGTTGATTTGCTATGTGAACTGATCAAATATTTATCTTGTTTGTTTTCAAATTGTTGTTATGTACTGTATTATTGGTATGGAACCATGAAATTCAACATATAAACAAAAAGATGTAGACACCAATACCAGCCATTGACTGATTTTGTTTCACTGTACAATTCATTTAACCAGCCTGGGTCGTGCTGTCTCTCTGTCTCTCTGTCTCTCTCTATCTCTACCTCTCTACCTATATATACACTGTATATAAACATATATGTAGACATTTAGATATAGGTATATAGATATAGGTCAGACCGGTCCAGATGTTCATTTGAAGGCGTTAATATTTAAATAAAGCAGGTCCAGCTTGTGTTCAAAAAAGGTGGTTCAGAATTACTCATTGTTCTGTTGCAGAGTTTAAAAATAAATATCAACAGGATGATGCAGCCACTTCTATGCAGTAACACTGACAAATTCAGTAAGTTTTTCAAAGTCTGGATAATACTTATCAGTGTTAACAAGAATGTGCTCACATCTCCTTCAAAAGTCTCCAAACCCTCTCCTGCTTTTACCACTTTGTCTGATTATATCAGATGAAAACTGTCCTGCATTAATTAGCATCTGAAATATGTTTAATATATATTTAATATATCTCCGCAATAAACAAGTGCCACAATACCTGGAACAGTTTGTGACTCGCCATAACACGTAAAAGTTCATCTAACTTACTTAAAATCTATTAAAAATTCCACATTTTTGGAGACAGGCCCATTCTGAGTCCTTTGCATTTTACTTTTATCCTTGATCTGTATTGTTTCCATTTGTGGACAAGCCGCTTCTGAGATAAGATGCAGCATTCAGCAATGATCGCAGAGCTAACAGCTGAGTAGGGTAACATTTAATATTTCCCTCTGTAAGTGCTTAGAGTCTCCAACATTCTCCACTGAATATACAGTAAGTACATATATATACAGTAGATAGCCAGCAGATTCTACTGAGTCTCTTTGTTCACACTGTGATAACTTTCAAGTTTGTCCAAAAAGCAGTTGATGCAGGCTGACAACCTGGGTCTGCATCTGCAATGACAGCAGAAGACTTCAATTTAAAAATTAATCCAAGGTTAACAGTAACGAGCCACATCTTTATCATTAATAAAAATTAAATAAGTTGATAATTAACCTTACAGAAAAATAGTGGTCCCAAGCAAAAAGAAGATGGAGAAAGACAGAGCTCCTGTAAAAGCCTGCTGCTTGTGTGAAACCTAGAAGTGTACAGGTATATATATATATATAAATAAATATATATATATATATATATATATATATATATATATATATATATATATATATATAGGTGGAGCCCTGCAAGCAACATAGAGTTGCCCCGAATTCCAGCAGGGCATCATGGACAATGGAGTTTTTCATCACAGCCCTGCTGGATACCATGAGAACCTCCAGGGGACGCCACAGAAAGACACAGACTTTGCTTTCACCTATAACCCGGAAGTACATCTTAGTCAAGGCAACAAAGGGAATGACGTGGGTGAAGAAGAAGACTTTTTATCTGACCCGGAACTGATAGGAGATCACATGGACTGGGGAATTGGAAACAATTCCGGGTCAGGAACTATAAAAGGACTGTGGGAACTCCCAGATGACAAGCTGAGCTGGGTGGAAGGGTGGAAACGCATCTGAGAGTGGAGGATTGGTTTATTGAGAATTATTGTATTGTTTAATGAGTATTGTGGAGAGGAGGGTGCTTTGTGCACCGTGCATTATTAATAAAGTCAACATACGGACTTTTACTTCTTGGTCAAGGGTTCAAGGGAGCGATAGCGCCCCCTATCTGCCACAATATATATACACACACACACATATATATATATATATATATATATATATATATATATATATATATATATATATATATATATAGTGGAAGGTTCGGACCCGGACACAAACAGGCAGACACAGAATGTCCCAAAACACACGTGTTTATTTACAGGCCACACCACAATGCACAAAATAATAATAATAAAGCTCCTTTTTACTCTCTCTTCTGCTGCCTCCAACTCCTCCCTCCCAAGCTCTGTCCTCTTCCACCCAACTCCGGCTCATGACTGGAGTGAGGCGGCCTCCTTTATACTGCACCAGGAAGTGCTTCAGGTGCTCTCCAATTAACATCCGGCAGCACCTCCGGGTGAGGCAGAAGTGCTACATGTGAATTCAGCTCCTTTTCTGGCAGCACTTCCAGGTGTGGCATAAGTGCTGCATGACAAGTCTCTGAACTGCCCAGGCACCCCCTGGTGGTGGCTACGGACCCCAACAGGTTTGGGCTTCCAAGCCCCATGCTTGTGGCCACAATGCAACCTGGGGTGGCTGTCTCTTCACATCCCAGAGAATGCCTTGCCCTTCTCTCAGTCCTCTGCACCTCCAGGCTTCCTGACAGAGCACGATTCCTGGCCATCCATCACCACTATTTATATATATATATATATCTATACTAATAAAAGGCAAAGCCCTCACTCACGCACTCACTCACTCATCACTAATTCTCCAACTTCCCGTGTAGGTAGAAGGCTGAAATTTGGCAGGCTCATTCCTTACAGCTTACTTACAAAAGTTGGGCAGGTTTCATTTCGAAATTCTACGCCTAATGGTCATAACTGGAAGGTATTTTTCTCCATTAACTGTAATAGAGTTGAGCTGGAAAGACGTGGGGGGGGCGGAGTTTCGTGTGACATCATCACGCCTCCCACGTAATCACGTGAACTGACTGTCAATGCAGTACGTAGAAAACCAGGAAGACCTCCAAAAAGCGCTTAAGAAAACATGCATTATATAATTGAGGAGGCAGCGAAAAAATAAGAAGCGAGCGAGTGACATATACTACCATGAATGAATATGAGTGCTGCAACCTCGGAAAGAAAGCAAGGTGTAAACATAAACTTTAAATTAAGTTCATAGACAGGCTACCGCTGGCGTTTCACATGCCCACAGGTAATGCGGGATACAAGTTTAATGAGAGGACGCAGGATATAAACGAGAGTTTTGATCACTTTGTAACTAAGTTAAAACTGTAGGTGAAGGGGTGTGCTTATGCAAATTCCGAGAGACTGTGTTTGTGGGGGATTGACAGTTAAGGCGGGTGGGGGAGTCACTTCTTTGAGAAGAAGTATGAAAAAATATGAAGATAACAAAGAAAAACAGATCACCAATTCAAGCTTTATGAATAATCAATTCGCCATCAATAATTGTTTTGGTAAAGCCATCCGCCTTCCATTTTATAATTTTTCCACCACTAGCCATGATTAAATGAACGGTAAAAAAGTAAGAGCAAAGCGAGGGTGACTTATTTAGGCAGGCATATATATGACAGCAACACTCATGACAATGTCAATCATGTTACGTTATTATTAAAATGTTTCCTTTTCTTTTTCATTACTTCTTTAACACACTACTTCTCCGCTGTGAGGCGCGGGTATTTTGCTATACAGTATATATATATATGAATGACCTCCAAAGAGCGCTGAGACTTAACTGGGGTCTCCTGCCCAGCAAAAGTCGAGCAGCCAGCACGCGTGCATAGCTGTGCCGGCCTTTGAGACGCTGACTGCGCTTCTGCCTTAAGTCAAAGTGAGCACTTTTAATTTTTTTCATCCTCCCCCTGCGCTATAGCCCAGACAAGTGCAAACACGGGACCCCTTTTCTACACCACGGCAAAATAATATTAAGGCGATTCACACTTTCTTTTGCACGTATACGATTATGAGGTCCTCAGCTCGGATTTTGAAGACACGCACAGGAGTGGAGGACTGACAGTGCCATCACAGCCGATTAATGGCGGGGCGCCTCACCAGTCTACACAAGACCCACCGCTGACTGTCCCCAAAAGGCGATCATAACGCCAGCTTAACACATCTCTCTATACTATATAAAAGAAAAAGGCAACTTTCCTTTCTTTACACCTTTTTTCCTTTTATCCCAAAACAAAGCCTTTCTCTCTTAACACTGCAGAGGACACAAAACTAATTTTCTTTAAATGCCGGTAAGGCACATTACCAGAGGCACAAATTTGAACGTTCACATAGAAAATGTAATTTCAATGTACCTGTACTACTTAAAATGTTAATGTTTTACTGTTTAATAACTTATAGACTATAATTTTTTATTTTTCCCTTGCACTCAGTGACCAAACCTATACACACACATATAGACACATACAAACATACACACAAGTATATGTATGTGTATATATATATATACACACACACACACATACATACATACACACATATATATAATTTGTGTGTGTGTATGTATGTATGTGTGTGTATATATGATGTAGATAGGTATGTATGTATATATATATATATATATATATGTGTATATGTAGATATGTATATAGATATGTAGATATGAAGATATGTATGTGTATATATATGTATATATATATATATATGTATGTATGTATGTATGTATGTGTGTGTGCGTGTGTGTGTATATATATATATGACAGCAGCAATCCAAGCTGTGAGAAAACAGTAAAAAGGAGGCGTGTCAGACATCGTGGTACATTTTCTGATGCAGCTACCGAAAACAACTTTGTGACGCTGCCGCCAAATACACAAAACAATTACTTTGACAATCATTTTACATTATTTTTAAAATGTTACCTTTTCTTTTCATAACTTCTTTAACACATGATATGCTGCTAGCGCGGTATTTTGCTCTATATATATATACTAGCAAAATACCCGCTTCAGATGAAGAAGTAGTTGTTGTCATATATATATATATATATATAAATATAAATATATATATATATATATTTACACACACACAAACATATATATATACATATCTATACATATACACATACATATACATACACACATACATACACACACATATATACACACAAATACATATATATATATATATACATACACACACACATATATAAACATATATATACATATACATACATATCTACATATATACACACACAGCTATTTCGTAGCAGTGCAATACGCTGTTTGTTAAAACGAATGACACCCGCTCTTACGTGCAAGTCTGCAAGGATATTATGAACTATCGTATTTGTTCAAGTTCAATTTAAATTTTAAATAGAAGGAATTTTTATTTAGTCGATAGAAATATCTTTGGTAGGAATGGTAAAAACAGACAGGAATATTATTCCTGAATAAATCAACTCAAACCTTAAACAACTATTTTGCTCTCCATAAAAATATATCCTGTCTAAATTATACAAGTTAGAAATAAAGTAAACATTAAAAGAACAAACATTCAAATTTCTTTACTCTTATGTAATTGTATATTTTATAAAAAATAAACTTAGATTTTAAATATCCCAAAAGATTTTGCTCTCCATAAAAATATATCCTGTCAAAATTATACAAATTCAAATATGAACATGCTGCATAACAAAACCTAGAAATATAAATAAAATGTGTTCCTTTCAGCAATAACAAATCAAATCATTCAGTTGTCTTTGCTCATGTCATTTTAGAGCTGGACGCCTGGCATCTTTTTTTGGCAACAAGTTCGTTTCTGTTTGGTGTGAAGTTCTGTGTTGTGGAGATTCTCAGGATGGATTGCAGGTGCTCATCAGTGAGGCGACTCCTGTGTGCTGTTTTGTTAGTCTTTATCACTGAGAAGAGCTTCTCACACAGATATGTGCTACCAAACATGCACAAGGTTCGAGCCGCATGTAGACGGACTTTTTTTGTTCTTCAAAGTCACCAAAGCGCCGTGCAAACTCAGTGCGCAGCGCTCAGTTTATCAGCAAAGTGCGTATTTGGGAACACCGTAGTGACGACTTGGTTTAACATTACTTGGTAATAGGGAAAGTGGGGCAAGTGGTTGTGTCTCCCATAAAAGCAGCCTCAATTTAAATCACTTTGTTATTGTGCACGGGTAAAAACGTCCGCTGAAGTGTCAGATTCTTATTTTATTCTTCTGCTTTCTGTATCTTCTGCATTGCATTCAGGTCTTTCAGGTTACCCTGATGTTTTGTGTCATAGTGCCGTCTTAGATTAAATTCTGTAATTACAGCCACATTAGCTCCACAAATGAGACACACGGGTTCAGTAAACATATACTCAGCCTCCCATCGGTTTTTAAAGGCTCTATTTTCAGAATCAACTTTTCTCTTCAGCATCGTGTGAGCTAGCTTCACAATAACTTGCAGCATCTTAAGGTAGACTTGATTAACGCGGTAACTGTTCGGCAAGGCAGCTGAAGCGCTGCATTATGGGATCTGTAGTTTATTGTGTTACCAGCGCTTCATATACCCGGGCCATTAATAACAATAATACAGTATATAAAATGATCTCGCGGGCCGGATATAATTACGCCGGGCGGATGTGGCCCGTGGCCCTTGAGTTTGACACATATGGACTAAATAGAACTTGAAAAGATATATTTTTCAAATGTGATCGCAATTCAGATAGAGTTGACGCACTACAGCCTGCATGCCTCAATAAGTCATCCTCCCCGCTCTTACTTTTTTACCGTTCATCTAATGAATACACCGAGTATGGCTTTACCAAAACAATCATTGATGGCGAATAAAGTATCCATTATTCGAGTATGCAGATCGGGATATATATATACATAAAAAAGCTAGAAAAAGAAAAGGGAACATTTTAAAAATAACGTAACATGACTGTCAATATACAGTATTTGTTTTTTGAGTGTTACTGAGTGTTGCTGTCATCAAGGATTTGATTCTCATTTCTTTCAATCAGGTTCGTATTTGTAGGATGTATTGTGTTCAAGTTACATTCCGTGTTTGTCAATCGTTATAAAGATGACAGGTTTCTTTCATCGATTCGTTTCTTACTGCATCAATAAACAGCTCGTCTTCTTCTTTATCTGAGACCTGACACACTGCATGCACGGGTTTTTTTTAACACTGTCTTCCTTTAGCGGGACATTGACTTTTCCACCGTGTGCTTTGTTTCCGCAGTAGCTGGATTTATGAATATGCTTATCAGACGCTTCATATTTTTTGCTCTTTTCAATTGTGTAATTCGGTTTTGTTCAGCGCTCTTTGGAACTGTTGCTTTTTATCTGTGCACTGCGTCAGTTCACGTGATCCGCTCGGTGTACACGTCTCTCCAGTAAGAGTTGGACTCCGCCAGGGCTGCCCTTTGTCACCGATTCTGTTCATAACTTTTATGGACAGAATTTCTAGGCACAGCCAGGGTGTTGAGGGGGTCTGGTTTGGTGGACTCAGGATTGGGTCACTTCTTTTTGCAGATGATTTTGTCCTGTTTGCTTCGTCAGGCCGTGATCTTCAGCTCTCTCTGAATCGGTTCGCAGCTGAGTGTGAAGCGGCTGGGATGGGAATCAGCACCTCCAAATCCGAGACCATGGTCCTCAAACGGAAAAGGGTGGAGTGCAGCTGTATAAGGTGTATAAGATTTATAACTTCAATGTGAATTGTAGGGCGTATAAGAAGAATATTAGAAAAGCTAAGAGCTAGTTAGAAAGGAGTATAGCAGATAATGTGAAAGGTAACTGAAATGGATTCTTTGAATATTTTAGTAGTAAAATAACAGTCAAGGAGGTGGTGAAATGCATCAGGAATAGTAAGTGGGAATTAAAATACATACACAGTGAAACTGCTGATGTTCTAACCTCAAGTATTACATGTAGGAATTAAAAATGCTAGATTTGAATAGACAATGGTAGGTCTGAAAATTGAAAGTATAATTTAGGATAGGGATCTAGGACTCAAAGTGTCACTAACTTGTCACTATCACTTTCAGACAGGATTCAGAAGCAATTTCAGTTTGACTTTCCCTGACAATGTCTGATGACTGATTCCCATCATTTTCACTATTAGTTGATTCAAACAATGGTTCAGTTTCAGTTCATTCTAAAACTGCTTTAACAACTTTTCGTTTGTCATTATGTTTTTAGTTGGAGGCCCCATCCCACTCATGAATTTTTATGCATTGTCTTAGAGTTCAAAATTAATAGAAATATTTATGACTTTTTTGCATTGTAATGTTATTTCATCAAATAGACAGCAGCAAAATACTGCCCAGAGTATCATTCGGGGCTACATGTAAAGTGGCTTGTTAAACGTCAGCCCATGTGTGACTTGTGGTTTAACATAATTACATAGAATTCCAACCCTGACTTAAGCTCAGGTTTACTGCCATGGAGGTTAATTTTTGTAAAACACTACAAAAACACTGCTATCTGCTGGGAGTAAGAAGGCAATATCCCACTTGCCTCAAATGTAGAGACTGACAAAGACATGATGTGAGAAACATTGTCAGAATTGGGCAATGTAAAAGTGTTTTTTTTCTCAGGGCTTAGTGCTGGGGTCACTGATCGTTTTAATATTCATTATAGAAAGAATCTAAATATGAATATGCTGTAAATAACAAGCTGGTTATGTTTGCAGATGATACCAAGTTTTAGTGGCAGATAATCTGGAATCAGATGAATCATTACAATCGGACATGGAAAGAATACAAAATTGGAAAGATTTTTTGAAAGATGAAGTAAACTACATGTTAAAAGTAAAAATTTTAGATTTGAATACACATTGAAACTTGAAACTGCACCTTCACTATAATAATACCACTTTAAATTCAGGATAAATTAGGCTTGTTTTTGAAGCAAATGGATTAAAACTAGCAACCAGCGCAGTACGAGAATGGCACTTGACAAGATTTCCTAAAATACAACTATATGTCTAACTATAAGGAAAAATTAAAAAAAATTTAAATCAGAAAAAAAATCATAATTTTAAATAATTTTAAGTTTTAAGTAAAGAATATTAGATGAATTTGCTCAATAATTGAATAAAAGCTCCTAAAAGAAGAATATTAGCCTATTTAAGAAAAAAATCCTTCTCTTACTATGTGCATAAATTATAACATAAAAAAATTACAAAAAATACACCACAGTCAAATATTTCTCAAAATAAGCATTTCATTTAATCAAATGTTTCCTGAATCATGTAGCATATATATTCGCGTATAAGTCGGGTATTGAAACCCAAAATATCGATCATAAAATCAGACCCCAACTTATACACCCGTTCAAAAGTACGATACTTCATTTTTTTTTTAAAGCGATCAAGTAGTTTTGTTCATCCACAAGGACAGGACAGTCATCTTCTTTGAATATAGTGATATGGATCTTCAGAGGGCTAATGAGAAATTAAAGAAATCAAAAAAGGTATAACCACCTGATCAAGGCATCATGCTGTCCCTACATTGATGGACTGAAGGGCAGATATCCACATGACCATCATCATCTAATTCTTCCATGTGAAGCCTGAAAACCATGAGGGCTGATTTAGATCATTTATGTTAGGTAGAATGCCCAGTGGGGGCTGGGCAGTCTCGTGGCCTCGGAACCCCTGCAAATTTTTTTTTCTCCAGCCCTCTGGAGTTTTGTTTTTTTCTGTACTCCCATCCATCTGACCTTACTTTATTTTTTGTTATTTAATATTAATTAATCTTTATTTTTAAATTTTTGTTTTTTATAAATGTTTCTTCATCTTGTAACGCAGTTTCAGCTACATCATTTCCATGAAAATATGCTATATAAATAAATATTGTTGCTGTTGTTCTGGTCACTATTAAAGATTTCTTAAAAATACATCGTCCTCATCGAATGAATAAGAAACCCAAATAATAAAGTCAACAATTTTGCACTCCTGCTCCCTAATAATGCATATACACTGCAAAAAATCAGTGTAAAAAAATTAGAAAAATAAATAAAAACATCAAAAAGGTATTAGAATCAAGCCAATATAGTGAGAAAATTTAACTTGTTAAGATTTCTTACAACAAGACAAAAATCTTCCACTGTAAATTATCTTATAACCTGTAAAATCAGTAAAAAAACGGATTTAAGAGAATATGACAATGTTTAAGAAACACTCAGTTGATCAAATATTATATTGTTGATACAAAAAAACACCAAAGCTAGCATTTTAATCTTGTTTTGAGCATTTTCATAAAACCTTCTTTGGTAGAAAATTTCTTGAAAATGGAATCCTTGTACGCACATCAAGCTCAGTGTTGAAAATGTTGCCTATAAATAAACAAAAATGGCTCTAAAGTGAAAAAAAAACACGTTCAGTATGCAGTCTTTATAAACAGTTTTATTAACTCCAGAGATTTGGAACACTTGCTTGCAAAACAAATATTTACAAAAACAAAAACAGTGATAGTATAGGACACTGAAAAAAGTCAAGTATGCCTGTCAGGTTAGCTCTTTTATATACAACATTTAACTGGTCATAACTACAAGTTTTTCCACTACTCCCCAATGAATTTTTTCCAATCTGATATAGCTTTTTTGTAGGATGAAGTTGCATCTCGTTCATGAATGGCATCTTGCAGGACTTCTGTCTGAAGTATTGACAGGAGTGTTGCTATACATTTTGGATAGGTCAAATTAAATGTGTAGTAGTATGCTAAAAGGTAGATTACACCTGTGTCAATATTTTCCTTTTGAAAAGTTGTCACAGGTGTAGACCCAATGGCCAGCATGCAGTTGCTGTCACAAATAATCAAAATAGAACTGCAGACTGGTCTTTTCTGGAGGTAAGAGTATGGATTTTCCATGTGCTGTAACAAACAAAGAAAAATGAATGAGTCTTGATGTCAGAAAATTGGTTTTGAATAGAAAAGGCTTCATTTTAATTAGATATTTAATTATTTTGAAGTTTTCATGATTTGCAAATCAGGCAAGACCAGCAAAACGCTTTCCTAAAGTTACCAAAATGCATTCCCTCACAAAAAGTCTTTCATGGCTTTAAATTAAGCATGAATGTCATATAAGGTCTAAAGCATTCCCTGTACATTAGCTCCCTCAAGAACATGCACCATCGCCTCACTTGGATGTCCCAGCTTCTTGGGTAGAGCCACAGGTGATGGGAACATCTCAGACAGAGCCTTCATCAAGGCTATAGAGCACGTCACTATTTGAAAATTAAGCAACTTTTTATTTAATTGCACTGATCATGCACTAAAAATTTCTTAATCTGAATGTGATTTTTTCAGTCTTATAAAAAAGTCTGCTCAAATTCACATGGAGTGCAGAGTTGTGTGTGGTCTGTACTTATTAATGTATTACCATAATATTTACACGTTTAATTTTCCAAAATGTCATGCTCATGTCTAGGTCAAAGGTTTTCAAATACGTCCACTCCCAACACACTTTATATCCAACACACAGCTGTGCACCACTGATTACCTAGCTTAACTGTATAAGCAGCAATAATAACAAAAAAATAGTACATCCTGATAGGTTTCTGACCTTTGTCCTGTGTTGTCTGTAGTCTCAAAACCTTTTTAAAAACCCCATAGAACTGAGCTTTTCCATAAAAGCTCTCTCAGCAAGACTTTAGATCAAACATGAAGTGAGGGATACACCTATAAAGGATGCGGCAAAGTTCATCCATTACCTGGCAAAATAAAAAGGAAAAAACACATGCACACACACACAGATTTAATTAAAATAAATAAGTATTTCAGTGAAAATATAGTTAAGAGCATTTGAAATGAATACATATATCCTTACATGATCTACTGTATTTCTCTGAAACTGGGGTATGCTTGCAGTATTTTAGCTGGCCTGTCCTGGTCTCTAAAAGTGTTGGAGTTGATGAAGGCTCTACAAGCATCAACCTCAAGGTCAAGCAGCTGAGCAACTGCTTCTTTGTTAGGTTTTGGTCTTTTATACATCTCTTGCAGAGTATGGTAATGTCTTGCTTGACTTTGTTGACTGTCAGTGTCAGAATTGCCTCCTATATCTTCAGCTTGAATAGGCTATTTTCAACAGTTTCTTCTTTATGAAAGCAAAAGAGTTAGTGTCTGGCCCAGACAGAATATATAATGGACACTTCATAAGATACTGCATTTACCATCACCAAAATTCCTGTCTTCCGATGATAGTTTGCTGCTTTTTCTGTCCAAGATTTCAGATGATGCAGTGCTTCCTGATGCGCTTGAATAATTTTCAAAACATTCAAAAATCTAGCTGTCTTTGTTTCTTCTTTCTTTGTGGTGTGGCTCCCTGTCTCTTTTTTGGTGTCTTTATGTTATGGAGTCGTTTAATTAATTGCTTGAAAAGCAACTCCTGTATGCAAAAGATACAGAAGACAAAAATATTACAATAATGTACTCATTTTATTGCATCATTCATGAACAAATGTTTAGAACGTATATTGCATTTTACTATGGGAACAAAGTCTTCCTTCTTTAACATGTAATCTAGATTTTAACCATCTAAAACAAAACTCTATTATGTGTAAATATTTTAGGTAGCATGAAGGTAGGGCCTATAAGATTTGAACTATAAATTATACTAAAATTCCCAACAGGTTCTAGATATTAACAAAATGTGGGGGTACTCACAAATTGCAGTGCATAAATTTGGGCATGATGTAACCTGATAGTCTAACTATATTTCATGGTAATGCCACATATTTAAGCATGAAAGTAACATGTAGTTGTATGGTGCAAAATGACACCTTATTATATGTATTTCTCTATAGAAATTAAACTGAAACAGGACCATAAAAGTAAGTAATACTCTTTGTGATGTTAACATTTGTTTCTTTTACTTTCCAGCTTCATCACGTCACATAACAGTGCATGTGTTACTCCAAATATTTATTCAAAATAAGAGCTAATTTATATTGTCCTTATTTACCTTAATAGTGAGAACCTGCTGGGAATTACACTAAAATATATATTTGTACTCAAGTTCCCTTGTTCAAGTGTTTTAAATGGTTCAACACAGAGAATGTGTACATGTCATTTGCCTGTGATTGACAAGTCTTAATCGATCGCATTCCAAACAGAGTGCCTGTGATGAGGACCTATACTTTGGCTGAAGTTAAGTGAAAGAAGGTCTGGCATCTCCCTGTTAATCAAAAGATGTGTGTACCAAAGTAAAGTAGACAGTGCCATACTGTTCTACAAGGTAAAGATTTTGATTATCCATTCAGTCCATATCCCTAACCATGCCTAGTCAGAAATTCTTGGTAGATAGATAAATAGATAGATAGATAGATAGATAGATAGATAGATAGATAGATAGATAGATAGATAGATACTTTATTAATCCCAAGGGGAAATTCACATAATCCAGCAGCAGTATACTGATACAAAGAAACAATATTAAATTAAATAGTAACCCCAGCAATATGTCCCAGTCTGTAGTTCCAAAGCAGTCTCTCAGAGCCTGCTCTGCCTCAAGGGACCACTTCCTGAATGAGCGTGTGGTTGTAGGTAGCGCCCTCACTCTTGGTTTGTAGTGAGGCTGAAGCAGAACCAGGTTATGATCTGCTTTCCCAAGCGCAGGCAGCGGGGTGGCGCTGTATGTGTCTTTAACGTTTGCATACAGTAAGTTGATAGTCCTGTTTCCCCGGGTGATACAATCCACATACTGGGAGAAGGCAGGTAATGTTTTGTCCAGCATTACATGGTTAAAGTCTTTAGCAATTAGCACAAGTGCCTCAGGGTGCTGCATTTGTAACTTAGCAACTGTGGAATGGATGATGTCACTCGCTATCTCCGCAGGGGGGATGTAAACAATAACAACAATCACGTGTCCAAACTCTCTGGGCAAGTAATAGGGACGCAGACTTACGGCCAACAGTTCGATGTCCCTGCAGCAATTGGAGATTTTAATGTTTACATGTCCTGAGTTGCACCACTTTGTATTGACATAGAGAGCGAGTCCTCCTCCTTTCTTCTTTCCACAGGTACTTGCGTCTCTGTCTGCTCTAACTGTGCTAAATCCAGGTAGCTCCACGTTAGCATCTGGGATGGTAGTTGTTAGCCAGGTTTCACTAAAACAGAGCAAGCTGCATTCTTTGTAGGTTCTGACATTTTTCACCAGCACAGCCAGTTCGTCGATCTTATTTGGTAGTGAGTTTACATTTTCCAGGATCACAGAAGGCACCGATGGTTTATAACGCCATTTTCTTTCAAGTTGTCTCGATTCAATCTTATCTTTTATCTTTGCACCTGCTCGGCTGCCTCGATATCGTCTTCTTACCTCGTCAGGTAAATAAGGAACCACACCGGCATGAGCATTTCTTCTCAGTGCTTTAAGCTGACTACTTGAATAGCCGATTCTCGGAGTGTAAAAATCCACGTCAAGTAGTAAAAATAGTAAAAAGTGTCCAGGGAGTAATTCCACATAAAAGAAAGTGGTAAAA
The DNA here is from genome assembly GCF_016835505.1 of Polypterus senegalus. Classification (NCBI taxonomy): domain Eukaryota; kingdom Metazoa; phylum Chordata; class Cladistia; order Polypteriformes; family Polypteridae; genus Polypterus; species Polypterus senegalus. Next base: position 51,988,939 of record NC_053163.1, read on the forward strand.
GTGATCAGTGAAATAGAGAAAAATAGAGATAATAAGGTAAAAAGATAAAGTCATATACGAAGCTGCTGGAAAGGCTGCCACTCGGATGCGGCGCCGGAAATCAAATGTAGTGACCTAAAAATGAAAATACATCTGAAAGCAGCCAAAATTAGAATCCTGTCCAAGTTTGTAGGTGGATTATCTGTGAGAATCTCATTAATATGGAATTATATCAGAGTGGAACTACTGCTTCTCTAGATCGAGAAGAACCATTGAAGGGGTTTGGATATTTAGACAGAATGCCTCTTGGGTACATGTTATGGGAGATGAAGAGGTCACATACTACTAAGAAAAAATCCAGGGCATGCTGGAGACATTATAGTGTACCTTTCAATTGGCCTTGGTTTTGCCAGAGGATATTGCTTAAGATAGGATGGACTTGTCAGCCCAGGTATGTGTGTTACTATCACAAACTCCATCAGAAAAAAGAATGCAAATAACAATGATTAAAATAATATTTCATTATAACAACTGCCACCAGAATTCATAAAAGAAAAGTACAGCCATAAATGCACTCTATGTATGTTATACTGTATACAGTGTACCTTCAAAATACAGTAATGTTCATGACAATGATGAAAACCAAGCATTTGTATACTAGTCTGTGTGACATGGACACTTGTCATTGTAAATTATATACAAGTTACTGTCACTTGTTTACTAAGTCACGGTCATTTACTGTATGTGCCTAGTCAGAGTATTAAGGATACTGGAAACACATTAAATAATGATGTATACTTTTAATTAAAAAGATATTAATTTGCTGCGTTATGCTGGTGTATTAAAGATCTCATTATATTGTTATTAGCAAAATGTATACTGCCATTTAGTAATTAAATTGTGAACACGTGATGAACACCTCTGAAATAGGATAATTGCGAAGTTTCAGAAAAATAATATAATTTGGGGAATATTTAGGTTCAAAAGGTGTCCCATTCACAGTGTGTATACCCCAAAATACCTTCACTAAGTTCTTAACAAGCACATAATCATAGTATTTATAGAGATTACTGACTAAATACATAACACCATACATTTAAACAAATGTTAATAACCTACATACAAAGCGCTAAAAAGGAAATACACAGTCTTTATAAGTGAACTTGCATGACTTGCCATTTACCTTAAAATCTTGTAAATTACTTGGAAGCACTTGTGGCAAATCCATTATACATTAATCCCCTTAGAAGCAAAATGATCTGTTAACTTCTGTTTAAAATAAAACAACATTCTTTCCTAACTTTCAAAATTAACTTAATGGCACATTTATTTAGTCACATATTAGTAATCTTACCGACAAAGATTCAATTAATGGATAGAGTATTAAAAACTTGAATTTGAATTAAAGCATTTTAATTTTCTTAATCTCAGGACACATTATTAGGATTGTGATAAAATTGCTAGCCTTCTTAACTTGGATTTATTTTAACTTTGCAAATGAAAATCAATAGAAAAATTACTATGATTTGCTTTTTTAATTTTATGTAATTGCAGCAGACATAAAATAAATAACAAGAGCAATAACAATTAATAAGATATAGTATGCACAGCAGCATACTATTAAGCATAATACATTATACTGTATATAATAGTATAATTCAATACATACTGTATTTTGCTTAAGATATTTTTAACTTACATCTGGATATGTTTGCATCCCAGTGAATAAAAATATAGCTTGAATAGATTTCTAATGGGAAATGTAACTCAAGGATGATTGTGAAGAGTCCAATCTTCCTCCCATGAAGCAGAATTATTTTAGTTTTAAACAGTATAAACAAACCAAATAAAATTCTTAAAGCTGTAATTCAATTTTGGGTCATGGAGCACAAGAGCCTATCCAAATACACATGGACAGAAGGCAGAAAACAGCCTGGGAGTCACCCTTCCATCACAGGACTCACTCATGCACACATTTTTCAAAACATGTAGATGTGATGTTCAATGTAGACTCAGATAAAATTGACAAAAGTAAATGGTATTCTTGCATATATTATCATTGCAATTTGTACAGACTTTTTATAGAGGGACTTTACTAATCTGATATGTGCATTACCCATAAAAACTGTGTTGCTACAATAAATAAGACGACGTATGTTTGTAGAAAGTAGCCATTGCACCTAATTTGATATTCCATTATTTGAACACTCTGTCTTGCTGATTTTGTATAGCTTCTCAAATATTCAGACTTGGCTTTTTACAGTAATTTACATTCCCAGAAAGTACAGTTGCCATTTTGTGCAGTCAAAATTGTGACCTGTTTTCTCATTTAATTTAATATTTACTCATATCTATATTCCTGGGCATCTCTTCTTTTTGTTATATTACTTTTTTGATGCATCTCTTTATATATAGTATATATAAAGTCAGAATTAAAATAAGACAACGCTAAGTAACATAGAATAAGAGTAAGGTCCGATGGCCAGGGAGGACAGAAAAAAAAAAAAAACTCCATAAGGCTGGAGAGAGAGAAATAAAGTCTGCAGGGGTTCCAGACCATGAGACCGCCCAGCCCCCTCTGGGCATTCTACCTAACATAAATGAAACAGTCCCCTTTGTATTTAGCATTCTCATGAAAGGACTAGATGATGATGGTCATGTAGACCTCTGGCATTTAATCCATCAATGTAAGAACATCATGGTGCTTTGATTAGGTAGTGGTGGTGCAGGTCACCACCACAGAAAACCAGGAAAAGAAACAGAAGAGGGGTTAGTACGGATTTTAGAGTCACCATGAATAGTTATGATAATAAACTGAATATACAGAGCATCAGGATTAAACTAAAATGAAGTTATGAGAAGGCCATGTTAAAGTAATGAGTTTTTACCAGTTTTTTTAAAGTGCTCCACTGTATTAGCCTGGCAAATGCATATTGGCAGGCTATTCCAGATTTTAGGTGCATAACAGCAGAAGGCTGCCTCACCACTTCTTTTAAGGTTCGCTCTTGGAATTCTAAGCAGACACTAATTTGAGGATCTAAGGTTACGATTTGGAAAATAAGATGTCACACATTCCGATATATAAGATGGAGTGAGATTATTTAAGGCTTTGTAAATCATAAGCAGTATTTTAAAGTCAAATCTCAATGACACAGGTAGCCAGTGTAGTGACATCAAAACTGGAGAAATGTGCTCGGATTTTCTTTTCCTAGTTAGGAGTCTAGCAGCTGCATTTTGCACTAGTTACAAACGATTTATGTTTTTTTTGTGTAGTCCTGAGAGGAGTGCGTTACGGTAATCTAGTTGACTGAAAACAAAAGCGTGAACTAATTTCTCAGCATCTTTCAATGATATAAAAGGTCTAACTTTTGCTATGTTTCTTAAGTGAAAAAATGCTGTCCTAGTGATCTGATTAATATGCAATTTAAATTCAGGTTACAGTCAACAGTTACCCCTAAGTTCTTTACCTCCGTCTTGACTTTTAATCCTAATGCATCAAGTTTATTTCTAATAACCTCATTATATCCATTATTGCCTAAAATTTCTGTTTTCTTTTTATTTAGCTTGAGAAGATTACCATTCATCCATTTAGAAACACAAGTAAGACATTGCAAGAGCAGTGGACCCAGGATAGAGCCTTGTGGAACACCATATAGCATATAATGTGTCTTTGAGTTGTAACTACCACAACTAACAAAGAATTTTTCACCTGCCAGGTAGGATTGAAACCAATTTAAGACACTGCCAGAGGGCAGTGACTAGGCGACTAGGTGATTTCTAAGAATGTTGTGATCAATGGTGTCAAATGCGGCAGTAAGATCTAAGAGGATGAGAACAGATAAATGGCCTCTGTCTGCATTTAACTGCAAGTCATTTACTACTCTAATGAGTGCAGTTTCTGTACTGTGATTTGTTCTAAAACCTGACTTAAATTTATAAAAAATAGCATGTTTATTGAGGTGGTCATTTCGCTGCATAATGACTGCCTTCTCTAGAATTTTACTTAAGAAAGACAGGTTAGAAATGGGATTAAAATTTTCAAAAGCAGAGGGGTCAAGATTATTTTTCTTTTTAGGGGTTTAACTACAGCAGTCTTTTTTTTTAAATTTTATTCATTTTATTGCAATCATTCCATACAAATCAATCAATTTTTACAAAAAGTAGGATTGAGAACAAGTTGACCCCCACCCCTGAGAGAGACAGCATGGCCAACGGAGAAAAACTTAAGGCTTGTAAACACACCTAAATTGATCAGTTTGATAAGCCAATAGAGATGAATGGAGAAGAAAAAGAAATACAGAAATAACTGCTTCCTCTGTGCTTTAAGAGCTTATTCTAAAATATTGCTGATTAGATCCTGCATTGTTTTGAAAAAAATCTGTACAGTTCCTCTGAGTATTTGATTTTTTCCAATTTCAGATAGTATAAAACATCGGTTTCCCACTGACTTAAAAGAGGAGAGTTAGGATTCTTCCAGTTTACCAAAATATGTCTGCCTGCCAAAAGTGTAGTGAATGCAATCACAGATTGTTTGTCCTTCTCCACTTTAAACCCATCTGGAAGAACCCCAAACACAGGTGTTAATGGGTTAGGAGGAATTGTGAGACCAAGGCTGTCTGAAAGTTAATTAAAAACTTTGGTCCAGAATGATGTTAATTTGGTGCAGGCCCAAAACATGTGACCCAAGGGGCTGGGACTTGATTGCAGCGTTCGCAGGTTGGATCTTGTTCTGGAAACATTTTGGAGATTTTTATGCGAGATAGATGTGCTCGATATATAATTTTGAGTTGAATAATTGTATGCTTTGCGCATATGGAGCTCGAGTGAATTCTCTGCATTGCTATTTTCCACTCTTTTTCTGATATATTAATTGAGAGATCTTTTTCCCAGTGTCCTCGTGGATCTTTGAAAGGGAGGGACTGTAGAATAATTTTATATATTGCAGAGATGTTGTCTGAGTCCTTGAAATTGAGCAATATTTTTCCAGCATGGATGAGGTTGCAAGATGGAGGAAAATCGGGAAGGTTCTGTTTAATAAAGTTCCTAATTTGAAGATAGTGAAAGAAATGTGTAGCTGGAATGTTAAATTTGGAATGTAATTGTTCATAGGATGCAAAGATGTTGTCTATATAAAGATCTCTAAGCAAGTTAATCCCAAATTTTTTCCAGATACTAAAAACTGCATATATTTGCGAAGGTAGAGATGGTTCTCTTGCAGAGGTGCCACAGATAAAAACTTCTCCATGTTAAAATGCTTTCTACATTGGTTCCATATTCTAAGTGAGTGAAGCACAATTGGGTTATTAGTTTATTGCTGATAACTTGCATTTATTGGGGCACAGAGCAGGGAATGTAAAGAAGTACAGTCAACCCTCGTTTATCACGGTTAATCCATTCCAGACTCTGCCGCAATAAATGAATTTCCGCGAAGTAGGATTCTTTATTTATAAATTGAATATTTTCGCAGTTAGAGCATAGAAAACCTGTTTACGACCTTCTAAATACAGTAATCCCTCCTCGATCGCGGGGGTTGCGTTCCAGACCCCCCGCGATAGGTGAAAATCATGAAGTAGAAACCATATGTTTGTATGGTTATTTTTATATATTTTAAGCCCTTATAAACTCTCCCACACTGTTAACATTATTAGAGCCCTAGACATGAAATAACACCCTTTAGTCAAACGTTTAAACTGTGCTTCATTACAAGACAGAGATGGCAGTTCTTTCTCACAATTAAAAGAATGCAAACATATCTTATCTTCAAAGGAGCACCGTGAAGAGCAGATAATGTCAGAGAGAGCGCTCGCTAAGAAAAGCAAACAATCAAAAAATCAATATGTGCTTTTAAGTATACAGAAGCACCACGATAAAGCAGCATTTTGTAGAGGAGCGTCCTATCCTTTAGGCAAACAGCCACTGTGTAAACAGCCCCCTCTGCTCACACCCCCTCCGTCAGGCAGAGAGAGTGAGAGAAACAGAGAGAAGCAAACAAAACAAGCACCACGCGGGAAGCATATCTTATAGCATTGAGGAGTTTTAGTTAATATGTAATACATGCTCTGATTGGGTAGCTTCTAAGCCATCCGCCAATAGTGTCCCTTGTATGAAATCAACTGGGCAATCAAACTGAGGAAGCATGTAACCTAAATTAAAAGACCTATTGTCCGCAGAAAGCGGCGAACCAGCGAAAAATCCGTGATATATATTTAGATGTGCTTACATTTAAAATCCGCGATAGAGTGAAGCCGTGAAAGTAAAAGCGCGATATAGCGAGGGATTACTGTACTGCAGGATTTTACTTCTATTGCGGACGAAGCCCATGTAAGTTCATCTATTTGTGTCCAGGTTTTTATAGCTTGTATGTTTGCTGCCCAGTAATAAAACTGGAAGTTAGGTAGAGCCATGCCACCTTCTGCCTTTTGTCTTTGTAGGGTCACTCTTTGGATACGTGGATGTTTTGAGTTCCAAATAAATGAGGTTATTGTTGAATCTAATTGCTTAAAAAATGATTTATTGATGTATATTGGAATGTTTTGAAATAAAAAAGGAGCTTAGGAAGAATATTCATCTTAACAGTGTTAATTCTTCCAGCTCGTGTGAGATGAAGGGTTAACCATCTCTGCAAGTCTTGCTTAATTTTTTTCCATGCAGATGGCGAAATTTTATTGATAAAGAGCTTTATGTTTACTTGTGATGTTTACCCCTAGGTATTTAAACTCTTCTGCAATGATAAAAGGTAGGGTGTCTAATCTAATATTATATGCTTGAGAATTCACTGGAAAAGTACACTTTTATTCAGATTAATTCTGAGATCAGAGATCTTTTGAAATTCTGTGAGTGCTGTTAAGACTGCAGGCAAAGAATTTTGTGGGTCTGATATATACAACAACAACAACAACATTTATTTATATAGCACATTTTCATACAAACAGTAGCTCAAAGTGCTTTACATATTAAAGAATAGAAAAATGAAAGACATAATTATAAAAAATAAATCAACATTAACATCGAATAAGAGTAAGGTTCAATGGCCAGGGGGGACAGAAAAAACAAAAAAAAACTCCAGACGGCTGGAGAAGAAATAAAATCTGTAGGGATTCCAGACCATGATACCGCCCAGTCCCCTCTGGGCATTCTACCTAACATAAATGAAACAGTCCTCTTTGGCTTTAGGATTCTCACGGAAGGGCTTGATGATGATGATGGTCACGTAGACTTCTTCCTTTTAATCCGTCCATCATTGTTGGAGCATCATGAAGCTTTGAGTAGGTGGAGGTGGCGCAGGCCACCACCACAAAGAAACCGGAAAAAGAAACAGAAAAGAGAGTAGGGGTCAGTACCGATTTTAGAGCCACCATGAATAGTGGTTATGATGAATTGAACATACAGAGTATCAGGATTAAGTTAAATTACGATTAAAATGAAGTTATAAAAAGGCCATGTTAAAGTAATGTGTTTTCAGCAGTGTTTTAAAGTGCTCTACTGTATCAGCCTGGCGAATTCCTATTGGCAGGCTATTCCAGATTTTAGGTGCATAACAGCAGAAGGCCGCCTCACCACTTCTTTTAAGTTTTGTTCTTGGAATTCTAAGGAGACACTCATTTGAGGATCTGAGGTTACGATTTGGAATATAAGGTGTCAGACATTCCGATATATAAGATGGGGAGATTATTTAAGGCTTTATAAACCATAAGCAGAATTTTAAAGTCAATCCTGAATGACACAGGTAACCAGTGTAGTGACATCAAAACTGGAGTAATATGTTCTGATTTTCTTTTCCTAGTTAGGATTCTAGCAGCTGCATTCTGCACTAGTTGCAAACGATTTATATCTTTTTGGGTAGTCCTGAGAGGAGTGCGTTACAGTAATCTAGTCGACTGAAAACAAACGCGTGAACTAATTTCTCAGCATCTTTCAGTGATATAAGAGGTCTAACTTTACTTATGTTTCTTAAGTGAAAAAATGCTGTCCTAATGATCTGATTAATATGTGATTTAAAATTCAGATTACAGTCAACAATCACCCCTAAGCTTTTTACCTCCGTCTTGACTTTTTAATCCTAATGTATCCAGTTTATTTCTAATAGCCTCATTGTATCCATTATTGCTGATCACTAAAATTTCAGTTTCTCTTTATTTAACTTGAGAAAATTACTATTCATCCATTCTGAGATACTAGTCAGACATTGTGTTAGTGAATCAATAGAATCGGGGTCATCAGGTGCTATTGATAAGTACAGCTGTGTGTCATCAGCATAGCTGTGGTAGCTCACGTTGTGCCCTGAGATAATCTGACCTAACGGAAGCATGTAGATTGAGAATAACAGCGGACCCAGGATAGAGCCTTGTGGAACACCATATTGGATATCATGTGTCTTCGAGTTGTAATTCCCACAACTAACAAAATATTTTCTCCCTGTCAGGTAGGATTCAAACCAATTTAAGACACTGCCAGAGAGGCCCACCCATTGACTAAGGCGATTTCTAAGAATGTTGTGATCAATGGTGTCAAATGCAGCACTCAGATCTAAGAGGATGAGAACAGATAAATGGCCTCTGTCTGCATTTACCCGCAAGTCATTTACTACTTTAACGAGTGCAGTTTCTGTGCTGTGATTTGTTCTAAAACCTGACTGAAATTTATCAAGAATAGCATGTTTATTTAGGTGGTCATTTAACTGCATAATGACTGCCTTCTCTAGAACTTTACTTAAGAAGGGCAAGTTAGAGATTGGGTCTAAAATTTTCAAGAGCCGAGGGGTCAAGATTATGTTTCTTAAGTAGGGGTTTAACTACAGCAGTCTTAAGACAGTCTGGGAAGACCCCAGTATCTAGTGACGAATTTACTATGTCAAGAACATTATCAATTAGCACGCCTGATACTTCTTTGAAAAACCTTGTTGGTATCGGGTCAAGGACGCAGGTGGAGTACCATATCATCTGCATATAGAGAAATTTTCTGTTCCAGTCCTTCTCTGATAATCCCCATTATCTGATCAGCATTTCAACAGTGAACTGCCAGTGGTTAAATGGCGATTGCAATCAGTAGCGGTGACAAGGGGCATCCTTGTCTGGTACCATGTTCTAGTTTAAAGTAGTCTGAACAAATGTTGTTGATACAAATTGAAGCTTCTGGATTGGTACAGAGTAGTTTGATCCATGTACAAATGTTCGGGCCAAACCCAAATTTCTCCAATGTAGTAAAAAGGTATTTCCATTAAATTATACAATACAATACAGTTTATTTTTGTATAGCCCAAAATCACACAGGAAGTGCCGCAATGGGCTTTAACAGGCCCTGCCTCTTGACAGCCCCCCAGCCTTGACTCTCTGAGAAGACAAGAAAAACTCCCAAAAAAAACCTTGTAGGGAAAAATGGAAGAAACCTTGGGAAAAGGCAGTTCAAAGAGAGACCCCTTTCCAGGTAGGTTGGGCATGCAGTGGGTGTCAAAAGAAGGGGGTCAATACAATACAATACACAGAACAGAACAAATCCTTAATACAGCATAATAATAAAGATTTTAGAAGTACAGAGCAGAATTTAACAGTAGATGATATCACATAATAAGATTTGGATATTTTTAGAGTCCTGGAGACCTGTTCCATCAAGCTGCCTCCCCATTTGGCCATTACACAGCTGAAACGTTGCTCAGATGAAAGGACCCCTTTTTCCCATGATTCCTGTGATCCTCCATCAGGGATGACTTTACCACAGGCAGGCAAACAACTTGTCAGGTGGGCCGTGGCACCAATTGCCACATTTGAGTACCGAGAACAGAAACAGAATAGGTGAGGGTTAGTAACAAATTATAACAATCATGTTACTTATGTTTTAGTGCTAATGACTAACAACAGAGAAGCAGTATGTACAGTTAATCAGCAGCTCTAGTCAGAATATGCTAAACTGAAGTAGTGAGTCTTCAGCCGAGATTTAAAGGCTGGGACTGAATGGGCATCTCTTATAGAAGCAGGAAGACCATTCCACAGTTTAGGGGCCCTGTAACTAAAAGCTCGACCTCCCACTGTTATTTTATTAATCCTTGAAATCATAAGCAGACCGGCATCTTGAGATCTTAATGTGCGCTCAGGTTTGTAAGTCATGATAAGTTCAGACAAGTAAGCCAGATCTCGGCCATTTAATGCTTTATATGTTAAAAGGAGGATTTTGAAATCTGCCCTAAATTTAACCGGGAGCCAGTGTAAGGATTTAAGAACTGGAGTTATGTGTTCATATTTTCTTGTTCTTGTAATAATTCTTGCAGCCACATTTTGGATTAACTGGAGGCTGTATAAAGAACAGTTTGAACAGCCAGTGAACACCGCATTGCAGTAGTCAATCCTACTAGAGATAAATGCATGAATTAATTTCTCAAAATCCTGTTTATTTAGAAAGCGCCTTCATTTCCTAACATTTTTAAGATGGAAGAAACATGTTTTGGACAACTTTGTAATATGCGCTTTAAATGACATGCTAGAATCAAAGATAACTCCTAGATTGCGGGCTGATTCAGTAAAATTAATTGGGATTCCAACTGAGTTAAATGATGACAAAATATTGCTGTGATCAGCGTCATTCCCTCCAACAATTAACATCTCTGTTTTATCCATATTTAAAGACAAGTAGTTCTCTTTCATCCACTCCTTTAATTCACTAACACAACTAATTAAAGACAACATCGGAGAAACTTCATTTGATTTAAATGAAAATTATAACTGGGTGTCATCTGCATATGAGTGAAAATTAACATAATGTTTCCTAATGAGAGATACCAGTGGAAGCATGTAAAGTGAAAACAGTAAAGGTCCCAGTACTGACACCATTATGTCAAATGCTTTTTCTGCATCCAATGATAATATTTATGGGGTGTTCGACTTAGTTGGTGAGTATATTACATCAAACAGGTGTCGAAAATTTGAAGATAAGTGTCGACCCTTGATAAATCCAGTTTGATCTTGTGATATTACCGAAGGGAGCACTTTCTCCATCCTTCTAGCTATGACTTTTGAGAGTATTTTAACGTCATTATTCAAAAGTGAAATTGGTCTGTATGATGCACATTGTAATAAGTGCTTATTTTGTTTAGGAAAAACAGTGATTAATGCTTGCTGAAAAGTTTGAGGAAGAGTTTAATTGTCTCTGGCTTCTGTAAATGTTGCTAATAGGAGGGGAGCTAGCTGAACGGAGAATTTCTTCTAAAATTCTGCAGTGTAGCCATCAGGGCCTGCTGCTTTCCCGCCTTGAAGTGACTTTATAGCATCTAGTAATTCTGATAATGCCAGAGGTTTATCAAGATCCTCCACACTAAAAGTGTCTATTTGTGGTATCTGTAATGTATCCAGAAATGCATTAGATTGTGTATTGTCTTCTTTAAACTCAGTAGAATATAAGGATTTATAGTAGTCTTTAAATGAGTGCATTATATTTTTGTGGTCGATGATTTTGTCTCCGTTCGTGTTGGTGATTACTGGGATTGTGTTGCGGACTTCTTGCTTGTGAATTTGTTGAGCTAAAAGCTTATTAACTTTCTCTCCATGTTCATAGTAATGATGTCTGGATTTATAAATTAGTTGTTCAGTTTCTTTAGTTGTCAAGAGGTTTAGTTCTGAATGCAGGGCCTGCCTTTTCCTATGTAGAGCCTCGCTTGGCATGTTCTATATCTATTCTAGTAATTTCACTTTTTAACTCTGCTACTTTCTTGGTTTCTAATTTATTTCTGTGGGAAAGATATGAGATAATCTGTCCTCTTAAGAAGGCCTTGAGTTTCCCAGAGTATTCCTGCAGAAATCTCTGAGGATGTATTTGTCTCTAGGAAGAAACTAATTTGTTTGGATATTAATTCTGCACAATTCTCGTCTGCTAATAGAAGCGGGTTGAGATGTCATCTGCGAGGTGAGTGTTAGGGGCATAGTAACTTTAACTCCAAGATCAGAGGTGCATGGTCAGAAATAACAATAGCATTGTATTTGCAAAATTTAATCGTAGGCAAGAAATTATTATCTGTAAAGAAATAATCAATTCTTGAGTAGCAATGATGTACTGATGAGTAGAATAAATATGTTCTTGAGTTTGGGTTTAAAAACCTCCAGGGGTTTGATAAGTTGTGACCAGTTATAAACTTTGTAATTATCTTTGCAGTGTTAGATGTCGTCCCCCCGTGACAGAAGTCCTATCTAAAAGTGGATTTAAAACACAATTAAAGTCCTCAGCCATTATAATTTTTTAAGTGTTCAGATTGGGAATGGATGCAAATAAATTTTTTATAAATTCCTTATCATCATTAGGTGCATAAACATTTATCAAAATCATTTTACAGTTAGATAAGTTGCCCATGACCATTACATACAGTATCTCCCTTCAGGATCCAATACTACATCTGATGCTACCAATGAGACTGTTCTATGTATGAGAATTCCCACACCTCTAGTTTTCTTTGTAAAGCTAGAATGGAACATTTGGCCAGGAACTGATCCTTGCTTAGTAAGTGGGTCTCTTGTAAAAATACTATTTTAGTGTTTAAACCTGTTACGTGAGAGACTACTTTCTTTCTCTTTAATTTGTGATTCAGGCCTTTAACATTACAGCTCACAAAGTTAACTGTCCCATCATGGAGACATTAATTCTAAATTTTTGATGTCATTTTATAGTCTTAACTGGAAGTGAGACAGCTTTAACCTTAATTTCCTATTTCCACAAGAGTTATTGCCATGCAGCCTATTGTTACCTTGGTAGTTATAATTATAAAGATTAAAAGGATAGATTAGGTATAGATATATCCTGTTCTATTTCTCTACCCCCTTAACCCCCCACCCTCCCATTTTGCCTCCCCAAGTGAGGCTAGACTCCACTTCACGCAGTCCCGGTCCTCTGACATACCCAGAGACAGAGCACGTCCAAAGCAAAACAACCCCCATGCAGCGGCATTTTAGGATTAAAAAATAGAGATAGATAATTGTGAGTCATGGCGGTAAATGATAAAGCTAGGATTAATAATCTACTGTCTGATCTATTTGTTTTTAAAATACGGGTTTTTTATCAGCATATATTCTCATATTCTTATATTATTATTACTTACTTATTACTTATCATTACTTAGTATTACTAGGGCGCTAAATGTTTATGTTTTATTGTGCTTAATTACGTTTTCCTCCTCTTTTTCTTTTCTAATTATTTCATGTGTACCCTAAATGAGACTGTTCAATATCATACCCTTGGTTTGCTGTTATTGCTATTACTGCATTAAGACTTGTTATGCTTGTTTTGGACACATCTTTAACACCATCACCTGGGTTTATTATCTGGGGATATCATCTTAATGCACTAAAATTGATGAAGATTATATGTATATGTGTATGTGTATATGTATGTATATATGTATGTATATATATATGTATATGTATATATATATATATATATATATATATATTAAGTGCAAAATTCTTTTCTTTTTTTTTTTTCCTCTTTTAAAGACTATATTGGTAACAGATATCTCTATCTTTTAACCTTAAAGCGCCACTGCATGGGGGCTTGATGTGCTTTGGACGTGCTCTGTCTCTGGGTATGTCAGAGGACTGGGACTGCATGAAGTGGGTTTTAGCCTCACCTGGGGAGGCAAAAGGGAGGGTGGGGGTTAAGGGGAAGAGAAAGAGAGCAGGCTTGATCTATATCTAATCTATCATCTCAATCTTTATAATTATAACTATCAACGTAATAATAAGCTGCATGGCAACAACTCTTGGGGGAATAGGAAATTAAGACCTAAACTATTTCACTTCCAGTTAAGACTATAATATGACACCAAAAACTCAGAATCAGTGTCTCCATGATGGGACAGTTAACTTCGTAAGCTGGAATGTTAAAGGCCTGAATCACGAATTAAAGAGAAAGAAAGTACTTTCTCACCTAACAGGTCTAAATGCTAAAATAGTATTTTTACAGGAAACCCACTTACTAAGTAAGGATCAGTTCCGGCTGCAAAAGACTGGACTGGCCAAATGTTCCATTCTAGTTTTACAAAGAAAACTAGAGGGGTGGGAATTCTCATACATAGAACAGTACCATTTGTAGCATCAGATGTAGTATTGGATCCTGAAGGGAGATATGTGATGGTCATGGGAGACTTATCTAACTGTAAAATGATTTTGATAAATGTTTATGCACCTAATGTTGATGATAAGGAATTTATACAAAATTTATTTGCATCCATTCCCAATCTGAACACTCATAAACTTATAATGGCTGGGGACTTTAATTGTGTTCTAAATCCACTTTTAGATAAGACTTCCTCCACAGGGGGAACGGCAACTAACACCGCAAAGATAATTACAAAGTTTATAACTGATCACAACTTATCAGATCCCTGGAGGTTTTTAAACCCAAATTCAAGAACATATTCTTTCTACTCACCAGTACATCATTGCTACTCAAGGATTGATTACTTCTTTATAGATAATAACTTCTTGCCTAAGATTAAATCTTGTAAATACGATGCTATTGTTATTTCAGACCATGCTCCGATGATCTTGGAGCTGAAATTACTAAGCCCCATACACTCACCCGCAGATGGCGTCTCAATCCGCTTCTATTAGCTGACGAGAATTGTACTGAATTTATATCCAAACAAATTGAATTCTTTCTAGAGACAAATACATCCCCTGAGATCTCTGCAGGAATACTCTGGGAAACTCTTAAGGCCTTCTTAAGAGGACAGATTATCTCATATCTTTCCCACAGAAATAAATCCGAGCGAAGAAAGTAGCAGAGATAAAAGCGAAATTACTAAAATAGATGAAGAACATGCCAGACTACCAAGCGAGACTCTACATAAGAGGAGGCAGGCTCTACATTCAGAATTAAACCTCTTGACAACTAAAGAAACCGAACAACTAATTTACAAATCCAGACATCATTATTATGAACATGGAGAGAAAGCTAATAAGCTTTTAGCGCAACAAATTCACAAGCAAGATATGCATAGCGCAATCTCGTAATTACTAACACGAACGGAGATAAAATCATCGAACACAAAAATATAATGTACACTTTTAGAGACTACTATAAATCCCTATATACTACTGAGTTTAAAGAAGACAATATACAATCTAATGCATTTCTGGATAAATTACAGATACCACAAATTGACGCTATTAGTGTGGAGGAGCTCGATAAACCTCTGTCATTATCAGAATTACTGGATGCTATAAAGTCACTCCAAGGTGGAAAAGCAGCAGGCCCTGATGGCTACCCTGCAGAGTTTTACAAGAAATTCTCCGCTCAGCTAGCTCCCTCCTATTAGCAACATTTACAGAAGCCAGAGATAACCAATCTCTTCCACAAACCTTTCGCCAAGCACTAATCACTGTCTTTCCAAAACAAAATAAGGACTTATTACAATGTGCATCATACAGACCAATTTCACTTCTGAATAACGACGTTAAAATACTCTCTAAAATCATAGCTAGAAGGATGGAGAAAGTGCTCCCTCAGTAATATCACAAGACCAAACTGGATTTATTAGGGGCCGACACTTATCTTCAAATCTTCGACGCCTGTTTAATGTAATATACTCACCAACTAAATCAAACACCCCAGAAATATTATTATCATTGGATGCAGAAAAAGCATTCGACATGATTGAATGGAAATACCTTTTACTATTTTGGAGAAGTTTGGGTTTGGCCCGAACATTTGTGCATGGATTAAATTACTGTATACTAACCCAGAAGCTTCAGTTTGCATCAATAACATTTGCTCAGACTACTTTAAACTAGAACGTGGCACAAGACAAGGATGCCCTTTGTCACCACTGCTGTTTGCAATTGCCATTGAACCACTGGCAATACATTGTCGAAATACTGATCAGATAAAGGGGATTAGCAGAGAAGGACTGGAACAGAAAATCTCATTATATGCAGATGACATGGTACTGTATATATCGGACCCAGAAAATTCTGTGCCTGCAGTCTTAGCAGCACTCACAGAATTTCAAAAGCTCTCTGGTCTCAGAATTAATCTGAATAAAAGTGTACTCTTTCCGGTGAATTCGCAAGCATATAATATTAGATTAGACACCCTTCCTTTTATCATTGCAGAACAGTTTAAATACCTCGGGTAAACATCACAAGTAAACATAAAGCTCTTTATCAACAAAATTTCGTCGTCTGCATGGAAAAAATTAAACAAGACTTGCATAGATGGTCAACCCTTCATCTCACACTAGCTGGAAGAATTAACACTGTTAAGATGAATATTCTTCCTAAGCTCCTTTTTATTTCAAAACATACCAATATACATTAATAAATCGTTCTTTAAGCAATTAGATTCAACAATAACCTCATTTATTTGGAATTCTAAACATCCACGCATCAAAAGAGCGACCCTACAAAGACAAAAGGCAGAAGGCGGCATGGCTCTACCTAACTTCCAGTTTTATTACTGGGCGGCAAATATACAGTCGATAAGAACCTGGACACAAATAGAAGAACATACACAGGCATGGACCGCAATAGAAGTAAAATCCTGCAGTACTTCTTTGTATTCCTTGCTTTGTGCTCCAATAAACACACGTTATCGGCAATACACTAATAACCCAATTGTGCTCCACTCACTTAGAATCTGGAACCAATGTAGAAAGCATTTTAAGACGGAGAAGCTTCTTTCTGTGGCACCCTGCAAAAGAACCACCTCTTTCAACCCTCACAAACATATGCAGTTTTAATATCTGGAAAAATTTGGAATTAACTTGCTTAGAGATCTTTATATAGACAACGTCTTTGCATCCTATGAACAATTACATTCCAAATTTAACATTCCAGCTACAAATTTCTTTCACTATCTTCAAATCAGGAACTTTGTTAAACAGAACCTTCCAGATTTTCCTCATCTTGCACCCTCATCCACGCTGGAAAAATTATTGCTCAATTTCAAGGAGTTAGACTCCATCTCTACAATATATAAAATCCTTTTACAATCCCTTCCTTTCAAAGATCCAAGAGGACACTGGGAAAATGACCTCTCAATTAATATATCAGAAAAGGAGTGGAAAGTAGCAATGCAGAGAATTCACTCAAGCTCCATATGCAAAGCATACAATTATACAACTCAAAATTATATATCGAGCACATCTGTCTCGACTAAAACTCTCCAAAATGTTTCCAGGACATGATCCAACCTGTGAACGCTGCAAAAGCCCCAGCCTCACTAGGTCACATGTTCTGGGCCTGCTCCAAATTAACATTATTCTGGACAAAAATTTTTAATTACCTCTCAGACAGTCTTGGACTCACAATCCCTCCTAACCCATTAACAG
This sequence comes from Polypterus senegalus, assembly GCF_016835505.1. Classification (NCBI taxonomy): domain Eukaryota; kingdom Metazoa; phylum Chordata; class Cladistia; order Polypteriformes; family Polypteridae; genus Polypterus; species Polypterus senegalus. The sequence goes on from NC_053163.1 coordinate 52,006,223, forward strand.
CTGTGTTTGGGGTTCTTCCAGAGGGTCTTAAAGTGGAGAAAGACAAACAAATTGTGATTGCATTCACTACACTGTTGGCACGCAGACTTATTCTGATAAACTGGAAGAACCCAAACTCTCCTCTTTTAAGTCAGTGGGAAACTGATGTGTTATATTATTTAAAATTGGAAAAAATCAAATACTCAGTTAGAGGATCTGTGCAGACTTTTTTCAAAACATGGCAGGATCTAATCAGTAATATTTTGAAATGATTTTATAAAGCACAGAGAATTTGTTGATTTAGGTATTTTTAAAAGCCTTAAATTTTACACCGTTTGGCTTGCTCTCTCTCTCAAGGGTGGGGATCGATCTGTTCTTAGCATAATTCTTTTTTTTTGTAAAACTTGATTGCTATGTATTGATTGTAATAAAATTAATAAATAAAAAAAAAAAAAAAATAGAGATATCTATTACCAATATAGTCTAAATACTATATGCCTAAAATATAATCATTAACAAACTATGATCTTAAAATATATATAATCTTCAGCAATCTCAATGTAAACCCAGATAATAAACCTGGGGAATGGTGTTAGAAATAAGCATAGTAAGTCTTAATGCAATAATAGAAATAACAATAAACCAAGGGTATGATGTTAAACAGTCTCGTTTAGGGTAAAGAAAAAATAAATAAATAAGATAGAAAAAAAAAGAATTAAGCACAAATGTCTATAACTGTAATTAAAACATAAACAGAGAACTTCCGAGTAATAAAAAGGATATATAATGATAAAAACCCGTATCTTTACAAATACTGTAGATCAGACAGTAGGTTATTTATCCTTGCCATGTCATGACAGGCTTGACTCACTATTGTGTTTCAGAATAGTGCCGGGATCAGCTTTCTTAATTTATTTTCTGCTTCTTCCTTGCTAGCGAAGACATAGAATTGATGCTGCAATTCCACTTTCAGTTTGGCCGGATACAAGAGGCTGTATTTGATATTGGCTTGCCGTAATCGCTGTTTAATGTTGTAGAAGGCTGCACGTTTAGTCACTGTTGCTGGAGAGAAATCAGGGAAGATACGAATATGGTTATTTTCATATATAATCTCTTGCTTGTGTCTGAGGAGTGCCATCACCTTTAGCTTACATAATAATCTCTCGAAGCGAATAATGAAAGATCTAGGTGTAACGGTATTTGATCCGCATATGCGATAAGCTGCTGCTCAGAATCTGCTTTAAAGTCCTCTCCAATTATTTTAGAAGACAGTTCACCTGTGAATTTCACTGGGTTTGGACTTTCTCGATTCTCAGGTAGACCTTCGATTCTAATATTATTCCTTCTGCTTCCATCTTCCAAAGCAGCAAGTCTGTCTCCAAGTTTTTTGCATTCAGAGTTGGCAGTTGTTGCTTTTTCTTCAGCACTGGCAGCTTGATTTTCAGCTGATTCAATCCGAGTCGTGAATGTCTCCTTGACATCCTCCAGTTGATCAGAAAGTGTGCTCATTTTAGACAAGGTTTTCTGAATGTGCTCTTCAATTTTAGCCACCATATCTTTAAAGACTGCCTCAAAACGAATACATATGCGTTTCTCCAAGTCTTTATTATCCTGCTGTTGCGTCTGTCACAGCTTCTCATTTAGCTTCTCATTTGCATTTTCCCTTGCCTTCTCATTTGCCTTCTCACTTTTCTTTATATCTTTCTTTATCTCTTGCTTGAGCTCAACGATCATCACCTTCATTTCAGACAGATAATTTCTGCTTTCGTGCACCGTAGGTGAGGTGGTGGGCTCTATTACAGCCATTGTTCCCGGCTCGCGTGGAGTAGTTGAAAGCGCAGACTGCAAAGCCTTTTCCAGTTTCAGATGATCTTCTCCAATCTTCGAGCTATCGTGACCTGGGTCACTTGCACTCGTACATTCGCTCCCCATTTCGCTCTCAGCCGGAGACGATGTAGTGGACCGTTGTCCCGAGGAGTCTGGGCTTTCGCCCATCTGATCCAGGTCAGTCTCAGAAAGGCCGTATCTTAACCTTGAACTTGGGCTTGCCGATCTGAGCTTGGATGTAGCTTTAGTTTTCGTTTCTTTCTGAACCCCTCTCTTGTTGGCCATGTTTATATATGCTTGCATATACTGTAGTAGTGCCCCTCAGGTTGGATAAATACAGGATATCTCAGGATAATAAGCAGATAATATAAAATATATCACCGCTGCTAGCGGAGCTCCGCTTCAGACGTCCATCTCTCGCAACGGACAAGACTTTCTTTTAACTACAGCAGTCTTAAGACAGTCTGGGAATACCCCCGTATCTTAGTCTCTTAAGTGTGCTTCTTGGAAACTCCCTGGGTAGACAGAATCGTTTTCCTGAGTGCTATATGCAATTAAATGCCAATGCTTCGAAAAATGTATTATATTTACATATTATTTGCTTGGTAATATGTATATAGGGTGAGCCAAAATGAAGTACCACATTTCTTAAGGTCATTGCACAAGGTAGAGGCAGCCAAGGGGGATGGGGTGGGCATCCTTTGATAGGTGATCCCTAGTAGTTTTCAGTCAGCAACATGCCTTGGTCCTGTGTCTCAACATGCTTTCACTGTCAAAGTGTTCTTCACAAACAATGAATCCATCATCACTATGCAACAAGCCTTTTGAATGCCTTTCAGCATTTCTCCTAACAATGACGTCCCAAATCGGAAAGCAATTCTTCAGTGGGTGGCTAAATTTAGACAGATGGGTACAACTTTGACCAGAACCTCTCCAGGCCGTCCTTGGACTATATGAATGCCTGAAAACATCTAACCTGTAAGGGTATCAATTTTGCAGTCTCCTAGGCATTCAGCATGCAAACATGCTTCTGCCTTAGGCATTTCCAGCACGTCCTTGAGGAGGATTTTGCATGAGGACCTGAATTTCCATCCATACAAAATGAAGGTAGTGCAGGAACTCACTGAGAGAGACTGGGAGAGCCATAGAGAATTGTGCGTGAAAATTCTGCAAACCGTTTATAGAGATGCCATCATCATGTGAAGCGACAAGGCACATTTCCACTTGAATGGTTGTGTAAATAAGCAAAGCTTTCACTATTGGGCTGAAACCAACCCTCGTGAACAGTTTGGTGTGCCGTTACAGAATTTGGAATTGTAGGCACTTACTTTTTTGAGGAGGGGAGCAACGGACACAGTCACTTATACTGAAATGGTAGAGAACTCTTTGCGGTCCCAACTAGAAGAAATGGATTTGGCGGATGCCTGGTTTCAACAAGGATGGAGCAACAGCTCAAACAGCACAACGATCCATGCAAGTCTTGCTGGAGATGTTTCCAGGGAACATGATGTCCTTGCACAGTGATGTCGGGTGGCCATCATGTTCCCCTGGTCTCACCCTATTCTGCCCTCACCATGTGTTTGTATACATAGTTAGGCAGTGAGCTAAACACTCCTTCAACAAACACCCAAAGCACCGGTGATGTTCAGGCATTTAATGAAAGTGGTGTGAAACTGTAAAGTAACAAGCAATATCTATCAGAGTTTGTTAACTTCATATACATTCTTCTTTAACACTAGAATTACCAAAGCCTACGAAAAAACTTGTAAATCCTGCCCACCTTAAATCCCTTCACACCTCTCCGTCAGCGTCTTTTGTCCTGTAAATGTGCTGATAAAGACAAGCCATAGAACATGCACAAAGTTCTCCTAGCTCATTCCTTGATTATCTGGGAGTGATGTGCTGGAGTTTTAGAGTGAGAATAATAAATCGTTATTTGGAACACATGCATTTCATGTGTGTTCCGTTTCTACAATAATCTGTATAAACACATTGTTAAAACAGAAACTTTTTTCATATTTTAATAATAAATGACAAAATGTTGGCATAAACTATATAATGTGTGAAGCCTGAAGTCTAAAGCCTCCCATCTATTACTGGAGATGGACATCTGAAATTGACCTCCATTACAGAGACTTTATTTTTTTCTCTTATTTCCTATTATCCCGAGGTATCCTGTATTTACCCAACCCAATGAGTTTCTACTACAGTGTATATAAACATGAGTAATAAGAAAGGGGTTCAGAAAGAAACGGAGAATAAACCTAAAACTATACCCAAATCTAGACAGGCATCAGGCTCAAGTGCAAGGTACAGCCTTTCAGAGACTGACCTGGAACAGGCAGGCGAAAGCACAGACTTCCTAGGATCCTGCTCCACTGCATCATCTCCAGTCAAGAGTGAAAATGGGAGCGAAGGTGCAAGTGATGCAGGTCATGATAGCTCCCCGATTCCAGAAGATCATTTGAAACTAGAGATGGCTTTGCAGTTTGCGCATTCATCTACTCCTCGCGAGCCGGAAGCATCGGCTGTAACGGGGGTTGCCACTTCACCCGCGGAGCATGAAAGCCGAAACGATTTGTCTGAACTGAAGGAAATGATCGCAACATTGGCCATTTCCATGGACACGGCCATAAGTGAGCTCAAGAAAGACATTCAGCAAAATATGAAGAAAGGCCTGGAGTTTGATCAAGACAAATGAGAAGCTGTGGCTGGAGCTGCAAGAGATGCGGCAGGAATATAAAAACTTAGAAAAATGTATATATAATTGTTTGATGTAGTCTTTAAAGATATGTTGAGAAAAATTGAGGAACACAGTCAGGAAAATGCATCTAAACTGAGAGAACTTGCTGATCAGCTGGAAGACGTTAAGCAGACATTCACGGTTCGAATTGAAACAGCGGTACATTTGGCATCTAATGTCGATGGAAAAGCTATAGCTGCTAGGTCCAAATGCAAAAAACGCGGAGACAGATTAGTAGCTCTGGAAATTGGATGCAGAAGGAATTATATTAGAATCGAAGGTCTACCTGAGAATTGTGAAAGTCCAAACCCAGTGAAACTCGTAGCTGAATTATTCTCAAAAATAATAGGAGAAGACTTTAAATCAGATATCAAGATAGCAGCAGCTTATCGTATACGTGGATCAAATACCTCTAAACCTAGCACTTTAATTGTCCACTTCGAGAGATTACAATTTAAGCTTAATGTAATGGCACTTCTCAGACACAAACAAGAGATTATATTTGAAAATACCACATATTGATTTCTCACCCTCAACAGCTGCTAAACGTGCAGCTTTTCACAACATTAAACAGTGGTTACAGAGAGCCGATATCAGATACAGCCTCTTGTATCCTACCAAACTGAAAGTGGATATTCAAGACAAATATTATATCTTCTTCTCCACAGAGGAAGCAGAAAAGGAATTAAGAAAGCTGATCCCAATGCTTTTTTGAAATACGATAGTGAGTCACATCCTGTTATGGTATGGCAAGAAAATATTACCTGTTGTCTAATCTGCTTGCAATGATACGGGTACCATAATTATACATCCTTTTTTTTTCTCGCCCAGTTTTTGTTTATGTTTTAATAACAATTCCATGCATATGTGTGGAAGAAAGTAAAGTAGTTTTGTCTTTTTTTTGTTTGTTTTTTGTTTTTAACTATTCTATATAAAACTTTTTAACATCATACCCTTGGTTTATTGTTATTGTTATTATTGCATTAGGGTTTACTATGCTTATCCAGTGCCACTTTTTAACACCATTCCCTGAGTTTACTGTCTTAATATTTCAAGATTGTTGAAGATTATATTTTATGCTTATAGTATTTAGACTTTATTGGCAATAGATATCTCTACTCCTGAAATGCCGCTGCTGGGGAGCTTGTTTTGTTTTGGACTTGCTCTGTCTCTAGGTATCTCAGAGGACTGGGACTTTGTGAAGTGGGGTCCAGCCTCACGTGGAGAGGAAAAATAGGGGGCGGGGGGATAAGTGGGGGAGAGAAAGAGAGCACGCTATATCTAATCTATCCTTTTAATCCTTATAATTATAACTTCATATTTAACAATAGGCTGCATGACAATACGTTGTGGGAAAACTGGAAATTAAGGTTAAAGCTGTCTCACTTCCAGTTAAGACTACAAAATGACATCAAAAATTAAGAATCAATGTCTCCATGATAGGACAGTTAACTTTGTGAACTGGAATGTTAAAGACCTGAATCATGAATTAAAGAGAAAGAAAGTATTCTCTCACCTAAAAGGTCTAAATGCTTAAATATTATTTTTACAGGAGACCCACTTATTAAGATCAGTTCAGGCTGCAAAAAGACTGAACTGGCCAAATGTTCCATTTCAGCTTTACAAAGAAAACTAGGTGTGGGAATTCTTATACATAGAACAGTCTCATTTGTAGCATCAGATGTAGTATCTGATCTTGAAGGGACATATGTGATTGTCATAGGCAACTTATTTAACTGTAAAGTGATTCTGATAAATGTTTATGCACCCAATGTTGATGATAGGGAATTCTATCTGTAAGAGCCATTTTCCTAGTTCTATAAAATGTATGAATATTTACTAGATGATAATGCATAAAATATGGGAGGCTCCTAAAACTCCCATGAATAGAATTGAGTTGGTATTTTCCTGTCATTTCTTAACAGTTTTTGAGTAAACAATGTTCTTTAGTGAGTGTTTTGCCTTGCCTTGTGTAAGCTATAGAGGCATAAGGTTTTTTAACCGTGTCCTTGAAAGAATTCTTTTTATGCTCGCGTTCGTGCTTATGCACGGCACTAAGCTTGCCGCATATCTAAGTGCCAACGGCCTAAGGGTCTTTTGAGTGTAAAGTAACTCGTAAATTAAAAGATCTAAGTTTTGAACCGTATGTTTAAAGCATACAGAAGAAGAAATAAATAACCTTTAAGTACAGAAGTAACCAAAGCTTCATAAGAAAAACTAAGTTTATAGAAGATACTTTTTTCCCATTTTTTTGCCTTTATTTTTTGTGTGTAACTATTTTTCTTTTTATTCTTGTATGGATTATTTGCCTTTAACTTTCACTAAATATTTTTAAAACGAACTTTTGGACTGAGAGATTTCTTTGACACGCGTCTTACCCGTGCCTGACTTCACCTTACGCAAACCGGCTACACTAAAGTTAAAAAACCTGCCTGAAGTTTTGAAACCTGCTTAAGATCTGAACCTGTCTAGGACTGAAAGTTTAAATTTGCCTTGGATCATAAAAGAAAGCAAGCCTGCATTTTCAACGCCATGGCATCTGATTCCGGGAGCCAGAGAACATTTCGAACCCCCATTGAAAGTAACAGTGGTGTGAGTGGAGGTCACAACGATCAGGATGTTTCAATGGAAGATCATCTTGATGACGACATAAAGCCGTCCAATTCATTAACATCTAAACTTCAATCTGAAATAGACTGCAAATACAAACAATTATCTAGTGTGATGAAGGCTGTGAAGGAATTAAAAAGAAATTAACTTAATTACGAATCTATAAAATCGATCTTCGAAAACTCGTTCCTTAACATGAGAATGGAATATAAAAGGTTAAACAACAAACTCTTATCCCTCCAGAGTAACGAAGATATACGGAAAATGCTACAAAAGGACTTTGATGCTAAAATGAAATTTTTTCGCACATTTTCGGAAAATACGATGGAATGGGTCTTTGAAGTACGTCAAAATATAAGCTTCAACCAGCAGCCTGACTTTTCGGCTAGCCAATTCAAGGATTACAGAACGACAAATGACTTTCCTGACGTTTCGCCAGAAGATAGTGTCTTACAGGTTTCCATTCAAAGTAAAAGTCATATAAGTTCGGCGAATTCAGGCAAAGCCTCCCAAATCTCCGCAAAATCTAAACGTAGTACAAGTTCAGCAGGGACTTCTATGAGCGCCATCAGATCTCAAGAGGCAGCACACGCTGTGCTGTTGGATAAAGCGGAAAACCAAAGAAAGCAACAGGCTCTAGATTTGGAAGAAATGCAGTTAAAAATAAAGAGAAAAGCTGAGGAAATGCAGAGAAAAGCTGAAGAAGCTCAGCTAAAAGCTAAAAGAGATCAATTGGCCTTGGAGGCAGCTATTGCAGAATCAGAAGCGAAATTTAAAGCACTTAAAGGGCGCAATCGCAGTCCAAATAGACTGAGCCACAAACCAGATGCGAACAGTTACAACTTTACAAATACGAATGAAAGTAAAAATAAACCTCAACAACAACATGAAGCACCTCTTCAACAATCGCTTTATGATAAGCGCTACGATCGACAGAAAGAACAACAGTATAAGACACAAGCGCCTTATGTGCCACACAAAAAGATCCCAATATTTGACGGCGATCCCTTGAAATATGTGGACTTTATAAGTGCATTTGACCAAGCAATCGATGAGGCAAGGAACCCGCAAGATAAATTGGACCTATTGGCACAGTTTACTAAAGGTTCACCTCACGAGATTGTTATAAACTGTAAACACTTGTCACCGTTAGAAGGTTATCAAAAGGCCAGAAAGAAACTTGAAAGTCTCTATGGAAACCAGCTACAGAAAGCCAATGTCTATATGAGAAAAGACAAAGGGCGATCGCAAATAAAGCCAAACGACGGAGAAGGACAGAACGATACTGCGAACTTTCTTGGCGAATGTATAGATATTATGTCCAACTTACAAAGCGGACAACAATTTGAAAGTAAGGATAACCTTCCTACTAAAGTCTCCAAACCTCCTCAAGACCTACTAGCACCGTGGCAATGCAAAGTACAGAGTATTGAAAGTATGGAGAGCAGGCGAACACCTCTCGCCGATCCAGTGAACTTTCTTAACGAACAGCCAACATCAGCTTTAGATCCTGCATACAGCTCAGCTCCACAAAGCCATACCTTCAAGAAGGAAAAGGACAAAACTGACCGAGAGAAGAATCTTTTGAAAGACGTCCCAAGAGAAAGCAGCTTTGTTACAAACTTTTCTGCAGCGGACGAAAAAATGGATACAGACACCTCAGTCAAAACGGCGCAGACAGCTGGATGTATAAGCGGTAAGCACTGTCTTTTTTGCAATGAAAATCACGATCTTAACGAATGCAGTGCAATTCAAAATTCAACTTATGAAAGTAATATTGACTTTTTGAAATCTAAAGACTTATGCTTTAAGTGCCTTAAACAAGGACATTTTAGTAAAGTCTGTGAAGAAAAGATTAAATGCCAAATATGCTCTCAGTTACATCCAGTAATTCTGCATATGAATAAGGAAAAAGGGACCGACGATACAGCCGCACCTCCTAAAGAGGAAAACGTTATGTCGGAAGAGAAAAGCATTTCTTTTGCCCATATTTCTGTTGAACCAATAGAGACTTGTTCTGATACCGGGGCCGGTAAAGAGTGTGTCTTAGCTGTGACTCCAGTTCAAGTTAAGTCTGAAACGAATGAAAAATGTGTAGAAACAGATGATCTAAAAGTCTCTGACAGCTCAGCTACATTTGGCACTGAAAGTCTGCAAAAGCAGTTAAATCTTTCAAGAAGAAAGTCTCACATCTACATCAGCACTGTAGAAAGAGACACAGTAAATAGTCAGAAATTACTAAAGTGTACAATCTTAACGGAGTTACAAGTCTGTGAGATAGAAGAAAATACATTTTTTGATACACCAAAAGTGTACACACTGAACTCTGTAACAGTGAGAAGGGAGAACATCCCTAAAGAAAAAGAAAGACTGCAAACATGTTCAGTCAATTGTGTAACAATAAAGCAAGTAGCGCAAATGTTACTCAAGCAATACAATTTAGACTTTCCAGAACACGACTGTGAAGAAAATGAGGAAATGTCACAGGAAGACACTAAAGTCATGCGCATAGCCTCAGATACTGCAAGTCTAGTGAACGGACACTATTGCATTAATCTGCCTTTTAAAGATGAAACACTTAAAGTGCCAAACAATCATTGTATTGCAAAACAACGTGCTATAGGACTTAAAAGGAAACTTACAAGGTTCCCGACGTTTCATGAAGATTATAAAGCGTTCATGAAAGACATTTTAGACAAAGGTTATGCCATAAAGGTACCCACTGAACAGCGGACTCTCGAAAATGAAAAAATATGGTACATCCCTCATCATGGAGTGTATCATCCAAAGAAAAACAAAATAAGAGTGGTGTTTGATTGTACAGCCACCTATCAAGGTTTTTCTTTAAACGAACAGTTGTTGAAAGGACCTGATTTAACTAATACACTCATTGGAGTTCTTACAAGATTCAGAGAGGAACCAATCACTCTCATGGCACCATTTAAATCTGTCACTATACCCAGATTAGAACTTACAGCAGCAGTGATTGCAGTCAAAATGGACAAAATGTTAAAACGTGAACTGCCTATTCCCCTGCAAGAGACAATCTTTTGGACTGACAGCACCGCAGTACTAAGGTACATCGCAAATGAAAGTGCACGCTACAAAATCTTTGTTGCCAACAGAATCGCAGTGATAAGAGAGCACACACAACCCTCGCAATGGAGGTACGTCTCATCTGCGCAAAATCCTGCGGATCAGGCATCAAGAGGTTCGACAATAGAAAGCTTCATCAAACGTAAGACGTGGATACAAAGCCCGAATTTCCTATTACAGCCAGAGCAGGAATGGCCTAAGAGACCGGATGAGGTGGACTTGTCTACTAGCAACGATCCGGAAATCAAAAGTGTATTGAGGCTCAGCAAATCAGCAATGCCAGAAGAGGCAAACCACCCTGCAACCATTCAGAAGAATTCACATATTGCCACTCTCATTATGTTACAAGTTCATAAAGAAATTGGACATTGTGGGTGTAATTACAAGATGCTACAACCTGAAACTCCTGGGTAAAGACAATGCCAATTGCAAAAGGGGCAGTCAGAAGAGTTTGTGTGCAGATCCAGACCAGCACACTGGACAGACTTGTGAACAAACTGTGCCTGCTCCAGGACGCAACAATGATTAAAATGACTCATTCTCTTTTTGCATGCCTAATTTTAAAGCCTTTTAAATTTAGTGCTTGTGTTTTTACATTAGAGTTTAAGCTATAAAGTTTCCTAAACTTAATATTTGTGTTTTTATAGTAGAAATGAAGTTAAGCTTCTTAAGGTTTGTTTTAAGTTTGGTAAAGTAATGAAGGCTCTTATTAAGTAAAGTTAAGTAATTGATTTCTGCCCTAGCATAAACAATTAGGGGCCGGATGTGTAAGAGCCATTTTCCTAGTTCTATAAAATGTATGAATATTTACTAGATGATAATGCATAAAATATGGGAGGTTCCTAAAACCCCCGTGAATAGAATTGAGTTGGTATTTTCCTGTCATTTCTTAACAGTTTTTGAGTAAACAATGTTCTTTAGTAAGTGTTTTGCCTTGCCTTGTGTAAGGTATAGAGGCATACGGTTTTTTAACCGTGTCCTTGAAAGAATTCTTTTTATGCTCGCGTTCGTGCTTATGCACGGCACTGAGCTTGGCGCATATCTAAGTGCCAACGGCCTAAGGGTCTTTTGAGTGTAAAGTAACTCGTAAATTAAAAGATCTAAGTTTTGAACCGTATGTTTAAAGCATACAGAAGAAGAAATAAATAACCTTTAAGTACAGAAGTAACCAAAGCTTCATAAGAAAAACTAAGTTTATAGAAGATACTTTTTTCCCTTTTTTTTGCCTTTATTCTTTGTGTGTAACTATTTTTCTTTTTATTCTTGTATGGATTATTTGCCTTTAACTTTCACTAAATATTTTTAAAACGAACTTTTGGACTGAGAGATTTCTTTGACATGCGTCTTACCCGTGCCTGACTTCACCTTACGCAAAGCGGATACACTATCTATTCACCATGGGAACACTCATAAAATTATAATGGCTGGGGATTTTAATTGTGTTTTAAATCCATTCTTAGATAGGTCTCATGTCACAGGGGGGATGCCATCTAACACTGCAAAGACAATTACACAGTTTTTAACTGACCACAACTTATCAGACCCCTGGAGGTTTCTAAACCCAAGCTCAATAATATAAACATATTATTTATTATCATTAAATAATAAACTTCTACTCACTAGTGCATCATTGCTACTCAAGAATTATTTCTTTATAGATAATAATTTCTTGCCTATGATTAAATCTTGCAAGTATGTTGCTATTGTTATTTCTGACCATGCCCCTCTGATCTTGGAGCTGAAATCATTATGCCCCACATCTCGCAGATGGCATCTTAACCAGCTTCTATTAGCAGATGAGAACTGTACAGAATTTATATCAAAACAAATCAGTTTCTTCCTAGAGACAAATACATCCTCAGAGGTATCTGCAAGAATACTCTGGGAAACTCTAAAGGCCTTTTGAAGAGGACAGATTATTTCATATCTTTCCCACAGAAATAAATTAGAAACCAAGAAGGTATCAGAACTAAGCAGCAAAATTACTACAACAGATCAAGAACATGCCATGTGTCCAAGCGAGGCTCTTCATAGGAAAAGACAGGCATTCAGAACTCAACCTCTTAACCAAAGAAACTGAACAACTCATTTTTAAATCAAGACATCATTACTATGAACAAGGAAAGAAAGCTAATAAGCTCTTAGCTCAACAAATCCACAAGCAAGAAGTTCGCAATACAATCCCAGCAATCAGCAACACGAATGGAGATAAAATCATTGACTATAAATGGTAAATGGCCTGTATTTGATATAGCGCCTAACTAGAGTTCAAGAACCCCCCTAGGTGCTTTACAACACAACAGTCATTCACCCATTCACACACACATTCATACGGTGGTGATGATAAGCTACTATGTAGCCACAGCTTCCCTGGGGCACACTGACAGAAGTGAGGCTGCCGAACACTGGCGCCACCAATCCTTCCCACCACCACCAGCAGGCAAGGTAGGTTAAGTGTCTTGCCCAAGGACACAACAGCTGCATTCTCATGCCGGGAGCCAGGATCGAACCTGCGACCCTCCGATTGCTGGACAACCCGTTCTACCGACTGAGCTACTGCTATAAAAATATAATGCACACATTTAAAGACTACTATAAATCCTTATTATCTAATGAGTTCAAAGAAGACAACACACAATCTAATGTATTTCTGCATACATTATATATACCACAAATAGATACTTTTATTGCAGAGAAAGTGGTTAAACCTCTGGCTCTATCAGAATTCCTACATGCTATAAAGTCACTTCAGAGCGGGAAAGCAGCAGGCCCTGATGGCTACCCTGTAGACATTTTATAAGAAATTCTCCACTCAGGTAGCTCCCTTCTTATTAGCAACATTTACAGAAGCTAGAGACAATCAAATTCTACCTCAAACTTTTCGCCAAGCATTAATCACAGTCTTTCCTAAAAAAATAAGGAATTATTACAATGTGCATCATACAGACCAATTTCACTTCTGAATAATGATGTTACGATACTCTCCAAAGTCCTAGCTAGATGGATGGATAAAGTGCTACCTTTGGTAATATCACAAGATCAACCTGGATTTATTAAAGGCCGACACTTAGCTTCCAATATTTGACGCCTGTTTAATGTAATATATTCACAGCAAAGTCAAACATCCCGGAGATATTATTATCATTATATGCAGAAAAGGCATTGCATATGATTGAATGGAACTACCTTTTCACTATATTAGAGAAATTTGGGTTTGGCCCGAATATTTGTGCATGGATTAAACTACTGTATACCAATCCAGAAGCTTCAGCTTGTATTAAAAACAGTTGTTCAGACTACTTTAAACTAGAATGTGGTACCAGACAAGGATGCCCCTTGTCACCACTGCTATTTGCAGTTGCCATTGAACCACTGGCAGTTCACTGTCGAAATGCTTATCAGATAAAGGGGATTATCAGAGAAGGACTGGAACAGAAAATTTCTCGCTATGCAGATGATATGGTTTTGCTTATATCAGACCCACAAAATACTGTTCCCGCAGTCTCAATAGCACTTACAGAATTTCAAATAATCTCTGGTCTCAGAATTAATTTGAATAAAAGTGTGCTCTTTCCAGTGAATTCTCAAGCATACAATATTAGATTGGACACCTTCCCTTTTATAATTGCAGATCAGTTTATATACAGGGTGCAGCAGAAATAACTCCCACATTTCGAAAAATCACTGTGGGGTCCCTAAAGCAGGTAGAGGGGTGCGGTCCGTTTCGTTAGGTACGGTACATAATAAAGTTTTCAGTCGTCACCATACCGTGGTCGGGTGAGCATTGAGGCTTTGTAGTGGAGGCTTTTTTCAAAAATGGCGCATCTGTATCTGCGACGCAGAGGGTGTTTCGCACACGGTTCAGTTTTCGTGCTAATGAAAGTGTTCCAGACCGGAAAACGATTTTGCTGTGGGTTCAAAGAGTAAGGGCAACAGGAGGTTTTCAAACATCGTCCTCAGTCCTTGGACCAACTAAAGGAGGCTATTCAAGAAGAAATTGAAGGAATTTTGCCCGACATGCTAGTGAGAGTGATGGAAAACTTCCAAGAACGGCTCCAAATGTGTATCAGCCATCAAGGCCACCATTTGGACGATATAATTTTTAAAACTTAAAGTAAAAAAACTTTTTTTTATCTACATTTGGGAAATAAAAGGTTTTTGGTGATACCTCGTAGCATTTTGTTTCAATCCCCCTTTGAAATGTGGGAGTTATTTCTGCCGCACCCTGTACCTAGGGGTAAATATAACAAGTAAACATAACGCTCTTTATCAACAAAATTTCGCCATCTGTATGAAAAAAATTAAGCAAGACTTGCATAGATGGTCAACCCTCCATCTCACTCTAGCTGGAAGAATTAACATTGTTAAGATGAATAGCCTTCCTAAGCTTCTCTTTTTATTTCAAAACATTCCAATATACATCAATAAATCATTCTTTAAGCAATTAGATTCAACCATAACCTAATTTATTTGGAACTTAAAAACATCCATGTAATCCAAAGAGCGACCCTACAAAACTTTCAGCTTTATTACTGGGCAGCAAACATACAAGTTATAAAAACCTGGACACAAATAGATGAACATACATAAGCTTGGTCCGCAATAGAAATAAAATCCTGCAGTACTTCTTTATATTCCCTGCTTTGTGCCCCAATAAATTCAAGTTATCGCCAATATACTAATAACCCAATTGTGCTTCACTCATGCAGAATATGGAACCAATGTAAAAAACATTTTAAGATGGAGAATCTTTTATCTGTGGCACCTCTGCATGAGAACCAATTTTTCAACCCTCGCAAACATATGCAGCTTTTAATATCCGGAAAACATTTGGGATTAAATTGCTTAGAGATCTTTTTATAGACAACGTCTTTGCATCCTTTGAACAATTACATTCCAAATTTAATTTTCCAGCAACACATTTCTTTCACTATCTTCAAATTAGAAACTTTGTTAAACAGAACCTGCCCGATTATCCTCATCTCCCACCTTCCTCTATGCTGGAAAAAGAATTGCTCAGTCTCAAGGACTCAGACAGCATTTCTCCAATATACAAAAATATTTTACAGTCCCTCCTTTTTATAGATCCAAGAGGACAATGGAAAAAGGATCTCTCACTATCAGAAAAGGAGTGGAAGGTAGCAATCCAGGGAATTCATTCGAGCTCCATATGCACAGTGCATACAATTATTCAACTCAGAATTATATATCGAGCACACCTGTCTAGCTTGAAATTGTCCAAAATGTTTCCAGGGCAAGATCCAACCTGCAAACGCCGCAGTCAAGTTCCAGCCTCACTAGGTCAAATTTTGGGCCTGCACCAATTTAACAACATTTTTGGACAAAAATCTTTGACTGATGTTCAGACAGCCTTGGTGTCACAATCCCTCCTAGACCACTAACAGCTGTGTTTGGTGTTCTTCCAGATGGGCTTAAAGTGGAAAAGAACAAACAAATTTTGATTGCCTTCACTACACTATTGGCATGTAGACTTATTTTGCTAAGCTGGAAGAATCCTAACTCTCCTTTTTTAAGTCAGTGGGTAACTGGTGTTTTATATTATTTGAAATTGGAAAAAATCTAATTCTCACTTAGATGGATCTGTGCAGAACTTTTTCAAAACCTGGCAGGATCTAATTAATAATATTTTAGAATAAGCTCTTAAAGCACAGAGGAAGTAGTTTCTCTCCCAATTTCTTTTTCTGCTCCATTTATCTGTATCCACCTATTAAACTCATCAATATTTTTATTTTTACTATTTTTAAGTTTTATTCTGTTGGGCATGCTCTCTTTCTCAGGGGTGGGGGTTGATTTGTTTTCAATCATATTTTTTGTAAAAATGTATCTAATTGTATGGAATAATTACAATCAAATCAATAAAATAAAAAAATGCCTTCAAATTTAATACAAACTACTTTATTACCTCCTTATGAAATGGTGTAAATATTACAAAGCAGATTCTTTAGTGTAAATACATCCTACTGTTTCATATTCAAATACATAAAAACAGGCCTGAATAATCATACATATTGTAAAAGCTAGCCCAGCCACAGACAGACACAACACCAATGTTCAAAACACATGGGTTTATTTACAATAATATTTACACTTTGGTTCCACCCACGCACACACTGTTCCTCAGTCCTTTCTCTCTTCGGCTACCTCCACTCCTCTCTAACAAGCTCAGTCTTCCTTCTCCCGACTCTGGCTCCTTGAAGGGAGTGAGGCGGCCCCTTTTATCATGCCCCAGATGTGCTTGGTGATGGTCTTCCGGCAGCACTTCCTGGTGTGGTGGAAGTGCTGCCCTTGCACCCGGAAGCACTCCGGGCGTACACAGTTCCTGGAGCGGCAGCACTTCCTGATGTCTGCCACCTGCTTCTGTATGTGCTGCTTGCTTCAAGATGGAGTCTTAATAAAACAATACTTAATTTAGCCACTAGAGGTCCCCTATGAACACATTTTAACAGAAGACAGAACATGCTCCATGCGATATTTTTCTTGTGGAACTATCTCACATCGAAGGTATATATACGCCAACCTCAAAACCTTGAACCCCTCAAGGAAACTATTCGCCACAAAATCACCGCTATTCCCCTCGAAATGGCCAAAAGAGTCATGCGAGCGTTCAGAAATTCCATAAGTGTATTGCTAATGATGGCCAAAAAAATCTGTTTTGTTTACTCTTTCTTGTGCTGTAATGAAATTTATTGTAACTTGTAGCGTTTTTGTAGAATATGGTACTTATTTTTGGTTCACCCTGTATAATGCAAATAATGAAATTCTAGCTAAGTCAGTTACTGTAATGTGATTACAAAAATTTGAACTTTAGTATGTTACACCACTTCATTATTGGAAATAGTAATTAGACTACAGTAATGTGTTTGTACTGTGCTAAATCAAACTCTGCTAATTGATTGCTCTTTTGTTTCTTTATCCTTTGCCAATTTAAAGACATTATTGTGAATAGCTTAACTTAACCTGTTATTTCTCTTTAAAATATTATAATTTAGAAAATTGATTTTCTTTTTCGGGCGGTATGGTGGCACAGTGGTAGCGCTGCTGTTAGTTAGAAGACCAGGGTTCGCTTCCCGGGTCCTCCCTGCTTGGAGTTTGCATGTTCTCGCCGTGTCTGAGTGGGTTTCCTCTGGGTGCTCCGGTTTCCTCCCACAGTCCAAAGACTTGCAGGTTAGGTGTATTGGCGATCCGAAATTGTCCGTAGTGTGTGCTTTGTGTGTGGGTGTGTGTGTGTGTGCCCTGCAGTGGGCTGACACCCTTCCCGGGGTTTGTTTCCTGCTTTGCGCCCTAAGTTGACTGGGATTGGCTCCAACAGACACCCGTGACCCTGTAGTTAGGATATAGCGGTTTGGATGGATGGATATAACTGGTGCTTATTTACAGTATGTCTAATAATTTTGCATATATGAGAACATTAATAAGTTAGCTTTGACTCTATGATACTATGTTGTATGTTTATCATATACTGTATACCAGGTGTATATATGGTATATGCCCCCGAGGAAGACAGGAATAGTTTAATCAATCAGTCTTTATTCAGTCACAGATGAGTATGTGGATTCATGCTTTGCAAAGCAGAAGAGCCAAGTTTTCTAGTTTCAATCAGCTTTAATATTCATTTTCCTCCACCCCTCTTACTTATGAAACAGCATCTAAGTATTTCATCAATCCGGCCAATGGTTTCTTTTTTGTGTACGTGTCAAAAGGGGCCCCAAAGAAGGAAAAGGAATCAGCTTACTTCACCTTATCTTATGACAGACGCCTGTATGAATAACCTGCCGTTATAATAAAACAGCTTTTAATCCTTAGTAGCTTGCAAGCAATTAAATTTTCTTTCACACGGGGCTTTTCAATTACAAATTCAGAGGACCAGATTTTCAAACCAAGAAATTTAGCTGGGCCATACAATTTCAGCAGTCAGTAAGCACAAATGAATGTATTGAAAACAAATAATATTTATTCATTGTTTCCCTTTAAAATTGGGTCACATATGACACAGGCACATGAGAAAGTGCATAAATAAACAATATAAAAGATGTAACTTAACAGAATCTGAGGTAATAGCTGTACCTTTTTTCCCCCTTTGGAAATAAAAAATAAAAATTTTGGTCATACATGATCTAGGCACATCTAAAAATGCATAACTGCAAGGCTATGATGCCACCTACATAAGTGTACTGTACTACATAATATTGTATTGGAACATTGTGGTTTTACTTGTCCTCGCCCCACTAGGTAGCCTAAATTTTTGGTCTCCTGTAAGCCAAAGAAACACTTTCGGGGATTAATGCGGAGACCGGCTTTCGCTAGCGTTGAAAGAACCATAAATACCTGCAATATATGTTCCTCCCAGGTGTCAGAATAGATGAGCACGTCATCCAGGTAGGCGGCACAATAGGACTGATGGGGTCTGAGCACTCTATCTACCAGACGTTGAAAGGTCGCAGGTGCCCCGTGCAGTCCAAATGGGAGGACCTTATATTGCCAATGTCCACTAGGGGTACTAAAAGCAGTCTTTTCTTTTGCAGGTGCCGCTAAGGGAATTTGCCAGTACCCATGTCAAGAGTAGTCAAATATCGAGCCATACCCAGCCGCTCAACAAGGTCATTGACCCGAGGCATTGGGTAAGCATCGAATTTGGAGACCTGGTTCAGATGTCTAAAGTCACTGCAGAATCTCCAGGAGCCATCTGGTTTGGAAACGAGGACAATAGGGCTGGACCATGGACTGTGACTTTTCTCAATAATTTCCAGGTCCAACATCCGTTGGATTTCCAGCTCCACTTCCGCGCGTTTGGCCTCCAGGAGGTGATAGGTTCTTTCCCTGACTACCACCCCGGGCTCTGTAATGACATCATGTTCAATCAGTGAAGTACGGCCAGGTGATTCGCTAACTACATCAGGGATAGCTGATATGGTCTACTCTAACTCCTGTCTTTTTTGGATTGTCAGCTCTGGACCGAAGTTTAGAACCGATTTGCCTGCGAAAAAGGAGAGGGCCATCCCGGAATGCGGAGTTTCCTCCCTGATTCTCCACGGCTTTAATAAGTTCATTTGGTAAACCCTATTGCTCGGTCAACGATTTGGTTGTTTTACCAAATAATCGACAAGCCCTTTTCTTTCCTTGATCTCATAAGGGCCCTGCCAATGAGCTAATAACTTGGAATGGGAGGTGGGAACAAGCACCATTACCCGATCTCCAGGGTGAAATTCCCAGAGGACCGAATTCCGGTGCTGTTTGAGCACATATCATATGTTCTTTTAGAACAGGTTGAATTTTAGTTAATCTATCGCACAGTTGCATGACATATTCTAATACATTAGTAGAAGGAGGGGTTTCATCTTCCCAATCTTCTTTTACTATGTCCAAAAGTCCCCGGGGTTGGCGCCCATACAGGAGCTCAAAAGGGGAAAAACCCGTGGAAGCCTGAGGCTCCTCCTGGTAGGCAAAAAGCACGAGAGGTAAAAGCTGGTCCCAGTTCCTACTGTTCGCGCTGACTACTTTGCGCAGCATCTGTTTAAGTGTCTAATTAAACCTCTCTACCAACCCGTCAGTTTGCGGGTGATAGACAGACATTTTGCGATGTTTAATACGGAGTAACTTGGCCACCTCCCTGAACGTATCTGAAGTAAAGGGAGTACCTTGATCCGTAAGGACTTCTTTAGGTATTCCCACTCTAGAAAAAGAAGTACTAATTCCCGTGTGATACTTTTTGTATTAGCGGAGCACAACGGAACCGCCTCTGGGTATTGTGTCGCATAATCAACCATGACCAATATATATTTATGGCCACGGGTTGAGGGCTCCAAGGGTCCAACAAGATCGATACCGATCTGTTCAAAGGGAACATCAATTAGGGGAATTGGAACAAGAGAAGCACAGTCCCTCCTAGGAATCTGACATATCTGATACTCCAGGTAGGACTGGCAGAAACGTCTGAGCTCCTCATTTATTCCAGGCCAATAGAAATGGAGTTTAATTCTCTCTAGTGTTTTTTCGGCCCCGAGATGGGCGCCTTGGAGGTGGGCATGAGCTAGTTCGCAGACCTCCTGCCGGAAGATCTTTGGTACTAACAGCAATTTCCGAACCTCTCCCTCGTGATTAGCGACTCAATACAACAGATCTTTGTCCAAAACAAAGTAGGGCTCCGATGGCAGAGAACTAGTAGCCATTTGGCCATTAACAGACACAACAGCATTCCTGGCGAACTTTAGGGAGTCATCATTCCACTGCTCCCGTTTAAACGAGGTGGGCGTAGATCTAAAATGGTGATCCATATTGTCTAAAGGATCAACATGTTTTGACAACATATTACTTTCATGGCTCGGGCCCTCCCCTGGATCTATTTCCGGGTTTTGGTCCGTCGCTTGAATATTTTCCTCCCTCCCGCCTACGTCATCACTGTTTGCCGGTAAACACGGCGTGGGGGCCGTGGGGAGGGTGTCCTGTTCCTCCATAATAAGACCCAACTTGGGTATAGGAGTGTTTTTTATTCTACCACAGTTAATCTGAGACCAGTTGTGTCCTAAAATTACTGGAAAGGGAGGTTCAGGTAACACAGCTACAGACAGTTTCCCTCCCAGGAGATGTAACAGCGAGCGGACTTATAAGATCTGGTCTTTCCATGCACACATGTGACTTTCGTATATTGCCCAAGCCACTGTTGCGGTAGAATAAAACGGTGAGCTACAATGGTAATGTTGCTGCCGGTATCAAACAAAGCCACAACCGTATGCCCGTTCACCAATATCACTCCCAAATTCAGAATCGCCATAGGATTAGACAGAGCACCATACCTCTCACTGGTGGCCCAACTGCAATCCATCGGCTCCACATTCCCCACATTTAGAGGACAGGCTGGCAGCAGATGTCCAGCCTCACCACACTTGAAACAGCACGGTGCAGCCAGCTTTTCTCTGAGCTTTGAGGAAGCTTCTGCAGCAGGGGGTAACAGCGTGTCCCTGTCGAGCACCGCAAGCTGGTTTTTTCCGACCCCCCCGGTTTGGTGTACCGCGAGTTGACGCTCCAGGACCGCTAAGAGGCCTTTTATATCCTTATAGGGATGTCTTCGGACCTGCTAGGCGAAATAATTAGGCATTGAATTGACTAAACCTTCACATGCGACCTGTTCAACCACTCGGCATGCCTGGGATCCTTCTAGCCTTAGCCAAAGGCCCATCTTGCCCCAAAATTCAAATGCTTGTGCTCAGGCAGGGCGATCAGTGTCAGGGTCGAACTGCCAATTCCTCTACTCACTCGCCTGCTGGTCCGTTGTAATGCCATAGCGGCTGAGTATTTCAGCTTTTAATTCGCGGCTTCCTCCTTGGGAAGATCGTAATAAGTCCGCTGCACAGCACCCTTCAAGTACGGCGCTAATATGGACGCCCACTCCGTCCGCTGTCACTGATTCCGGGTGGCAGTGCGTTCGTAAATCCCCAGATATGATTCAGTGTCGTCAGCCTCCGTGAGTGGAACGATAGGAGGAGGTGGAGGTCGAGGTGGATCGGGTCTTACCGCTTCTGCCGAGGCCACCCGGGCTTTGGGTTCCTCCAACTCAAACCTTTGTCCCGGCTTGTTCGAGCTGCAGAGCTTTGATTTGGGCTGCCATTCCTGTCAATATGGTGTTGAGGTCCTGTCCTTCAGACATTTTTCGGACGTTTTCATTATCCTGCCGACTACGCCACTGTAATAAAGAGACACAACACATAAAGGTTTGGGGTTTTTCCGGCCCCATATACTGCAACAAATGAGCCAAAGTAGATTGATACATGAATTGTAGATCTAACAGAGACTGCCAGAATGGCAGAATGGGGAAGATTTATGATGAGGGACCGGAAATGAAGAGTGATGCATGCTGGGAAGGAACCGAGATGGATTCTGGGATTGATGACGTCATCAGGACTCGACAGAGGGAGGGCGGAAGTGGGGATGCGTGTTCAGGAAATCATAGCAGGATCATGGCGGTGATGTGTCTTTCTTTCTGCAGAATAAAAGAGAGAGAGGTTAGTACTCCGCCAATCTCCTCTGGCATGTGCTTTCACGCTACCGTTTAGGTCCTTACGTGGCCCCCTACTCGCACGTGCGTGACACTAGTAATATATTAACTTTATTGAATAATTGTATTCCATAATATTTTTTTATGAATAGAAGTGTTTTTTACTTTCTGCAAGTCATTAGTATATTGTATTTTTTCAATTATTTCCTAAAAAAACATATGATACTAAAGCTCAATGCTTCATAACATATCCACAATAACATTTTTGTTTCTTATCTTTTAAAATGTGATTTTAATTTATATTATTATATTACTTTGAAACATGACATCTTTTAAATTCCGTAGATTTTTCACTGCCATCTTCTGTGCTGTGTAATTTAAACTGATTACATTACCAATGTTACTTAAATAAAAATCAGGACCATCTCTCTCTCTCTCTCCACCAAACCACAACAACCCCCAATTGGTCTTTATTATTGCATCTTGTATCTGCACAATTAAATACTTGGGAGTTTAAAATCACCACTACTATATTATTCATATTTTGTACATTTCTCTCTACTATGTGTGAATTTTTCATAAAAAATATAAGAATTAATTACTACTAGTGTTCAATAAAAGGTGTGCTGTAAATTCAGAGTGACAGAAAAAGATACACATTTGAAACAGAATATGAGACACCACAAGTATAGTATAGTGACCATGCTTTCAAAAAAAAAAACTAGACCCTGATACAATGCTTTGAAAGAGCAGCAAGAACACAGAGTTTCTAAAGCCATTGTCAGAGCTTCAATTAACTTTACCTCATTACATGCCATAAAATACCTGCCTGCTAAGCATTTCAGTGCAAAACATTTTCTTTAATATGGATTCTCAGTTCTTGATTTATCCATAAGCTTTTTCCTTTTTTGCTGCTATTTGTGTACAACTGCCTTGATTTTACTAAAATTTCTAGTCCTGACCCTTGTTTCTAATTAAGATTCCATTTAAGACTGTATTCTTTTGTTTTGAACTGGTTTTGACCCATGGTACCCCTGATGGACAGTTGTTTTTTCTAACTAGTTATGGTTTTAGAAGGATTTACTAATTAAAAATAAATAAAGAACACATTATTTTTAGCACATAAAAAAATAAAAATAACTTGCCTTAATGCTAGAAGTATCAAAAATAAGGCAAATGAGTTGGAGCTGTTTGTAGCAGAGCATAATTATGGTATTATAGCAATAATAGAAACCTGGCTAAATAACTAAGATGGGGATGAATGTAACATTGAGGGATACAAAATTTCTAGGAAGGATGGAAAAAACAGAAAAGGAGGTGAAGTTGCTGTTTATGTCAAAGAGAATTTAAATGCAAGTCCTCTTCAGTTGGGCGATGAAGCCTCATTCTTTTGAGGACACGTGGCTTTGCCTGGAATGCATTAAAAAAGAGCCTTTATTTTAGGAAGGTGTTAAAGACCACCCAATGCAGACAGTAATTTCAACACACATCTTTTTTGTAATTGTAAGCAGGAGTTCATATCAGGAAATTCCAATAAAGTTAATTGATAGATTGTTTAAGGGAGGAGAAATTTGGTGGGTGGGGTTGGGAGATAGAGAGAAAAAAAAGAGAAGTGTTATTGTGTAGCTCAATGCGGTATCTCCACTATTGTATTATTAAAGAAATAAATATAACTGGAAAATAGTCCACAAAACTGGGGTGGCCATCTCTTTGTGCTTTTAAACACATCGAAGACTCAGTCGGCTACTCTACCGAGGTCACCCGCAAGCCAAGAAGAACCGCTGCCGAATTCTGGTAAGGAGAGTAGCTGACTCTTAACACTCGCTCTTACACTAGTGGCAGCGGCGGTTGGTTAAGTTTGTGGACATTAATTTGCATTTCTATAGACAGCGTGGATATTACCGCTGTTGCTTGAGAGGACACTTTAGTAACTGTTGGTGTCAGTTTTACAAGTTGAGCTACGTGCTTTTTTTTTTTTTTGCGTACTGTGCTTTTTTTTGCTTTTTTTTCTGAAACATGGCAGATGACGAGCAACAATCTGCTGTTATTCCACAGCAAAGGGCTATCGCCAATACTGTGAACATGCAACTGCCGTTTAGAGTCGAATTGCCTCCACCTTTCACCAGCGACGGAGTTGAGCCATTTACTTAGTCTTCAACTAAAAATCCATGAGCATGGTGCAGTGACACTAGATGCTGCATTGAAAGTAGCATGGCAGTGTGAAGCTGCCCCTTCAAATGTCATGCCAGTGACTGTCACACAAAACAATGCAGACAGCCGTGCTGCTGATCCTATAACTGACTTAGTCGCTGCTATTGCTGATCTCCAGACTGACTTACGTGACTTACAAAAGTCTAATAAATGCTATACTGATGAGAGACTGGCCAAACACACACAGCAATTTTCTGACCTTAAACACGAAGTGAAAGGAATAAGGAGCACATCTCATGCCTGTGGAATGTCATCACTCAAAACAACGGAACTACCATCGGTGCCACTGTCAGGACTGGTACAGTTCTACCCAAAATTCCTACGCAGGAAGAAATCACTCTCTCTATGATGACATCTCTACAACATCTTTCCGAGCTTCATCACCTCGTTGTTACACTTATTCTGATGATGACTGCTTTCCTGAAAATGGTGATCCCGGCTCACGGAAACATCGAAGCCGCTCCCCAACCTCTCAGCATCCAAGGGTCTACCGTTCCCGAACAGATCACCATAATAATTTTTTCCCTCCAGGTACTTTTATGATAATTCACCTGTCCACTCTCCTTCAGGTGAGCGCAGAGCCCATGCTGCAATACATTCTTCTAACTCTGATTATAGTGACAGACCCCATAGAGGTGCTTCCCTATCACCAGGTCCCCTCTACAGACAAAATAGACCCTCCTCACCCACTATGCCACACCACCGGAGACATACTTCAGATAGCTATCACACATCTCGCACAAGACGGGTGCATTTTGTTACACCAGACAACACTCTGTCTTCCTCTAAACATAGTCTGGGAAACTATTAGAAGCTGATATTGAGGACCAAATGTCAGTTTCTGATCACGTATTGGTCAACCCGCAAAATGTTGATTCAAATGCATACATCATCCCTACTCCATTTATACAACTCACAATAGCTGGAGATGAACTCCATGCTTTAGTAGACACTGGCTCTGGTGTCTCGCTGATCACAGATGACTGCCGCAGATCTTTTCCAACATTGTCTTCTCAGCCCATCAGTAAGACATTTATCCTTTCTACCTCTGTAACTGGGCACTTCTTGGATATGTTAGGATCTATTACTGCCCCTGTACATATTGGAGACATTACCTTTTGTCATGTTTTTCATTTGGTGCATTCTTCTAGCCACCCTGTGATTTTAGGATGGGATTTTCTAACCCAGCATCATGTAACCTTGAACATGCCACATGCACATTTGTCATTGTATGACACCACAGTGGCTCTCTCCTCCCCTCAACATCTTGTCCCTGTACAGTGTGCCGCCACTACTGTCTCATCAGTGACTGTCCCAGTTTTGTCAGAAATGGCAATTGTTGTTTGTTATGGGAAGCTGTATAGCTTCGTCCCATGTCAATAATTTTGTTGGCATTATAGAGCCACACCACTCCCCTACGCTGTCATTAGCTGTCTCTAGAACATTAACATCAGTAAACAATGGAAATGGCAGAGGCTTTGTCAGAGTTGTTAATCCATCCACAGACCCTGTTTCCCTCAGTGAAGGATGTCCTTTTGGTCAGCTATTTTCCATCACGGGTCAGGGACATGAGGAATGCACCTTAGTGTCAGCAGTTACTGCTAGTAATGCGTCTAACGAAGCACTGCCACAGGTGGACATGTCTGAAATGAATTTGTCTTAAGCAGATGTAATACAGCTTGAAACATTACTAACGGACTAATCGGATATTTTTAGCTCACACTCTTATGATTATGGCAGAACAAACCTGGTCACCCACAGTATCCTTACAGGGGATGCTAAACCAATCAAATTACATCCATATAGAGTTTCTCCAGCAACCCAGGTTCTGCTGCAACAGGAAGTGGAGAAGCTCCTGGAGCATAATATTATTGAGGAATCTCATAGCCCATGGTCGGCTCCAGTTGTATTAGTTAGGAAAAAGGATGGTACCCACAGATTTTGCATTGATTATCGTCGCCTTAATGCAGTTACTGTTAAAGACTCTCACCCACTTCCCAGGGTTGATGACACACTGGATAGGTTATCTGGTTCCCGAATCCTTAGTACTATTGACCTTACTTCAGGATATTGGCAAATTCCACTTGATCCAAGAAACAAGGAGAAAGCTGCTTTCTCTACAGGTGTTGGGCTTTATCAGTTCAGAATGATGCCAATGGGTATTTCTAATGCCAATCCAAGTATTCAGGGCTTGATGGAATTGGTGCTCCGTGGCATATGTTTAATATATCTTGATGACATTATTGTCTACAGTGAGGATTTCTCCCAACACCTTCAGCATTTACGTGAGGTTTTCCTATGTTTCTGTGAATCTGGGCTCAAGCTCAAACTCACAAAGTGCCATCTGGCACACTCCTCTGTCATATTTTTAGGCCACTCCATTTCGAGTGAAGGCATTCAGCCAGATGCTACAAACACAGACAAGGTCACATCATGGCCTGTCCCACAATCACCTACTCAGGTCAGAGCCTTTATTCCTATTTGTTCCTATTACAGACAATTCATTAAACAGTTTCCCATACCGCTGAGCCTTTGCATCACCTTAGGCACAAAGGTGTGCCACTCATCTGGACAGCTGAAGCAGATGAAGCCTTTCACACACTAAAACAGGCTGCACGGTGGGCTGGCTGCCTGGTTATCTTCGCATAGCAGGTGGGTGGCAGTGGCGGTCACAGTGTGATGCAATATGGTTTGTACCTCTTGTCGTCATAAGTGGTGGTCCCCTAAGGGGAACGCTGCTGTAGGTGCATCAGCTACATGAAAGTGTTCAGCACCACAATCAGCTGGGGACCGATCAGACGATGCTGGTACCTCACTGTTGTTTTTGATATACATCTACAGGTTGGAGTTTGACAAGTCAGAGTCCTATTCAACGAAATTACGTGAAACGTCCATGGAGCATTTTGCTTTGCACAATCGCTTTGTCCTCTCCCCAGATGTCGGTGCAGAGGTTGTTTACTCTTTGCTACTCTCACATGCGTAGGTATTCGAGGTTAAATCAGCAAAGCTATGTAACTCTCCTTCTAGCAAAGAGAGTCGACCTAAAATGTAAGGACGAGTTTCATTGCAGTTTACAGCTGATTACCGTCCTCTACCCCTGAATTTTGACAAAAGTCAACATCAGCCCTGAAAGAGTTAATATCCCCACCAATCATGGCATTTCCCAACCTGTCAATTCCTTTTTTTCTATACACAAATGCCTCTCTTCATGCTATTGGATCTGTTTTAGCACAACACATTTATGGTAAAGAGCATGTAATAGCATATTCTAGTCATTTGCTCTCAGCTTCAGAGAGAAAGTGGTCAACATTTGACCGTGAGCTCTTTGCTATTGTTTGGCCAGTCCATCACTTCCACCATTACTTAGCTTTCCATCCCTTCACCATCATCACAGACCATAAACCCCTGGTTGGTCTTAAAAAGCTTCCTTTAGATCACGACCCCACAGGAAGAAGGGCACGATGGTCTGTCGAGTTAGATCTTTATGACTGGCATGTTATCCATCGTGATGGAGCTAAACATCTTAATGTTGATGCCCTGTCTCGGCGCCCACCTGATCCTTCCCAGATTGCTTTGTCATCATTACCTGTCACATCAAGTACTCAAACTGCAACAGCTTCAACCCAGACTGATGTTGTTTCAACACTCACTCAACTTCAGCTCACTGCTTCTCAATTTTATACATCACGGCCAGTTTCAACCACTAGTCTTGTGCACATACAAGGGGATTGGAACATTGCTGAACAGCAACAGAAGGATCCTGATCTTACAACTGTTCTCTCTTGGCTGGAGAGGGGACACCGACCCCCTCTTTGGAGACTTCATAATGCAACCACTTATCTAAGGAAACTATGGTCACAGTTTGGTCGTCTTATACTAGATAATGGACTGTTGTATCGATGCTTGTGCTAACCTTCTCACCGGAAGTCACTGCGCACTGGAGAGATACAGAAGGACTGGAAAATGGCAAATATCATCCCATTATATAAAAAGGGTGAAAGGGCAGATCCAAGCAACTTTAGGCCAGTAAGCTTAACATGCATCACAGGAAAATTAATGGAAGGAATTATTAAGGATATAGATTGAGCAACACATGGCAAGGACAGGAGTTATTCTGAACAGTCAGCATGGTTTCAGAAGAGGGAGGTCGTGTTTTACTAACATGCTGGAATTCTATGAGGAGGCAACAAAAGGATACGATCAAAGTGGAGCTTATGATATTATTTCTCTAGACTTTCAGAAGGCATTTGATAAGGTGCCACATGAGAGGTTGGGCATCAAGTTAAAAGAAGTGGGGGTTCACGGTGATGTTTTTAAATGGGTGCAGAATTGGCTCAGACACAGGAAGCGGAGGGTGATGGTGCGAGGAACCTTATCAGAATTGGGCGATGTTAAGAGCGGTATTCCACAGGAGTCAGTGCTAGGGCTACTGCTATTATATAGGCGCCGCATCCGAGTGGCAGCCTTTCCAGCAGCTCCGTATATGACTTTATCTTTTTACCTTTTTATCTCTATTTTTCTCTATTTCACTGATAACTTCTACCACTTTCTTTTATGTGGAATTGCTCCCTGGACACTTTTTACTATTTTACTATTTGACATGGATTTTTACACTCCGAGAATCGCCTATTCAAGTAGTCAGCTTAAAGCACTGAGAAGAAATGCTTATGCCAGTGTGGTTCCTTATTTGCCTGACGAGGTAAGAAGACGATATCGGGGCAGCCGAGCCGGCGCAAAGATAAAAAATAAGATTAAATCGAGACAACTTGAGAGAAAATGGCGTTATAAACCGTCGGTGCCTTCTGTGATCCTGGGAAATGTAAACTCACTACCAAATAAGATCGACGAACTGGCTGTGCTGGTGAAAATGTCAGAACCTACAGAGAATGCAGCTTGCTGTGTTTTAGTGAAACGTGGCTAACGTCTATCATCCCAGATGCTAACGTGGAGCTACCCGGGTTTAGCACAGTTAGAGCGGACAGAGACGCAAGTACCTGCGGAAAGAAGAAAGGAGGAGGACTCGCTCTCTATGTCAATACAAAGTGGTGCAACTCAGGACATGTAAACGTTAAAATCTCCACTTGCTGCAGGGACATCAAACTGTTGGCCGTAAGTCTGCGCCCCTATTACTTGCCCAGAGAGTTTGGACAGGTGATTGCTGTTATTGTTTACATCCCCCCTCAAGCGAACGCGAGATGGCGAGTGACATCATCCATTCTGCAGTTGCTAAGTTACAAACGCAGCACCCTGAGGCACTTGTGCTAATCGCTGGAGACTTTAACCATGTAACGCTGGACAAAACATTACCTGCCTTCTCCCAGTATGTGGATTGTAACACTCGGGGAAACAGGACTATCGACCTACTGTATGCAAACGTTAAAGACGCATACAGCGCCACCCCGCTGCCTGCGCTTGGGAAAGCAGATCATAACCTGGTTCTGCTTCAGCCTCAATACAAACCAAGAGTGAGGGTGCTACCTACAACTACACGCTCATTCAGGAAGTGGTCCCCTGAGGCAGAGCAGGCTCTGACAGACTGCTTTGGAACTACAGACTGGGATATATTGCTTGGGTCACATAGTGAGAACATTGAAGAGGCTGTTGAATGCACAACTGATTACATCATCTTCTGTATGGACATTGTAGTTCCAGTAAGAACAGTATGCTGCTATGCTAACAACAAGCCATGGGTTACAAGTGACATCAAGGGCCTTTTGAACCAGAAGAAAAGGGCTTTTAAAGGTGGTGATAAGCATGAACTCAAGTGCGTGCAGAAGGAACTCCGAGTCCCGCTCAGGGCAGCGAAAGAGCAGTACAGGAGAAAGCTGGAGCAGAAGTTGCAGAACAACAGCATGAAGGAAGTATGGGATGGGATGAAGATTATCACTGGCTGCAGCTCGAAACGGGGTGCCGCCATCGAGACAGACGTGGAGAGAGCAAACCAAATGAACAACTTCTTTAATAGGTTTGATCACAGTAAACAACTCTCACCTCGGAGTACTGCATCCTCCAACCATCCCTCTGCTGATACTAGCATAGTTGAGACATCCCCACCCACAATTACAGCAGTCCAGGAGAGCTGAAACGTCCTAGTGAGCTGAATGACTTCCGGCCTGTTGCTCTGACGTCACATCTGATGAAGACCATGGAGCGGCTGCTGCTTCACCACCTGAGGCCACAGGTCCACCACACCCTCGACCCTCTGCAGTTCGCATACCAGGAGAAGGTGGGAGCGGAGGATGCCATCATCTATATGCTTCATTGATCCCTCTCCCACCTGGACAGAGGCAGTGGTGCTGTAAGAATTATGTTTTGGACTTCTCTAGCGCCTTCAACACCATCCAACCTCTGCTCCTTAGAGACAAGCTGACTGAGATGGGAGTAGACTCACACCTGGTGGCATGGATTGTGGACTATCTTACAGACAGACCTCAATATGTGCGTCTTGGGAACTGCAGGTCTGACATTGTGTTCAGCAATACAGGGGCGCCGCAGGGGACTGTACTTTCTTCGGTCCTGTTCAATCTATATACATCAGACTTCCAATATGACTCAGAGTCCTGTCACGTGCAAAAGTTCGCTGATAACACTGCTATTGTGGGCTGCATCAGGAGTGGACAGGAGGAGGAGTACAGAAAGTTAATCAAAGACTTTGTTAAATGGTGCGACTCAAACCACTTACACCTTAACACCAGCAAGACCAAGGAGCTGGTGGTGGATTTTAGGAGGCCCAGGCCCCTCATGGACCCTGTGATAATCAGAGGTGACTGTGTGCAGAGGGTGCAGACCTTTAAATATCTGGTAGTGCAGCTGGATGACAAATTGGACTGGACTGCCAATACTGATGCTCTATGTAAGAAAGGTCAGAGCAGACTATACTTTCTGAGAAGGTTGGCATACTTCAACATCTGCAGTAAGATGCTGCAGATGTTCTACCAGACGGTTGTGGCGAGTGCCCTTTTCTACGCGGTGGTTTGCTGGGGTGGCAGCATAAAGATGAAAGACGCCTCACGCCTGGACAAACTTGTTAAGAAGGCAGGCTCTATTGTAGGATTAAAGTTGGACAGTTTAACATCTGTGGCAGAGAGACGGGCACTAAGCAAACTCCTGTCAATCATGAAGAATCCACTGCATCCACTTAACAGTGTCATCTCCAGACAGAGGAGTAGCTTCAGTGACAGACTTTTGTCACTGTCCTGCTCCACTGACAGACTGAGGAGATCGTTCCTCCCCTACACTATGCGACTCTTTAATTCCACCCGGGGGAGTAAATGCTAACATTAATTTTATTTTAATTTTTTTCATTTTTATTACTATTTAATTTAATATTGTTTCTTTGTATCAGTATACTGCTGCTGGATTATGTGAATTTCCCCTTGGGATTAATAAAGTATCTATCTATCTATCTATCTATCTATCTATCTATCTATCTATCTATCTATCTATCTATCTATCTATCTATCTATTTTTAATATATATCAATGATTTAGATAGGAATACAAGTAACAAGCTGGTTAAGTTTGCAGATGATACCAAGATAGGTGGATTAGCAGATAATTTGGAATCCATTATATCATTACAGTAGGATTTGGATAGCATACCGGCTTGTGCAGATTTGTGGCAGATGAAATTTAATGTCAGTAAATGTAGTGTTACACATAGGAAATAAAAATGTTAGGTTTGAATACACAATGGGCGGTCATAAAATCAAGAGTACACCTTATAAGAAGGATTTAGGAGTCATAGTGTAATCTATGCTATCAATTTCCTGACAGTGTTCAAAAGCCATTAAGAAGGCAAACAGAATGTTAAGTTATATAGCACGATGTGTGGAGTACAAGTTCAATTAGGTTATGCTCAACCTTTATAATGCAGGTGAGGTCTAATCTGGAGTATTGTGTGCAGTTTTGGTCTCCAGGCTACAAAAAGGACATAGCAGCGCTAGAAAAGGTCTAGAGAAGAGCAACTTGGCTGATTAGAGGGCTAAAGGCTATACACTATGAAGAAAGATTAAAATAGATGAACCTTTTAAGTTTAAGCAATAGAAGATTAAGAGGTGACAAGTGTTTAAAATTATGAAGGAAATTATTACAGTGGATTGAGACTGTTATTTTAAAATGAGTTCATGAAGATCATAGTGACACATTTTTTTTTTATTATTAATTTTATTACAATCCATACAAAACAATCAAGTTTTTACAAAAAGAAAAATTGAGTTAAGAACAGATCGATCCCCACCCTGAGAGAGAGCAAGCCAAACGGCGTAAAATTTAAGGCTTGTAAACATACCTAAATTAATAAATTCTCTGTGCTTTATGAACTTATTTTAAAATATTACTGATTAGATCCTGCCATGTTTTGAAAAAAGTCTGTACGGATCCTCTAACTGAGTATTTGATTTTTCCAATTTCAAATAATATAACACATCGGTTTCCCACTGACTTAAAAGAGGAGAGTTTGGGTTTTTCCAGTTTATCAGAATATGTCTGTGTGCCAAAAGTGTAATGAATGCAATCACAATTTGTTTGTCTTTCTCCACTTTAAGCCCTCTGGAAGAACTCCAAACACAGCCGTTAATGGGTTAGGAGGGATTGTGAGTCCAAGGCTGTCTGAAGGTAATTAAAATTTTTGTCCAGAATAATGTTAATTTGGTGCAGGCCCAGAACATGTGACCCAGTGAGGCTGGGGCTTGGTTGCAACGTTCGCAGGTTGGATCATGCCCTGGAAACATTTTGGAGAGTTTTAGTCGAGACAGATGTGTTCGATATATAATTTTGAGTTGTATAATTGTATGCTTTGCGCATATGGAGCTCGAGTGAATTCTCTGCATTGCTACTTTCCACTCCTTTTCTGATATATTAATTGAGAGATCTTTTTCCCAGTGTCCTCTTGGATCTTTGAAAGGAGGGGATTGTAAAAGGATTTTATATATTGTAGAGATGGAGTCTAATCCTTGAGATTGAGCAATATTTTTTCCAGCATGGATGAGGGTGCAAGATGAGGAAAATCTGGAAGGTTCTGTTTAACAAAGTTCCTGATTTGAAGATAGTGAAAGAAATGTGTAGCTGGAATGTTAAATTTGGAATGTAATTGTTCATAGGATGCAAAGACGTTGTCTATATAAAGATCTCTAAGCAAGTTAATTCCAAATTTTTCCAGATATTAAAAACTGCATATGTTTGTGAAGGTTGAAAGAGGTGGTTCTCTTGCAGGGTGCCACAGATAGAAGCTTCTCCGTCTTAAAATGCTTTCTACATTGGTTCCAGATTCTAAGTGAGTGGAGCACAATTGGGTTATTAGTGTATTGCCGATAGCGTGTGTTTATTGGAGCACAGAGCAAGGAATACAAAGAAGTACTGCAGGATTTTACTTCTATTGCGGTCCAAGCCTGTGTATGTTCTTCTATTTGTGTCCAGGTTCTTATCGCCTGTATATTTGCTGCCCAGTAATAAAACTGGAAGTTAGGTAGAGCCATGCTGCCTTCTGCCTTTTGTCTTTGTAGGGTCGCTCTTTTGATGTGTGGATGTTTTGAATTCCAAATAAATGAGGTTATTGTTGAATCTAATTGCTTAAAGAATGATTTATTAATGTATATTGGGATGTTTTGAAATAAAAAGGAGCTTAGGAAGAATATTCATCTTAACAGTGTTAATTCTTCCAGCTAGTGTGAGATGAAGGGTTGACCATCTATGCAAGTCTTGTTTAATTTTTTCCATGCAGACAGCGAAATTTTGTTGATAAAGAGCTTTATGTTTACTTGTGATGTTTACCCCTAGGTATTTAAACTGTTCTGCAATGATAAAAGGTAGGGTATCTAATCTAATATTGTATACTTTTATTCAGATTAATTCTGAGACCAGAGATCTTTTGAAATTCTGTGAGTGCTGCTAAGACTGCAGGCACAGAATTTTCTGGGTCCGAAAAATACAGTACCATATCATCTGCATATAATGAGATTTTCTGTTCCAGTCCTTCTCTGCTAATCCCCTTTATCTGATCAGTATTTCGACAATGTATTGCCAGTGGTTCAATGGCAATGCAAACAACAGTGGTGACAAGGGCATCCTTGTCTAGTGCCATTCTAGTTTAAAGTAGTCTGAGCAAATGTTATTGATGCAAACTGAAGCTTCTGGGTTAGTATACAATAATTTAATCCATGCACAAATGTTCGGGCCAAACCCAAACTTCTCCAATATAGTAAAAAGGTATTTCCATTCAATCATGTCAATGCTTTTCTGCATCCAATGATAATAATATTTCTGGGGTGTTTGATTTAGTTGGTGAGTATATTACATTAAACAGGCGTCGAAGATTTGAAGATAAGTGCGGCCCCTAATAAATCCAGTTTGGTCTTGTGATATTACGAGGGAGCACTTTCTCCATCCTTCTAGCTATGATTTTAGAGAGTATTTTAACGTCGTTATTCAGAAGTGAAATTGGTCTGTATGATGCACATTGTAATAAGTCCTTATTTTGTTTTGGAAAGACAGTGATTAGTGCTTGGCGAAAGGTTTGTGGAAGAGATTGGTTATCTCTGGCTTCTGTAAATGTTGCTAATAGGAGGGAGCTAGCTGAGCGGAGAATTTCTTGTAAAACTCTGCAGGGTAGCCATCAGGGCCTGCTGCTTTTCCACCTTGGAGTGACTTTATAGCATCTAGTAATTCTGATAACACCAGAGTTTATCAAGTTCCTACACACTAAAAGCGTCTATTTGTGGTATCTGTAATGTATCCAGAAATGCATTAGATTGTATATTGTCTTCTTTAAACTCAGTAGTATATAGGGATTTATAGTAATCTCTGAAAGTGTGCATTATATTTTTGTGTTCGATGATTTTATCTCCGTTCGTGTTAGTGATTACAGAGATTGCGTTGCGCACTTCTTGCTTGTGAATTTGTTGAGCTAAAAGCTTATTAGCTTTCTCTCCATGTTCATAGTAATGATGTCTGGATTTGTAAATTAGTTGTTCAGTTTCTTTAGTTGTCAAGAGGTTTAATTCTGAATGTAGAGCCTGCCTCCTCTTATGTAGAGTCTCGCTTGGTAGTCTGGCATGTTCTTCATCTATTTTAGTAATTTCACTTTTTATCTCTGCTACTTTCTTCGCTTCGGATTTATTTCTGTGGGAAAGGTATGAGATAATCTGTCCTCTTAAGAAGGCCTTAAGAGTTTCCCAGGGTATTCCTGCAGAGATCTCGGGGGATGTATTTGTCTCTAGAAAGAATTTGATTTGTTTGGATATAAATTCCGTACAATTCTCATCAGCTAATAGAAGCGGGTTGAGGCGCCAGCTGCGGGGTGAGTGTATGGGGCTTAGTAATTTCAGCTCCAAGATCATAGGTGCATGGTCCGAAATAACAATAGCATCGTATCTGATGCTACAAATTGTACTGTTCTATGTATGAGAATTCCCACACCTCTAGTTTTCTTCGTAAAACTAGAATGGAATATTTGACCAGTCCAGTCTTTTTGCAGCCGGAACTGATCCTTGCTTAGTAAGTGGGTTTCCAGTAAAAATACTATTTTAGCATTTAGACCTGTTAGGTGAGAAAGTACTTTCTTTCTCTTTAATTCGTGATTCAGGCCTTTAACATTCCAGCTTACGAAGTTAACTGTCCCATCATGGAGACACTGATTCTGAGTTTTTGATGTCATTTTATAGTCTTAACTGGAAGTGAGATAGTTTAGGTCTTAATTTCCTATTTCCCTAGAGTTGTTGCCATGCAGCTTATTATTACGTTGATAGTTATAATTATAAAGATTGAGAGGATAGATTAGGTATAGATCAAGCCTGCTCTCTTTTTCTCCCCCCCTTAACCCCCCACCCTCCCTTTTTGCCTCCCCAAGTGAGGCTAAAACCCACTTCACGCAGTCCCAGTCCTCTGACATACCCAGAGACAGAGCACGTCCAAAGCACAACAAGCCCCCATGCAGCGGTGCTTTATGGTTTAAAGATAGAGATATCTGTTACCAATATAGTCTTTAAAAAAAGAAAGAAAAAAAAAGAATTTTGCACTTACAATATACATACAGTATAGTCTTCAGCAATTTTAGTGCATTAAGATGATACACCCAGATAATAAACCCGGGTGATGGTGTTAAAGATGTGTCCAAAATAAGCATAACAAGTCCTAATGCAGTAATAGCAATAACAGTAAACCAAGGGTATGATATTGAACAGTCTCGTTTAGGGTAGAGATGAAATAATTAGAAAAGAAAAAGAGAAAAAAAAGGAGGAAAAAGTAATTAAGCACAATAAAACATAAACAGATAGCGCCCTAGTAATACTAATTAATAATAAGAATATATGAGAATATATGAGAATATATGCTGATAAAAAACCCGTATTTTAAAATGAATAGATCAGACAGTGGATTATTAATCCTAGCTTTATCATTTACCGCCATAACTCACTATTATGTATCAGAATAGTCCCGGGATCAGCTTTCTTAATTCATTTTCTGCTTCTTCCTTGCTAGCGAAGACATAGAATTGACCCTGCCATTCCACTTTCAGTTTTGCCGTATACAGGAGGCTGTATTTGACACTGGCTTGCCGTAGCCGCTGTTTAATATTATAGAAGTCTTCACGTTTAGTAGCTGTTGCTGGAGAGAAGTCAGGGAAGATACGAATGTGGTTATTTTCATACATAATATCTTCCTTGTTTCTGAGGAGTGCCATCACCTCTAGCTTAAATGATAATCGTTCAAAACGAACTATAAAAGATCTTGGTCTGGGTCTGACGGTGTTTGATCCGCGTACGTGGTAAGCCGCTGCTATCTCAGATTCTGCTTTAAAGTCGTCCTTGATTATTTTAGAAAAAAGTTCAGCTGCGAATTTCACAGGGTTTGAACTTTCTCGATTCTCCGGCAGACCTTCAATTCTGACATTATACCTTCTACTCCCATCTTCTAAAGCAGCCAGTCTGTCTCCAAGTTTTTCTACGAGTTTTTTGCATTCGGAACTGACATTTACTGCTCTTTCCTCGGCACTGGCAGCTAAATGTTCGGCCATTTCAATCCGATTCGTAAATGTCTCCTTCAAATCCTCCAATTGATCAGTAAGCGTGCTCAGTTTAACCGAGTTTTCCTGAATGCGCTCTTCAATTTTACGCAGCACCTGTCGAAGCTCAAGTTTCACCTCTTGACGCAGCCTTTCATTTGCCTGTTGGAATTCCTGTCGCAGCCATTCATTGGCCTGTTTCATCTCCTGTTTCAATTCCTGTTTCAGTCACTCAAGTACCTTTGCCGTTGCTTTCTCATTAGCCTTCTCGCTTTTCTTTATATCTTGCATGAGCTCAGCGAGCAACACCTTCAGTTCAGATAGTTCAATTGTGCTTTCTTGTACCGTAGATGAAGCAGCAGACTTTGCTCTAGCTGGTTTCCCCACTGCTCCAGGCCCGCGTAATTGCGTAATTGAAGCCGCAGACTTCACGTCCCTTTCCAGTTTCAGGTAATCTTCTCCAATCGGCGAGCTATCCAGATCTGCACGCACGATCGCACTTTCGCTCCCCATTTTGCTCTCAGCCGGCGGCGATGTAGCGGACCGTGGTCCCGAGGAGTCTGTGCTTTCGCCCATCTGATCCAGGTCTGTCTCTGAAAGGCCGTATAAGTGACAATACAACTAAATTTGGATAATGGAGAAATTATTTATATCTACTTCACTGTGAGATAATGTACAGTATTATTAATAAGGAGAAATTATTTATATCTACTTCACTGTCAGATAATGTACAGTATTATTAATAACTCCTGTTTACTCATGATGTACTTGTGAAATGGACAACCTTAAGTACAAGAGTACAAATGTAATGATTTTATCCATCCATTTATTGCCTAAAACTGTATAATCCAGTTATAGTTTACTGGAGGAACAGAACCAAGAATAGTGGGTTAAAATTTAGTTATTAAATAAAAATGTAAAATTATACCTTCGGCTTGTAAAACCTTTCAACCTTTTCAGCATCTAGAACACATCTGAACATTCAGTATTTTACTGTTAGTATTGTTTAAGGTTGTATTTTAAAAGTATTGGCTATCTTAATAATTGAGAATTTTTCTCAATTCACTGGTTAAATAAAATTTAAATTAACAGTGTAATAAAGGGTGTTCTTTTAATTAGTGTAAATCATTCATTTATATTTTTAACTCACTCTGTGCAATACCAGGGAGCTGGCCACATCAACTGCAATATAGTACATGGATGGAACTCCAGTCAATTCCAAGCCACCCTTCAACACACATACCCACTTATTTATGCTTGGCCAACATGTAAACCTTTGAAATATGGAAGAAAACTGTACTACCAACAGAAAGCCAGATTGAAGCACAGAGGGTGTGGAAAATTCTTATGTTCAGGTTCTATGCTATGAATGAAATTTTATTCTCTGGACTATGACACCTTCTCTTTTCTACACCACACCAAAATAACTGCAGCCTGAATAGTCAACCTATAGGGCCACACTGCTGTCAATGGTAAGAGTATAACAAAAAGTGGGCAAGTGCATTGGACCAGATCTCTACACTACTGGATAGTATGTTACTTAATGTAGTTAAAGGGATGTTATTACCAATCAGTAGACTGATGAGGATGAATTCCTGTGGTCATTCTCAGATACTTTAAAGAGATTAATTATTTTGAAACTTTAAATGGAATGCAGACCTCCTACCCAGCACTTAATCTCCAAACATTGAAAAAGCAAGTTCAAACTGCTGAGCTTTGAATATTAATAGAAACAGGTTTATCCAAACGTTTGTACGCAACATTTTTGTGTGTATGCACCATTTATACATGAGGCCCCTGGGATATAGACCATTATATCATCTTAATTTTCTTCCTGGCTGCACTCAACAGATTAAGCTTTTCTCTCTGCAACCCAAAGTTACATTTAATTTTAGAGGACCCACCTGAAGGCTTGTTGGTATTATTTTACCCTCTCAGGGCCTTTTCTCCAGAGCAGCTATAGACTTGAAAACTTTTGATGAATATTTCTGTGCTATAGACTTGAACACTTTTGATGAATATTTCTGTGTTCAGAGTAAATGCTGTACATAGAAGTGAGTCCAACATTAATTAGCTTGTATTTTTCAACCTTCCCGTGAAGGTCTCAAAAGCCATTTCCATTCATTAAAATAATCAAACTATGTTTGATTGTGTCCTTCTGTTAAATTTCAAAGGAAAAAAGGATACAATATATCTGCTGCATGGAAAGAGAACCTTTGGATTGTGTGTAACAACCTCAGTGAAAGTTGCATTTTGATGTCACAACATTTGGTATATTTAAGCTTGGAGGTTGGAACTTTTCAGTACTCACCTAATACTATATATAGGCTCTGTCCTTTATTTCAAGCAACACATATGTAAAAAACAGTAGGGATTTAGACATGGAGAAAATAAGGTAATAAAAGCGCACACATTTCTTGAGATCAAATGGTCTGATATTCCCAAATGGAACTGGTAAAAGGACAAATTAAGGAAATGGCCAAATTTCACATGTGCTTTGAGCATAGGAAAGGTAATATAAATAAATTATTATTACTATACAGGAAAATTTGAATTAGATTTGAGCCAATTTGAACCACAATGAAAACAATGCAAGATCAAGTTTTAATTCAAATGCCATTTCCACATGAAAAGCAGTGCATATAAGTATCCTCACTGTGGTAAATTAGTTGGAGTTTGGGCACTTTATTTGAAGAATATAATTATTAAAATCTTCTTGTGCTTTTACACGTGTGTCTGGGATGTCTGTCTGGTGGGTTCAACAGGGCATACCATGATTACAGGTAAGGAGTTTCGGGGAGTGATTGATCGATCT
Source organism: Polypterus senegalus (assembly GCF_016835505.1). Classification (NCBI taxonomy): domain Eukaryota; kingdom Metazoa; phylum Chordata; class Cladistia; order Polypteriformes; family Polypteridae; genus Polypterus; species Polypterus senegalus. The sequence goes on from NC_053163.1 coordinate 52,046,513, forward strand.
GCCATAAAATTGAGGCAGGTGGATTGCGGCCAGCTTGAAGCTAATCTCCAGAACTCCAAATCCCAAAAGGCAATGCGCGACCCAACGGTGCAGGTGCAGGAGAAGCCTGTCGGCTCGCAGCTGGAGGGTGGGGTTTTTGAAACCCCGAGCATGTCTCCAGCTGATTAGGAAAAGACTTTAACTTTAATGCGCGGGAGCTGGAAAAGCTAATAGAACCTGTCCAAAGCTTTTTTCAGATCATCTCCTCAATTAAAAAAGTGATAGAGGAATTGGGAGCGATGGCTGAGGTACCTCTAAGACATGTGGAGGAATATTTACGCCACTGTGGATGGAGGCTTCCACAGATGACCGATTCGGCGGTACAGGTGAGCATATCCAGTACTGTAAGTGAAGTTGGGATACAGGTCACAAGGGCAGCGCAAGTTGCCAGTATCGGCTGCCAAGTGATCTCACGTCCTACAGTTGATCTAGGCGTGATGACCGAGTGTCCGATATAAGAGTCAGGGCCGTCGGAGCAGCGAGATAGTGTTGGCTTACTGTTTCCTTTAGAAGTTCTCTTGATGGAATAAGTTCTTTTAAATCCCATAGTGAATACGGCGGTAGAAACAAAGAATCACATGAGAGAGTTATACTTAGCTTTCTTTAATGATGATTTTACGTGGTATAACAGAAGAAAGGAAGCCTTAGCAAGACAATATTAAGATATGATCTTGATCTATAGAATCTGCCATTTTCGTCACTGCGCTGAAAGGTTTTTCCGGACAGATGACATCATCCATCCATATGCTTCAAAGGGTTTGGCAGCAGCTCATGCCTTATATACTGGTTGCTCCATGTGCAGGCTCTTTCTCTGGTCTCCAAACAAAGACAGGAAAGGACTCAACTCCACCTCCAAAAAATACAGTAATAGCACAATACCTACATGCAGTTCTCATTCTCCCAACATGGAAAGAAGATTTTGTGCTGAAAGAGGACAAAAGTATACTATTCTGTCTTTTAGGCTGACTATACAATGCTCCAGTTGTCTTTGGCTATCTAGTCCTATGCTTGGCTGGCAATTCTGAATGCTGAGCCCCTGTGTACCATACTTGGTCTGCCTGTATGAATGAATCCATAACAGTGTGCACAGAGACAGTGACATTAAACTTCATATTATAACAAACATATTATAACATTTAACGAGTAGTCCAGAGCCTTAAGACATCAGCCTCGGTCTCACTTAAATCAAAAGGGGTGCAGACAGTAAAGGGTCTCTCTTTAATCCATAGGGAGACCCAAACTGTAAGCAAGTCCCGGAATGAAAAGGAGAACCTGCAAGAAAGGCAGGGAGCTCCTAACATAGAGCATGTGTGGAGAGGACGCTCTCCGCGTGGGCGGGGAGATAGTCCGCCCCCAGCTGGGCAAAAGGCTACGCAAGAAATTGTCGGCCTGCTTCCAGTCCCACAGGATATTACTAAACGGGAGGAGGCTGTGCTATGAATGCCATCGGCCGGGCCACTTATGGCGAGACTGTCCAGGGAGAACCGGGGAGGTTATGAAAGGAAAACAAAAGTGTCAAGTTTCCCTGTTGTTCTCCAGATCTTGTCTTACAGGAAGAAGCCATGGTCCAGTCAGGGCAAACAGTCCCTCCTGGAGAAGAACTACCCTAATGGGGCTGGCCACCTCACATCATAATGTTCGGCTGGGGGAGGAGTACTGTGATGGACAGACGGCGTTTCAGTCTGGCCAGGTCATCCCTCAACTGGAAGAAAGATCCTTTTTAGGGCGCTAAGTACCCCGGGACGCTAGATGGCAGCTCCCCCAGACGGAAGTGGTTCCCCGGATTCCCACAGGGCAGCATGGGACATGGAGTCCGGTTCTTCAGCCCTGTTGGGTGCCGTGGGGGCCAGGGGGACAGTATCACAACATTAACCCGGAAGTACGTCGGAGTCACGAGGACAGAAACTCACAGTACTTAAGGGGCACCTGAAGAAGGCGTTTGACCCAGAGATGGAATACTTCCGGGTCATGGAATTTAAAAAGACTATGGGAAACCCCTGCAGACGGAGCTGGAGTTGGGAGGGTGTTTGACGGAGCTGCTGGGAGTGGAGGATTGTTAGTGCGATTTTTGTTATTAATTATTGGAGAATTGTGGAGAGTGCGGTGCTTTGGGCACTTTATTTGAAGAATATAATTATTAAAATCTCCTTGTGCTTTTACACATGTGTCTGGGACGTCTGTCTGGTGGGTTCAACGGGGCAAGAGCGACGCCTAGCATCCACAATGTCTTCATTCAATCACACACACACTTATCTATAAACTTACTGCATCCAGCCCATCTGCACATTTCTAGCCAAACCAAGCTTACTCTCATACAAGCCATCTGCACTTTCACTATGTAAGACATTAAAGTAAACAAGGCATATTTGTCTATTGCTTGGACCACTGCTGCCTAAATAAATTCAGGCAAGAAGAA